>NC_056737.1:295478061-295806288 GCF_019279795.1 Protopterus annectens
GAGCATTTGGAAGCTGATTTTCTTAAACTGAAGCGAATGCAGACTCAACACCAGAATTTGAAAGTCTTGCCTCCATCGTAACATCATGCCCAGAGGTTTAAAGGTTTTAAAAATGCCCACATACGGGCAAAGTATCCTGGCAGAAGCTGAACCTGGAGGAAAGCTTCAATTACATGACTTTATTGAACGACTTTTTCAAACCACTGGAAGTCAGTTTAAGAAAAAGCATGAGAGAACAGCAGGAACTAATTTTTAAGAACTACCCTGAGCAACTAGTTAATAAGGCACTGGAAGGGTTGTTGGATGGTGTAATTATTTATGAGAAAAAGCTGTTAGAACAGAAAAGACTTAAAATTGATAGAGATTCCTCTGATTTTAAGAGGGGGCATGTTTTTACATGGCTACGTAATGACCATGGTACCAGGAATGCTGAAGTGGTTGATTCATCTCGCAGCATGCTAGAAGTTAACAGCACAAGTGATTCCAGAGGTATGTTAGTGGGGAATGAACCTCTGCCTCTATAGGAAAGGAAATTTATCCTCACCCATCTACATCTAATGTGAATGTTGTCGATGCTAGTAGGCCTACTCAATCACTCTCCCTTGGGAATGATGTTAGAAGGAAAACGACCCCTTCGACAATATCTGTTCCCCACAAAGATACCATCATGGCCCAAAGCAATGTTTTCCCTCCTACATTCCCTTTACCTATCAGTGTAAACAAAGTGAAAGGCAAGACATGTTCACTGAGTCGTGGACGGCAGAAACATAAACATTCAATAGAGAGGAACTTGGGCCAAACTTTGAAGAAAATGTGGAACAGAATGGGGGCCAATTAATTTGGAATATATCTGTTCATGCCCTAACTACTGATGAGGCATCGGTACTGGAGAAGGGCCTTACATTTATTCCTACTAGGAAAAGTGATGTTACTGACACTTTACTTGACATTAAACTATTTAGCAGGAATGTTTTGTTGAAACTTAAATTTGGCAATATTTCATTAGGTGTTTTTTAAGAAGACCAAGCACTTATATGCCTAGTTCACATCCTTTAGTTGATGGCTTTAACAAATGTGTGGAAAATGACTTGTTTGATTTGTATGATTCAAGGAGTACTCATGCTTCTCGTAATAATAAGAAGCCTAATTTAAGGTGGAAACAAAGGAAAGCTCTGTCACAATTGCAAAATAATGGCACTATAATTACTAGACCAGCTGATAAAGGTGGTCCTGTTGTTATTATGAATAGATGTGATTATAATCCTTCTGTGTGTAGTACGTTGAGTGACAGCTATTTTTACTTAAAGATAGATATTGAGTATGTGTATATTTTAGAATGTAGGATTTATGATATGTTGGAGGATTTGTTTAAAAGTGAATTAATATCTGACATACTACATTTTTTGAGAGAACACCACTCACTTATTCTGATTATTCAAGGACTACCTAAAATTCATAAGAATGGCTTGAAATCTCCTCTGCGGCCCATTGTGACTGGCAGAGGTTGGTGTACTGAACTGTTCTTGTTTCTAGAGAAACATTTACGCCCTACTCTTGATGGCAACATGTTGCTTTAAAAGATTCTAAGCAGTTCCTTTTGGATTTATATAATTTTACTAGTACATTGCAAAGGATATGGCATTTTACTTTGTCAACTTTGATGTACAATCGTTATTCACTGTTATTCCTAACACGGTTGGCACCGACTTTGTACTGAGATATCTTAGCACACACAGTCAATCGATCTTTTGCATTTATTTTTGGAGACTGTTCTTGAAAATAACAGTTTCATTTTTGATGGTGATATATTTCTACAAAAGTATGGCATAGCTATGGGCACTTCATGTGCCAATAGCTACGCCAAAATATTTAAGGCTATGTGGGAGGAGGTCCACTTAATTACTAAGGAGTTGTTCCATGTCTGCCCCTTTCTATCGTTGCTTTGTGGGCAATTTGTTTTTTATTTGGACAGGGAGTAAGGACCAGTTGGTAACTTCTATGAACAGATTAATGGGGCTACTAACTGTTTGAAATTTACCATGTCTTTTTCTCCCATTTTGATAGCCTATCTTGATGTACTTGTACAAAGGCTGGATAATTGGATGGTCAATACTGGTATCCATTGGAAACCATGCTACAGAAATGCTTTACTTCATAGATGTAGCATGCACCCCCAAATTGTCTTTAAGAGTGTGGTAAAAGGACAAGGTATGAGGGTGTCTAGATTGAATGCCTCTGATGATGGCTTTCCCTCTGAGTTAGTGAACTGGAAAGTTAGGCTTTTAGCCAGGGGATACCACCCTGGGGAAGTTGACACCATTTTGAATGAGATAACTTACCACCGAAGAAGTAGGGCCCATCCATATTTTTCTAATGGAGGTGGGACTGCAGATGATAGTAAGGCCAATGAGCTTGTTAATAAGGGTAAGGGTACCCTTGTACTACACCACTGACATTAATTCCATCATGGACATAGTCAGGAAGTACAGAGACATCCTCACTACAGATTCAGTTATTAGAGGGATTATAAGAGACACCTACATTTATGTTTAAAAATAAAATGAATTTGAAAAGAATCCTGTGTAGACTGAATGATACTCTCATGCCAATGGTTAATAAGGACTTTTGCACTAGGCCATATGGTATGTGTAATTATTGCAATAACATTAATACTGGTTTCTTTACTAACCCGGATGCAGGTTATAAGTATGTGCTTAAGATGTCTGCTAACTGCCTTACCCAACATGTGATTTACCTTGCTTATTGTGCAGTGTGTGCCTCCTATTATGTGGGTAAAACTGATAGGATGTTCAAAGACAGGATTAGGGAACATCTACACAATATAAGGATAGGTTCTAGTAATAATGCCCTATCTAAGCATGTTACACAAGAAGGGATTAGTCATACCTTTCGTTTTTGGTCATTTCCTAGTATGAGAGAAGGTGATATCAGGAACTGCACCAAGAGTAAAGAAGGGAGATGGATTATTCAACTTAGGGCAGATAGGGGAAAGGCTTAAATGAAAAGCCTACCTCAAATCTGTATTGAAATCTAGGCATTTAAAAGTGTAATGACTTTTTAATTGATAGTTGTATGATTATATATACATACATCTATGCATTATGCGCATATATATATATATATATATATATATATATATATATATATTTTTTTTTTTGTCATAGAATTTTTTTTCTAGAAAGATTAGGCCAGGGGATGGCAGGGAGGGAAGGTGAGGAAGAATGAAAATGGACAACGCAGATACCAAGAAATGGTAAGTATATAACGCCTAAATCTGATGATGTCCTTTTCATTCTTCATCATTGATGGGTTAAAGTCCCCGGCTAAGTAATTCTTGGGAGACCCTCAAAGAAAGATATGCCGGAGCATTGCCAAATCAAAGGAAGGTCTGCTTCTCGAGACAATACCCAATTTGTAATGCATTACTAGGGTATAATTTGTAAAAACAAATTACTGTATTAGAACTATCAAAGGAAACTCTGGTACAAAGGCTGATGAGGAAGTCCTAGATTTGGTAGAATGGCTCTAGGATGGGGCAATTCCAAACCATTATGGGAACAAATCAGCAAATTCTATTAGACCACAGGGGACTCTTACCCCAAGTAGTTAGAAAGAAAGGGAGATGAACAGTTGGTTTGATTTTCTGTACTGGCTGGTTCCATGAAAGAAATAAACATTTTTTTTTGTGTTGGCTTATGTATAAAAAGGAACATTCACAGGGGATTTAAACAACAGGTTAGAACAGAAAGAAACATTTTGGCAGCTCCTATTTGCGGCTGATGTTTCCCCTGGTTTAAATGAAGTTATTAATATAAAGTGTTTTTTTATTCTATAGATAATATATAATTTAAGTATATTTTACACATAAGTATATGAGTTTTATTATTATTATAACTAATTTTTACTCTTAATATTTGTAACATATTTAATCAATTATTCATTAACCATGAAGGTTACATCATTTCCTGTAATACTCTATTTAAATGAGATGTAAAAATCCAGTCATTGTTTCTGATGAAGATCACGTCATTAAAGTGGATGAAAGCGCTAAGTTTTATTGCCTTTGAGTGGTTTTTGGATTGGTTTTCCCGTATCATTGTTCCAAATAAACATATTTGTCTATAAAAATTAAGCAGAAGACAACGTGTTAGCCATAACTAGAAAAAATTGCGAACGATAATTGGCAATTTTAGAAAGAGAAAAGAGATGCTATACCAAGGAAGGTCTATGCAGCAAGATTCCTTTAAGGGTAAAACTTTACATAATCTGGAAGTAGTCAAGGAAAGGAATTGGTTTCCACAGAAAAAAAGGTAGAAATTGATAGAGGTGTTTAGCTGAAGTTTAATAGTACAGAAACACTCTCCTTCTCCTTGAAAGGGCTGGCAAAAAAGGAAAGAATAGTAGCTGAGAGATGCCCAAAGATCAAAAGGACGCCCATATGGGTAATTCATTTATTATTTACTTGTTTGATATTTGGTTACCAGGATAGCCCAACTGGGTCAAAAGAACCCGTTTTCAGTGAAGGTCTCAGGAGGAAAGCTACAAATGCATACAAATAACACTGAATACAATCACGGCAGCCAGATAATTTACAATAAACTTCTCATAAGGTTTGAAAGAAGAGCAAGAGAGAGGGAGGAAATAAGGGCATCTTATTATGACAGCATACGCAATGATATAGTAGAGGTTCTGGACCTGCTGGCTAATGTCACGAACAAGGGAAGCGAGCCTGCACCATCTTATAATTACTGGAAATACAGAAACCATTTAGTCAGTCTGACGGCATGGAGATCAGGAATGGATCTCCATAGGGTAAGATAAGAGATCCTCACTGGGCTCCAGAATCCATGGAAGGTATTTGAGATGAGACCCGAGAGAGAGGAAACGCACTTAAAGTACAGTTTTGTACCTACCATAAATGTAGATGTTCGAGTGCTAATACAGCTGCAGTCATAACAGATGGATTTTCCTGCCGTCAGGCGGGTCCTCGGTCGGCCGAATTCCAAAGTCTAGGTCCGGCGTCGGATGTCGTCACTTCTTCCCTGACGTCAGTGCGACAGGGGTATAAAAGAACCAGCCAACGCCATTTTCTTCAATTTTTCTTGCCCCAGATGTCAGGTGCCCCCAGAAGGAAGGCAATACATAAATTTATGTAATAATGCAATGCAGTATAATCAAAAAACAGTAGTTGCAAGCAAATACACCATCAAAGAATACCCCAATCAGGTTGTATGAGGAAGTGTTAGCAATTAGGCCTGTCCCAGAGGGGAAGGAGGGAGGGAAACCTGGACTGCAGCTGTATTAGCACTCGAACATCTACATTTATGGTAGGTACAAAACTGTACTATGTTCATCGTGCATACAGCTGCAGTCATAACAGATGGTAGAATACCAAAGCTAAAAAAGGGGTGGTAGGCACTAGGTGGAACTAGGAGGAGCCAGGATGCCCTGCAAGACTGCAGTGGCAAAGCCTGCTCTAGATTTGGAGTATAATGGTAGGTGATGGTGCTTGGAGAAAGCATGTACAGAACTCCAAGTGGCAGCTTCCAAAATATCTTTGGTAGGAGCCCCCCTGAGGAAAGCTGCAGAGGTAGCTGTGGCCCTTGTGGAGTGAGACCTGATGCCTGCAGGTACAGTTTTATCATGAAAAGAGTAACAAAAGCGTATGCAGTGGGCTATCCATTTTGAGATTGTCTGTTTGGAAATAGGCTTCCCTTGAGCTCCTGTAGCATAGGACACAAAGAGTTGCTCTGGTTTTCTGAAAGGCTTTGTTCTGTCCAAATAATAACGTAGCTGTCTGTGAATGTCCAAGGAATGTAGTAGTCTCTCCCCTTTGTTTTGAGGATTGGGGTAAAAGGTAGGTAAGTGGATAGCTTGATTCAAGGCTACCCTGGATACTACCTTTGGCATAAAGGAAGGACTGGTTCGTAAGGAAACTCTGTCCTGATGGAAAATGATGAAAGGCTGCACAGCCATGAGGGCTTGTAGTTCCGAAACCCTGCGAGCTGAGGTGATAGCCAGCAGGAAGGCTGTTTTCCAGGACAAATATTCCAGTTCTGTTGAGGCAGCTGGCTCAAAGGGAGGCAAAGTCAGTTTTTCTAGAATGAAATTGAGGTCCCAAGCAGGTACTGGTTGTTTCCTTGGGGGTTTTATATTCTTAGCCCTTCTGAGGAACTGTCTTAAGAGGGGGTGAGAGAATAAAGGAGGATCAGTGTTGTATTCTGCAGAAATGGCTGAGGCATGGATTTTGATGGAGGAGAATGAAAGTCCACTGCTTAGCATCTCAGCTAGGTACTGTAATATTTGAGGTAAATTCAGTATTCCAAGGTTCTGGCCCCTTTTTTCATTCCAAGCAAAAAACCGTTTCCATTTTGCGGAGTAGGCTTTTATAGTAGAAGGTTTTCTGGCCTCCAAAATGACATCCTGCACCTCCTTGGAGAGTAGGGTCTGTTGTGATTTTTTTGAAGTTGTGCTGAGTCAGTAGAAGAGGCATTAGAGGCAGGATCCATGGTGGAGAATGTGTCAGGCTCCTCAGGAGTGGGTACCAGTGTTGTCTTGGCCAGTCTGGAGCAATGAGAATCATCTTTGGTCTGTCTGCTCTGGTTTTTAATAGAACTTTGGGCAGCAGAGGAAGAGGTGGAAAGGCATAAACTGTCATTGTTGTCCAACTGAAAGAGAGTGCGTCCACTTTCCAGGCCTGTGGATGGAAGGTCCTTGAGCAGAATTTTGCCAATTGGTGATTTCTGTGGGAGGCAAAGAGATCTATGTCTGGCCTTCCCCATGCTTGAATTATCTTTGAAAAACTTGAGGATGCAACTTCCATTCGTGTGGATCTGTCATATTTCTGCTTAGGTTGTCTGCCAGCATGTTTTCCTTGCCTGGCAGGAACTGTGCTTGAAGCTCGATTTGCAATTCCAGAGCCATGTTCCAAAGAGACATTGCTAGCCTGCATAGGGGTATGAATGGGTTCCTCCCTGTTTGTTTATGTACCACATTACTGTGGTGTTGTCTGTCCTTATCAATAGCTGGCCTGGATGCAGCAGGTCTTTGAAAGCTATAATAGCATTTATTACTGCTAGCATTTCCTTTTGATTGATGTGTAGGTGCTTTTCTTTTTGGGACCATTTGCCCTGAATGCACCGATCTGTCATGTGCGCCCCCCCAGGCGTAATCCGAGGCGTGTGTTGTGATGACTTGATTTGCTTGAGGCTTGCAGAATGGGAGACCTGTGTTTGTTTGGCATGCTTGAGCCCACCACAAAAATTCCTTTTGAAGACATGGAATCAGTGGTATTATTGTTTCCAAACTGTGGCTGTGTTGAGACCATAGGTTTTTTAGGTACCATTGAAGTTTCCTCATATGCAGCTTTGCACATGGGATTAGTAGGATGCAAGATGCCATGAATCCCAGAGCCTGCAGGATTTTCCTTGCAGTCAGCCTGGTGAAAGTTGCCAGTATTCTGAAGTACTGAGTTAATTGCCCTTGTTTCTCTGGCGTGAGGTAGGCCATCTGGGTGTTTGTATCCAAGTTGGCACCCAGGAAAATTATTGTTTGAGAGGGTATTAGCCTTGATTTCTTTTTGTTGACTGTGTATCCCAGAGAATTCAAAAACATTATTACAAACGCCAGATGTTTCAGAAGTATGTGCTTGCTGTCCGCTTGGATCAGGCAGTCGTCCAAATATGGGTATATTTGTATCCCTTGAAGTCTGCAGTAGGCAATTACTGATGCCAGGCATTTCATGAACACTCTGGGCGCAGTAGATAAGCCAAAGGGCAATGCAGAGAATTGATAATATGTTGAACCTGCAAGAAATCTGAGGTATCTTCTGCAATCTTGTCTGATTGGGACATGCAGGTATGCCTCCTTGAGGTCCAATGTTACCAGCCAAGACTCCTTGCCCAGCATGGGAAGAAGCTGCTGTAATGTGAGCATCTTGAATTTTGGCACGAGTAAGAATGTGTTTAGGATGGATAGGTCCAAAATAGGTCTCCAATCTTTGCCCTTCCTTGGTACCAGGAATAGTCTGGAATAAAAACCTTGACCCTGTTCTTGTGCAGGTACCTCTTGAATAGCTTTCATGACCATGAGATCTGAAATTTGTTTTTGTGCCTCTGCCCTTTGATTGTGTGGCAGGTTTGGCATGCCTCTCATTTTTGGAAGGGTGTGAAAGTGGAATCTGCAGCCTCTGTCTATAATGTCCAGGATCCATTTGTCTTTTGTGACAATATGCCAATTTTTCAAAAATAATGCCAGTTTTCTGCCTAAAGGTGCTGCCATTTGAGCCTTGCTTGGCATGCAAAGGGGAAAGTCATTGGTTCTGCTTTCTGAATGGCTGTGAACTATCCTCACCATCTCTTTGTGTAGGTGCTTGCCATTGTCTGCCTCTAAACGATCCTTGAGATTGCCCTTTACCCCTCGTGCGCCTGTATCTACCTCTTTGGGGTCTGTCCGTGGCTGGAAATGACCAATTTTTGGAAGGCCAATTTCTACTGAAACGTGGAGGTTGTACCTGTAGGAAATCTTTCACTGTTTGCATTGATTTTGCCTTTTCCTCCATTTTCTTTAATACCTCCTCAGATTTAACACCAAACAATACATCTTTTTGCAGAGGTGCATCCAGTAATTTAGCTTTAACATGATCTGGTAAGGTTTGCTCTTCGAGCCAAGCATGTCTACATATGACTGATCCTGTAACAGCAGCTCTACATGAGGCCTCTAAAGCATCAAAACCACATTGCAAGGTATGTTTACCCACTTGTTCTGCACTATGTAACAAATCCTGCAACTCCTTCAAGTCTGGTTGTTCAGGTAGTGACATTTTGCTTTTCAACTGTGATAACAGAAACTGTTGGTACTTTAACATATGGAACTGATAGTTTAATGCCCTCATGGTTAAGGTGGCCGAGGTGTATACCTTCTTCCCCCACCTTTCTAAAGCTCTGGAATCTCTCTCTGAAGGTAATGGATTTTTAGCAGTGGAGGCCTTAATTCCCTTGGGACCCTGTGAAATAGTTTCTGGGTCAGCCACATGGCTTTTGTATAGAAATTGGTGTGAATCAGGAACCTGGTAATACCTATCAGGCTTGACTGGAGCTGGAGGTAAAGAATCTGGGTTAAGGCAGGCCTCCGAATACACATCATCTAGTATGTCTAAGACAGGAGGTATAGCCAGAGGCCTGTGCTGAGGGAGCAAGAGGAAATCCCTAAGCCTTTTCTTGGAGTCTGAGTACTCTTGGCCTTCCCAGTGGAAGTGTTCCCTCAAGGTATGTAAGGTTTCCCCAAAAGAGTAATCCTTGGGGGGGAGACAGAGGGAATGGACTCCTCTGCAACAGAGTCTTCAAATGGGGAGTATGAATGTTCCTGGTCTTCAGAATGTTCTGAAATAATGGAGGCCTGGTCCGAGGAAGGGGATTCTTCCTCCACTGTGGGCCTTTTGTCCTGGGGGGGGGGGTTGAGAACCCCTGATAAGAGTAATCAAATCCTCAGCCATTTTGAGCATCTGCTTTTTAGGCATGGGGCCTTGAGAGGGGCCCTGTGGAGCTTGTCTTTTAGTATGCATGGCTGCTTTAGACTTAGTGAAAGCCTTGATGGAAAAAGAAGAGGAAGGCCTGAAGACACCTTGAGAGGTGGCAGGTCTGTCTAAACTCTGAGTTTCACGGCCAAGAGTGGCTTCGGTATCTGTAGTCAGGGTGTGGGCCGAAGAGCCTGCGACCTCGGGCACTGAAGACACCACCAAAGAAGTGTCATCGGTAGTCAGGGGCTGCGTAGGTGCCTCACTGAGGACCGGACCACCTGTAGTCGGCTTTGGCGTGGTGTCGGTAGAAGTCGCGGACCTCGTATGTCGGTCCTTATCTTTGCATCTTTTACTTAAAACTGGAGTCGGAGTATCCGACGACATAATGTAATTATACTTGTTGCCAAAATAGTGTTGGGCGAACTCCGCCCGACGCTTAATGGTGCGTCTGTTGAATGTAGCACAAAAACGACAGGCCGAGACGTCGTGGTCTGGGCCTAAGCAAGGAATGCAGAGGGAATGAAAATCTTTATGCAGTATTTGCTTCCCACATGAAATGCAATTATTAACTTTGTCTGACATCGGTCTGAGGCAAGAAAAGTTTCCCCAACGGGGTACTTAGCTTTCAAGAAGACTTCGGTTGAAAAATATTCATAATCTCAGGAGCTGGCCGACCGGCACTTGCGAACTGCTTCTGCTTTGGGCACCGCGCGGCAAGAAAGACTGGAGAAAGTGGCATCGGCTGGTTCTTTTATACCCCTGTCGCACTGACATCAGGGAAGAAGCGACGACATCTGATGCCGGACCTAGACTTTGGAATTCGGCCGACCGAGGACCTGCCTGATGGCAGGAAAACCCATCTGTTATGACTGCAGCTGTATGCACGATGAACATCGAGGCCAAAATATGGAGAATGAGGATGACAGAGCTCTTTCACCTGCTGGCTTGCTGAAGACTCTTTGAAATCAATGGTAGTGGGATAAGCATAGAGAAAACCTAGGGGCCAGTTGTGAACCCAAGCATCCCTCGGAGATTCCCCCTTAGGTGGGATTAAAGCAAAGCATGTGTTGTATTTGTTGTTTAGGGGAAGACCAAGAGGTCGTAGAAAGGTTAACTGCTAAGAAACAGGTTTGCAAACAACTGATGGAGGGACCACTCATGAGGAATCAGACTGGACCTACTGAATCTGTTTGCCAGAGTGATGGATTTATCCAGGATGTGTGTTGCAATTAAAAAGCGGTCTGAAGAAATTGCCCATTTCAGACCTTTATGATCTGTCTGCACATGGGTAAGAATGCGTTCCTCCTTGTTTGTTGATATACTAAATCACTGACATGTTGTAGGTGTACATGCAATAGTCCATAGAAGAAAAACATCCTAAAAGCTTGCAAAGTGAGTAGGCTAGTTTTCATCTCTAGGATGGTGGTATGCAATTTAGTCTCCAGGTAAGACTATGTGCTTCGGACTACCTTTCACTGAAACACCCCCCTCCCCCGCCCACTCCAGATGGGAAGCATCCATGATCACTGTGGATGTGGAAGGAAGGGTAAAAAGAAGTATGCCTAGGGACAGATTATCCAACTGGATCCAAGATAAAGGCTGATAAAGAATACAACCACAAGCTTGTAGGGTCAACATTGCTGGAGGGGATCAGATGGAACAGTGAGTCACTCACTTGATTTCTTAATGTTGCGGTGAAGAATCAAGGATGCCATCTGGTTTGTGGTATTCAAAAGAGAGTCTATGAATTCCAAATTCTGTACAAAGGATAGATTCAATTTTGCCAGATTTATAGTAAGCCCAGGGGTTTGGAGATTTGAAATTGATAATCCCTGGCTCATAATGGCTGATACCTGGTTGGAGCAGTAAGGAGGTGATTGTTTAGATACAGAAACAACCGAAATCCTTTGCACCTCAGGTGTTCAGCCACTACTGCCATCTATATGGAAAACATCCTGGGGACTGCAGTGAGTCTGACGGCAGAGCTCTCAACTGATAAAGACTGGTTCAGAGCCAGAAGGGCAGATGTCTTCTGGAACATCTGTTTTGTAATAGTACATGTTTGAACATGTATAGAGTGCATCCACTTATTCTTGCGCAGAATCGGCAGGGTGGACTGAAGCGTGACCATCTGGAACATAGACGTCTCTACATATAGACAAATCTATCTAAAAAGGAAGTAACAAAGCTTGGATAATATGATTAGCACCTCAACATTGTTTGTTAAGCTATTCTAGATGTCCAAGTGTCACAAGGAAGAAAACGTCCCTTAACTACCTCCATAGATGGGCAGTAGGATGGCACTTCAGGAACGGTGACAGGGTCAGTCAGAGAAAAAAACTATAAACCTTGGGTTCTGCCGAGCATCTCTGCTTCTTGGGCACAAGCTCCAACTCCCAGACTCCTAGGAATGCCCACTTCCTGAAACAGACAAGTATGTTTAGTGGCACATCCACAGAGCCAGAAATAAGCAACAAGTCCAAGAGGGTTTGACTCTAAGAAGCCAGTGCACCATCTCACTTTGAAAGACCTTGTCGTCAAGTAGAAAAAACAGTAGAAATAAGAACCTAAAGTTAGGCTGTAGTCATGAATCTATGAAAGGGGGTGTAGGTCCGTAATCCTAGCAGTAGTAGGAAAAAGTCTCCATAGTGAGATACAGTATCCTGGGCTAGGAAACCATACTGATGGGGAGGAACTGCCCAGAGCTCCATGCCGAAAGAAATAAAGCAAACAGTGAGAGAATTTTGGATGTGAAGAAATTGTACTGGTTCAGCCCATCAAATCTGAAGGAGTTCAGATTCGAGAGAGAAATATGACACTAACCTACAGGAGCCTGGGAGCCAAAGAAAGTTTGTTACAAATTGCACTGGTTTAACAGCTCGGGTTCGAAGGAGGTTCGGATCCGAGAAGTGTTTAAAAATTGTCTGTCGGATCCTAGGTGTAGGATCCAAGAATAGAGACCATTTTTAATAAAGCTACTGCAGTTTACAAGGTTGACAGAATTAACAGTGAGGTTGTCAAGTCCAAGGAACTATTCAAATCCAAAGAAGCTACATCTACCAGCAAATTATCTGTCTGATCCTAAGCTTAGTATGTGAGGATCTGTCGGATCCTAGGCCTAGGAAGTAACCAACCACATATTTTAAAAAAAAATCAGAAACAAAAAAACATGTTGAAATTCAAAATAGCCCATAAATAAATTGGAGTAGATTGGAGCAAATGGTGCCCCCATAGCAGTACCCAATAACTGTTGATATAACTTATCATTAAATTCAAAATAATTATAGGTTAAACAAAAAGAAATTAAATCTATAACATACATTAAAGCTGGGTTTTCACCCAAAAAAATAAAGTGCTTCAAGCCCAAATGTATGTTGTATATTTGTGTACAAACACGCATCATCTACTATGATCCAATACATGCCATTCTCCTAAATAATATTAGAAAGCCTATCTAAGAAATGAAAAGTGTCTCTCACACAGGACTCCAATTTAATAACATATGGGACTAAATAGCTATGTAAGAAAACCCCCATATTATGTGTGAAATAACTACATGCCAATATTATAGGCTGCCCTAGGGGAGTCTCCATGTCCTTGTGAATTTTAGGTAGACAATAAAAGTAAGCCATTTCACATAGGCTAGTATCAAACTTTTTTTCTTTATCCTCTTTTGAAAATTATCCTAATTTATAGCCCTTCTGTACTAATTGAGCAAATTCTGCTATAGCAGAATGATATTTACTTATATAATTACTATACAGCTGTAAATCATTTAAATGTTGATAGCACATTCTTAAATATTGATTTACATTCATTACTACAAGCTTATTACCTTTATCTGAGGGCTTAAAAATGAAATCCCATCTGTTACTTAAAGAAACCAATGCTTGCCATTCATTTTTGTTAAATTAAAATTTACTTTGTGTATATTCTTAAAAGAATGAACATACTCCTTTTCAATACCATAATTTAGCATTGAAGCAAATTGCTGCACTACTTCATGATTAAAAGGTGGAAAAAATTCACTTTTGCAAGCTATACGATCTGTATTAAATAGACAATATGCATTTGCACCTAATTCTGATTCACAAGAATAAAAACTTAAATTACTTTCATCATCATCTGTATCAAAGTTCTGAATATTATCATTCAAGCCAGACTTCGAAAAATTAAGTCTTAAATAAATCCGCAGTAAAAAACAGCTTAATATAGTCCCTCGGGGCTTAAGGGTACTGAAAATGCCCACTTATGGAACTATGTACAAAGATTTATTATTAAAGTGGCAGCAGATTAACTTAGAAACCAGTCGCAATTATATGCAGCTACTAATATATTTCTTTAAGCCAGAAGAACTCACTATATCATCCAATGTCTGTAAACTGCAAGCAGAACTCTATGAAAAATATCCGCATGCTATTGTCGATTTAAAATTAGACTATGTCTTGGAACTTATATCTGTTTATGATCAGCAACTGATGGGCTATAAGAAAAAGAAAGTGCAAAGGGACTTACAAGATTTTTCTAGTGGGCGTGTCTTTGCTTGGCCCAGAGAGCATAACAATGCTGTGAATAGCAGTAGCTCTACTCAGCCCACTGAATCTCAGTTGGGTCCTAAGCAACCGATTGAGCCTGCCAATTCTCTTGTTAGAGATACACTAGAGAACTCCAATGCTGTAAGGCCACTTCCTACCATACCTCCCTCTGATTCCACAAGCAGCAGTGAGATACAGAGGCCTGAGAGAGGAGCTTGCAGAAAGAAATCTATCTACTAACTTTTAACAGTAGCCGTATGTCATCAGTTCCTTCTGACAGCATGGCTCTTTCTTCACCGTATCCTATACGAATTACAAATTTTCGGAACCACTCCACAAGCAGAGGAAGGATGAAACGGAAAGCGTCCATAGAAGAGGAACAACCTATGACACTCAAGAAAATGTGGCAACAATCCAACATCCATTAGTATGGAATATATCACGGCGGATTTTAACTGAGATGTGCATTGAACAAAGGGAAATCCTTTGTACCGGCAAGTAGAATGGATATGACTGACAATATTATAGAACTTAAAATGTTTACTAGGAATCTTATGCTTAGATCTCAGTTTGGTGGCAATAATATGAGTAATAGCTGTGTGAACATTTTTAAGAAACCAAGTAGCTATATTCCTGTAAACAATGCCGCTACTGAGACATTCGAAAAAGCATGTGTAAAAGAAATATATAAGATGCATGATAGTGGTATTTTTAAGAAATGTTTCTATAATTTAAACAGAGAAGAAAAAGAAGCTTTGGAGGTTTTGTGTAATGATCGCTCCATCGCAGTGAGACCAGCTGATAAAGGTGGTTCGCTAGTGGTGATGGATTATGTTTTTTATAAGGAATCTATGCTGACAATGTTGAATGATGACATTTATTATCAGAAAGTAGATATTCAACAGGTGCATATAAGCAGCATGTTAATATGCAATGCATTATTTGAATGCTTCAAGTGTCGAGTTATTAGCCAAGAGCTATTCAAGTACTTCATAGTAGACAAACCTGTTCTACCCATCATACAAGGACTCCCTAAAATACATAAACATCCCAGAGTGCCCCCCCATGAGACCCATTGTATCAGGGAGGGGCTGGTGTACTGAACCTTTGTCCATTTTTGTGGAGCACCACCTTAAAACTGTGTTGAAAAAGAATGTATATATATTAACTGATACAAAACAGTTTTTAAAAGATCTGTATGCATTTTGTAAGAGTATAACTGTGGAGGATAGATGGCTCATGATTACATTGGATGTGAAATCTCTATTCACAGTCATCCCTAATAGTAAAGGTGTTGAGCTCTTCAAACAGTATTTAATGGAAGACAAATCATGTGATGTATAAGTTATTGATTTATCACTGTTGATGGAACTGATATTAGAGAACAATATCTTTTTATTTGAAAGAAATTTATATAGACAAAAGGGCACTTCATGTGCAAATGGCTACGCAAATATTGTTATGGCTATGTGGGAGAAAGAATTCCTACTGACTGAGATGGGAAGGCATCTGAAGTTCTACAGGAGATTTCTGGATGATCTCTTTATTCTGTGGGGAGGTGATGTAGCCTCATTTCTATCATTCTTCCACAAAATAGACAATAGTACCAGCTTCCTTAAGTTTTCAATGAAGCATTCCTATGATGTTATAGATTATCTGGATGTCAGGATACTTCAAAAAAATAGAGGTATTCTGGAAACTGAAATCTATAGGAAAGAATGTTATAGGAATAGCTATCTCCATAGACAGAGCATGCACCCGAGACATATATTTAAGAACACTGTAAGAGGCCAAAGTCTGAGAGCATCAAGACTCACAGCTAATCAAACTAAGTATGAGGAAGAGATCAAGAACTTGAAGGAAAGGTTCATACATAGAGGGTACAGTGAAAAAGAGATACAACAGTCATTAGTGGGTCTATCTGAGGCAAGGGAAGGAATAGGTAAGCCATACTTTTCAGATATGGATACCATCATAGATGGAGGAACTGTTAGTCAGCAACACATGAGAGTACAAGTATCCTACTCGAGTAACATTAGATCTTTACAGGAAGTATATCGAAAAAACTGGAATATACTATGTGCTGATGATGATGTTAAAAGGCTGGTAGGTGAGACCCCGAGATTTGCTATTAAGAATAAAAAATCTATAAAAAGATTATTATGTGGACCACAACCCATGGAAACAAGAATAGAAAATGCAGTCAGATATGGAACCTTCCCCTGCAATAAATGTAATTACTGCACCTTCATTGACACTGGAAGTAGATTTCTACATTCAGATCTAAAGAAGGAGTTTACCTTCAGAATATTAGCTAACTGTGACAGTATGAATATTATATACTTGGCACACTGCACAGTCTGTCCTGCCTTCTACGTTGGAATGACAATGCGAAGGCTGAGAGACCGGATGAGGGAGCACGTATATGATATTACCAGAGGAATAGAGACAAATGCCTTAGCCAGGCATGTGAGGGACCATGATGAGAGACACAAATTTTTATTTTTAGTAATAGATAAAGTCTATACCGACAACAGAGGTGGAGATGTTAGGAATAGAGTAGAAACTAGGGAACTAGAATGGATTATAAGGCTACGAGCTAACATTGGGGTAGGCCTGAATGACAAAATCAATATTATACCATGACCCCCCCATTAATATTCCAAAACGTGCACTCTGATTGGTCAGCGTGCACATTGTAAATCGACTTATACTAATGGAAAAAGGTCCAGTTGCCCGGACTTTTTCCATTAGTATAAGTCTTTTTTAAAACACTGTCTCGCTATGTTAAAGGAGTTTAACATAGCGACACAGGTTTAAAAAAATCAACGGAGATCTCCGTTGCTTTTTTTAAAGCTGTCTCGCTATGTTAAACCCCTTTAACATAGCAAAACAGTTTGTAAAAAGCAATGGAGATCTTGCTTTCTCCGTTGCTTTTTTCAAAACTGTCTCGCCATGTTAAATTGGTTTAACATAGCGATTCAGCTTTAAAATAAGCAAAGGAGATTCTCCATTGCTTTTTTTAAAGCTGTCTCGCTATGTTAAACCCATTTAACATAGCGAAACAGTAAAAAGCAACGGAGATCTTGCTTTCTCCGTTGCTTTTGCCTACAGCTCTGATGTACTGCGTAGGCATGTGCAGTACATCAGAACTTCCGTGGAATACCAGACAGCTGTGGAAGGGCAGCAAGGAGGCATTATACAATGCCATTATTTAAGAAAAGTAATTATTTTTTTCTTAAATAATGTCATTGTATAATAGCAATAACCCACTTCTGGGTGTGGGTAATGCTGGATTTACCCACGGTTGGCTTTGTTTGGTCCCGAGGGCTTCGCCCTCGGGACCAAACCACGCCAACCGTGGGTAAATCCAGCATTACCCACACTCAGGCGTGGTTTATTGCTATATTAAACCCATTCTTCTAAATAGAGATTTAAAGAAATAGTAGGTAGTACCCCCTCCTCCCTCGACCTTTTATACTTATTTATACTTTTTTATACTTTTATATATATTTATACTTTTATATTGTATGTATTAAGTTGTATGATGTAATATGCTGTTTCTATTGTTGAGCTGTTTTTAATTTTAAGCTTTTAAAATTTTTCACACTAGATATAAAACTTTTTATACTAAGTATATGGCTTTAAGGAGTAATTGGGTAGTTGATGGCAATGATAAGCTTGGTATAAATGCTGTGCTTTACTATTCTTTGATTGTCTGATGAAGTGGCTGGTGCCACGAAAGCGCTCACCTCTTTTACTAATAAAGCTATTATTCTACATAGCCGTGGCTGCTACCTCCTGCTTTGTTTTTTACAGTTTTAAATAAATTTTTCTCACTAGTCTAAACACATCCCCTTTTAATAAATACATCATCTTCTCTCGGCTGTTCCCGTTAGGGGTCGCCACAGCCGATCATCTGTTTCCATTTCTTCCTGTCCTCTGCATCTTGCTCTGTCACACCAACCACCTGCATGTCCTCTCTCACCACATCCATAAACCTTATATTAGGCCTTCCTCTTTTCCTGTTACCTGGTAGCTTCATCCTTAGCATATTTTTCCCAATATACTCAGCATCCATCCTCAGCACATGTCCAAACCAAAGTAATCAAAGTAATCTCTGGCTTTGTCTCCAAACCTTCCAACCTGGGCTGACCCTCTAATATACTTATTCCTAATCCTGTCCACCCTAGTCACACCCAGTGCAAATCTTAACATCTTTAACTCTGCCACATCCAGCTCAAACTCCTGCTTTTTGTCAGTGCCACTGTCTCCAACCCATATAACATAGCTGATCTCACTACCCTTTTGTAGATGTTCCCTTTCACTCTTACTGGTACTCGTCTGTCACAAATCACTCTTCTCCACCCACTCCATCCTGCCTGTACTCTCTTCTTCACCTCTCTTCCACACTCACCATTACTCTGAACTATTGATCCCAAGTATTTCAACTCATCCACCTTCGCTACCTCTACTCCTTGCATCCTCACCATTCCTCTATCCTCCCTCTCATTCACACACATATATTCTGTCTTAGTCCTGCTGACCTTCATTCCTCTTTTCTCTAGAGCATATCTCCATCCCTCCAGGGTCTCCTCCACCTGTTACCTACTCTCACTACAGATCACAATGTCATCTGCAAACATCATAGTCCATGGGGACTCCTGTCTGATCTCGTCTGTCAACCTGTCCACCACCACTGTAAATAAGAAAGGGCTCAGAGCTGATCTTTGATGTAACCCCACCTCCACCTTAAACGCATCCGTCACTCCCACTGCAGACCTCACCGCTGTCACACTACCCTCGTACATATCCTGTACCACTCTTACATACTTCTCTGACATTCCTGACTTCCTCATACAATACCACAACTCCTCTCTAAGCACCCTGTCATATGCTTTCTCTAAGTCTACAAAAACATAATGCAACTCCTTTTGACCTTCTCTGTACTTCTCCATCAACACTCTCACAGCAAACGTGGTAAAACTGTGGGGAAATAATTTTATATCACAGTTCAATACGTCCTGTTTAATCACTGATAAATTACATCCAGAAAGATTAACAAAATAACTACTATTAGAAAGAGAGTAAAAAAATACATCGCCTTTAGTACCACTTTTTACAGCATGAACACTTCAACTCAAAAGTTGCAAAAGAGTGCCCTTTTAACACAAAAAGTCTCTAAAACTAGATCATAGATATATACTAAGTGAATGACCACTGGGGCCTTTATACGCCTAGACACACAACCCGAATGTATCCCATGGGCAATTTTGTCTTAGAGATTTAACTACTGCCTCTCTCCGTTGCATAGGTGTCAGACTATGGGGTGAAATTCTGAATTTCTATCCAATGGTCGAAGTTAAGAAAGGACTCTGCTTTACATGAATGGGAAGCCTATTCCAGAGAATGGGAATTCTCTGAGACATATACCCATCCTTCTAACATGTCCTGTTTAAATCACAAGTGAAGTTTAAATCCTTGGATTTAGTAATTCTTATGCTGTTTGTTTTGCAGATATGCAAAACGTCCTTCAAAGCGGCATCCAAGAACTCTTTGTATGCCAGACATAAATTGCCCCTCAGCAGTCTGTAGGAAGAAAACAGTATAGGGATAGGGCTTTGAGGTAATCTGTAGAGGGCATTGTGCTTACGTACTGCATTTTTTTTTTAATGAGGAAATGCTGTGGATGTTCCAGTTGTTGCATGTCCCTGGTCAGGTAGATGCAGAAGAGAGCATTATGCTCAATGATGGGCCGAGTATACTGAAATGATGGCTTCTGTGGACGTAGACGCCATGCCCTTCTTCATAAGTTGAGTGACACAGAATGCTTTTCTTACTGCCTTAGAAACATGTAAATATAAACCCGGCTTTCGACCAATTCAAGTCCCTTAAATCAGACTACTGTGTCTATTCTTAAGGGTGTTTCATTAATGAAGTAGTTTTCCAGGGTGGCTGACTTCCCAAAAGGTACTATTATGCATTTATTGACATCGAGTTTTAAGCCATGGTTTTGGCACCAGTCATTTGTCTGTATTAGACGTTCCTGTAAAATGTTAGTATTTGGGAGTGGGGTCTATGACTGCTCCCTGCTTGCAATCATCTGCAGACTTGGTAAGCTAGAGGCCCTTGACACTGGCCTCGACATCAAGAAACAGATGCCAAAGAACAGCAGACACAGCACACTGCCCTGTGGGACTCCAATAATGACTGGCCTTTTTGTGGAGGTGGTCACTCCAATCCTAACCTCCTGGGTCCTATCTGTGAACCAGCTCTTCTTCCAGCAGGTTATGTATGGGTTTATGCCTAATTTCAGGAGTTTTGTTGCAATCCCTGAGTGAGGTATTGTATCAAATGCATTACCTAGGTCACAGTAGGCAGTATGCATCCTTTTTCACTCATCCATTACCTTGGTGACCTTCTCCAAGAAGTCCACCAGGAACAGCAAGCATGACCTGCTGTTGATGAAATTAAGCTGGATTGGGTCTGAAGGTTTCCTATGTAATTGTTAATCATTTCCATAATTCTTTCTATGGCTTTGCATATGAGACAGCAAAACTAATGGGTCTGCAGTTTCCCGGATCCACTGATGGCCTGCCCTTGTTCAGAGGGATGACCTTAGCAGTCCTTCAGCCACATGGCATTAAGTCTGTTTGGAAACTATGGTTAAACAGTGACTCCAGTGTTCCTGATATTACAGGCTATTTAGTAGGCATCCTGGGATATTATCACAGCCCATCAAAGCTGTATTCTTGGTCTTACAGACAGCTTTTAAGACCTGCTCCCTACTGACAATTGGAGGGATTATGTTAGATGGCATTTCCTGGGGGGTGGCTGGGGGTGAGAGGGGATTAAAGTTGAGCTGAATTTGCCAGCCAAAAGATATGCTACATGTCCTGATTTTGTGAACACGTCTCCATTTACCAGCAGTTCGGTGCGCTGCTGTGTGTTGCCTTTGAGGTTTTGGACATAGCTGAAGAGGATCTTATGGTTGCCCACGGACACTATCTTTACCTCAAAATTTTCTTCGTTGGACTTAACTAGTCCTCTTCATTATATTTTCAGTTTGACAAGAGAGTTTTTATCATTTTTGGTGTTACAGTTCCTAATTTTACTATGACATTTTTTTTCCTTTTGTCATGCAACCTGTTAAGTTTTGGATTCCAATAGGGTTTTTTTTTAAGTTAGTTTTGGGCTTACTTCTACTAGTCACACCTAACTCTCTACAATTACTGACAGTGTTATACAGCTGTGCCATCTGAGTTTGGAGGGGCTTGAAATTTTGACAAGTTATTAGTTTTAGGCTATGATAGGGTTTACTGAGGTTAAAGAAGTGCTTTTTTTTCCAAAGGAGACAGCATTATGGTCTGACTTTCAGACAGGACATGACACTGGCAGATGGAAGAGGGGGCAACGTTCTCCCACATTTGTCAGTGCCAGGTCCAACATGTTTGTACCTCTGGTACACACTACTTGGTCTAAGGTATTTGTGTTTACAAAGTCTAGGAATCTCAGCACCTGCAAATCTGGGGTCATGTAGGATTCCCAGTTTATAGAGGAATAATTAAAGTCTCCCACGTGTATGGAATTGGGTACAATGGTGAGTGTCTCCAATAGATCCAAGTATCAGATATGGGTCATGAGACATACAAAGTGACCTGTAGCTTGTTAGGACATATTATGGGACTTTGTCCATGGTAATGTGGATGTGGAGGAAGTGCAGTGCATCATTCTGTTGAACTAACCTAGAGCTATGCTGGTCACTAATGAGATCAAGACACCTCCATCTTTATCCCTGTCAGTGCAGTTGCTGGACTAAATGTGTGTAAGGCACCAAAGTCTTGAACTGCTTGGGTGCTCTCTGTGGCTTTAAACCATATCTCGGTAACTCCACAGATGTCTGCATTATCCAGGGGAGGAGAGACTGGATGGGGTGGAGCTGCTTGTTTAGACTCCTGGCACTCAGCAGTAACACCTTTGGGTTTCCCTGGGTAGACTTTGCTATACTGAAAGTTCTGACAATTCAGCATTGCCAAAAAAAGTCTCTATGCAGGAGGACAATGTTTTAGCCAATATTCAAAAGCCTTGAGGGAAGAGGTGCAGAACTGACAGGAAACAACTGATATTTAAACAAACAAGTTTCATAAATAAAAAAGAAATGCCACTTTTAATCAAAAAATAGCAAAATATGCTCTGACCTTAAGAAAGGGCAATAAACTCTGTGTAGAAGGGCTCCATAAAGTAGGCTTACCTGCCAAAAATGAAGCTATAGACAGGTTGTTGCTCCTGGGAAGCTCCTTAGTTGCTTCCTGTGAGGCTGCAAAAGTACCAAAATCACTTCCTTCTGGCAGCTATTTATCTGATTGGTACTGGCTAGCCAAACTCCCCCACTCTTTTTTTCACTCTGACTGCTGACTGGGAAGCTATGTGGAGGGAAAAATCAGCAGTCAGAGTGAAAAATCTTCAGGACTTTCTTGTCCAAACATTCAGAAGTGTACTCATCCTGAACTACAAAAAATAAAAATTATGTACTCACCATAATGATGCATCTTTGTTGCCAGTTTTCATCCTTCCTCAACCGATGGGTCTTGGATCTGATCTCTGATCAGACTTTGGTCACTTTTCAGACTTAAGATCCATAGCTCACGCTACTCGCCTTACCTATAATACTCTCCAAACCCTGTATTACCTCAAATTGAGTTTGCCCCCTTAGTCTTAGAACTCCATCATCATCATCAGCCCCCTTTTTCCCATTTTTCTACATGGGGTCAGGGAATCATGTTAACTGTTGCCAACTGTCTCGATTCAGTACCACACTCCTGCCTTCTTCAACACTCATGCCCGATAGTCGTAGATCTTCTTTCACACAATCCATCCACCTCTTTGCTGGACATCCTCGCTTCCTCTTACCTTCTTCCTGTCTGTCCCAAATCTTCCTCACCAGATTGTCTTCTGCTTCTCTACACATCTGCCCAAACCACTGTAATCTATTCTCTTTGATCTTTTCTGCAATTGGAGCTACTTTGGCTTCTCCTCTTATGTCCTCATTTCTTCGTCTGTCCCACAGTGTGCATCCTATCACCTTTCTCAGGCACTTCATTTCCATCACCCCTAGCTTCATCCGTATTGCCTGTACTGCCCAGGTTTCTGTACCATACAGTAGTACTGGTTGCACCACTGTCTTGTACACCTTACTTTTCAGCTTCTTTGGCATTCTTCTGTCATAGACTACACCTAATTCTCTATGCCAGTTGGCTGCAGTCTCTCTGATTCTAGCTTTAACTTCTTCATTCAGACTACCCTTCTCCTCAACTACTCCTCCCAGATACTTGAAGCTGTTTACCTGTTCCACTATCTTCCCTTCTGTCTCTATTCTCAGCGTCTTCTGATTTCGTGAATTTGTTGCCATTACCACCGTCTTATCTGTGCTTAGTTTCATTCCATGTGCCTTCAGATTTGCATTCCATTCTCCTATCCTTTTCTGAAGTTCTAGCTCAGAGTCTGCCTGTACTGCCACATCGTCTGCATACAGCAGCTTTGTTGATCCATCCCCTCCAACCTGTTTGATAATGTAGTCCATCACCAGTATGAACAGCAGTGGGCTCAGAACTGAACCCCGATGTACACCCGGACTCACTGGGAACCCCTCTATGAGGCCGAACACTGTTTGTACTTGAGTCATTGGGTCCTTGTACATAGCCTGCACCAATTCTACCAATATTTCTGGGACTTCAAACCACTGCAGTACTGCCCAGATCAGCTTTCTTGGGACCTTGTCATATGCTTTCTCCAAGTCTAGGAATGCCCAGTTGGACTCTCTCTCCTCATCTTTAGCTTCTTCTCAAGTATCTGTCTCAAAGCAAACATCGGGTCAATTGTGCTGCATCCTGATCTGAATCCAAACTGCTCATCTTCCATTTGACTGCTCTGCGTATCATTTCTCAATCACCCTCCCAGAACTTTCATGCAGTGTGATAGGAGTTTGATGCCTCTGTACTGCCCACAGTTCGTGGATGTCCCCTTTGTTCTTGTACACACTGGCGCGACTATACTTATTCTCCAGTCACCTGGGATACACCTTTCTCTCCATACTGCTATTAGTACCCTCAGGAGCCATTTCTCCCCTATCTCACCCAGCATCTTTATCATATCTGCTGTGACTTCATCTGAGCCTGCTGCTTTCCCTGACTTCATCTTCCTTAGTGCTGTTCTTACTTCTTCTAGGGTAGGCTCTTCTTCTTTCATCGTAGGCTTTTTCTGGAGCAGTACAGCTTCTGTGGGGTTTTCTTCATTCAAAAGCTGGAAATGCTCCTTCCATCTGCCTTTGATGTCCTCTGGGCTGGTGAGCAGGTTGTTGCTGGCATCCCTTATGAAGGGTGGCTGACTATCTTCTTTATCTTTCTGTCTTTGCCTTGCAACCTGATATAGTTTCTTTGTGCCACTTACTGAGTCACTTTCCAGAAGTTGGTACAGTGCCTCCAATGCCCTATTCTTTGCTATTGCAACTTCTTTCTTAGCTTCCTTGTTAGCCAACCAGTAGTCCTTCCTAGGCTAGTTAGTCTTTCTATCTCCCACTTCTTCCTGGACTCCTTTTTCCTTTTGATGACTTCCTGGATTTCTGTATTTCACCACCAGTTTTCCTTATGCACCTTATTTCCAAACCTGGCTCAGCCACATATCTTTTCTGAAGTCCTAAAGCATGCTGTTTTTAGGCGCTGCCATTCTTCTTCAACTCCACCTATTTCCTCCTCCTGTTGGGGTGCTAGAGCCCTGAGTAATTCCTTAAACTGTTGTACTTTCTCTCCAGTCAACTTCCAGGTCTTCAGCCTGGTCTCTGTTGACCTTAGAGCCTTCTCTGACTACTGCTTGCAGCTGATTGTGACAACTAGTGGTTCATGCTGTGGACCGACTGTTTCACTGGGGATGACTTTGCAATCACGGATTCTGCCCCAAGTGCCTTTTCCTTACTAGGAGAAAGTCTACCTGAGTTGCATGTTGACTACTCTTGTATGTGATCTTGCGACTTTCTCTCTTTCTGAACCATGTGTTGGCTACTATCAAGCCATTTGCCAGACAGAAGTCTAGAATGGCTTCTTCTTTATTCCTGTTGCCCCACCCATGTGGACCCAGGCAGTCCTCATATCCTGTTCTGTCTGTCCCGATATGTGCATTCAGGTCACCTATTATCATAACCAATTCATGTTGTCCTGCTTTATCTAGTAGGTCCTGCAACTGCTGTCTGAATGCACTCTTTTCCTCACTATCACAACCCTGCTGTGGGCCATAGGCTGAGATTATGAATACTGCCCTGTCATTATACTGGAGTCTGACTGCCATGAGTCTGTTTAATTCTGATGATATCCCTTACTGCCTTCTGAAGCCTCTCTCTCACCACAAATCCTACACCATTTCTAGCCTGCTCTCCACCTGAGTAGTGGACTCTAGACCCAAAGTCAAGTGGCTTTGCTGCACTGCCTTTCCATCTCATCTCCTGGATACATAGGATGTCCAGCCTCCTCTGTATCATCATGTCATCCATTTCCAAGCTGCATCCTGTCAGTGAACCTACATTAAATGCAGCCATTCTCAGTTCATGTTTGGCAGGTTGGTTGGTTTTACGTCCAGCTTTCGCTCAACAGAGCTATCCCAGGTAACCCAGGCTGGGCAACTAGATACCGGACAGCTAGTAGTTATTGACCAGGGCTGCTGGGCTTTATGGTGGGCAAACACTGGCCAATAGGGGCACATATACCCCTCCCACTGTTAGCACGGGTCCCGGCATGGGTCAAAGTAGGCCAGGTCCTCAACCCACTTATCACCGGTAACTACCGATGCCCATTTTTGGTGGCATTAGTCAACATGACCAAATCACTTAGAACTCCAAAGGACTGAATACCATGATATTCAAAAAGTGAAAAAAGCAGATAGGTTTTAAGGTACCTGAGGCAAGAAGACAGAAAATCAGGGGCTAAAGGGAGGATAGACCAAAATGGAATATCCCTCAGATCATACCAAAGAACCATATAAACCTTCCATTAATCGAAGGGGGAGTGGAGAAAGGTTGAGGAAGGATGAAATCTGACAACCTAGATACATTGTTATGCTGAGTACAGAACTTTTGCATTTGATGTTGTCTTTTTCATCCGTAAATCAACTGTTGGGAAAGAGTTCCCAGCTGCTAAACCCCCAGGTGGTCTTCATGAAAGCATATTCCGGAGGACAGCAGAAACAAACACCACCCTATCCCTTGAAAAATGTCCACTTTGTAATGCAAGAAAGGTATGAGTACTAGAGCAAGGGGCAGCCACACAAATGTCAGCTACAGAAGTTCTTGTTAAGAAAGCAGAAGAGGTGGAAATGCATCTTGTGGAATGAGCCCTTGGAAGTTTTGGTAAGGTCAAACCTTTTTCTTTGTAGGAATGAGAAATATAATCAGTGAGCCATTTAGCTAAGGTTAGTTTGGATACGGAGTGACTCTATTTTGCCCTGAAGAAGGAAACGTAAAATTGGCCAGATTTTCAGAAAATTTAGTTCTATGGAGGTAAAACCTGAGCTCTCTGTGCATGTCCAATAAATGAAGCATATATTCCCCTATGTTAGAGAATTTCAGAAAGAAGAAACACAAATTAATGGATTGATTAATACATTCTTTAAAGATACCTTTGGCAAAAAGGAGGGGTTGATTTGAAAACAATTAGGTAAGATGGCTGACAAGACACTGTAGAGTAACTTGCTCCCTCACGGAAGATTAACGCAAAAAAATCAAGGGCAGCTTGAACTCAGGGGCTGAGAAAGGATCCAAATGTCTCTCACGAGCCCAGACAGAGAACTTTTTCCATCTCGTCGTGTATATTTTCCTGGTGGAGTCCTTTTGGGAGGAAGAAAGAATATGTATAACCTGAAAAGAAATCCTACACTGCCTAGCCATTACTGGACATGTAGAAACCATGTGCTGAGTTTGACGGCTCGGATGTCAGGATAAGGCAGTCTGGATAGGTGAGACAAGAGATCTGGAGAGGGATCCAGTACCCAAGTAGGGTGTATTAATTGAGGCCAAAGAAAAGGAAACAGGAAACCACACCTGTTGAGGCCAAAAAAAGGGCAATGAGGATTACCATGCTCTTCTGTTGACAAACTTTCTGTAGTAACTTCTGGAAATGGGGGTATGCGGATAAGTATAGAGGAGACAGGGGGAGGCAGTCATGGATGGCAGCATCTCTTGGTGGCTAACCCTCTAGGGGAATCAGGGAAAAAATGCATTAGGAAGTGTGGGAGGAGACAAAAAGATCACAGCAAGGCTGACCCCACTGACAAAATATTAGCTTCACCACTAACAAACTGAGAGACCACTTGTAAGGCTACAGAATAAATCTGCTTAGTCTGTCCACTAATACATTGGACTTCCTCAGAATGTGCACTGCAATTAGAAAGCAATTGATGACATTGCCCAGTGCCACAAACTCACCGCTTCTTGACACAATGGAAAGGAGCAGGCATCTCCCCAATGTATACCAGACTACAGACATGTTGTCAGTCTCTATAGTAATCATCCCCAGAACATCCTGGAATGCCCCCAAAGCTAGGAGGAATGTTCTTATCTCTAGAACACTGATGTGCAGACTGGCGCCCCCAACCCTAGCTGGGAAGCACCCATGGTCACCACGGCCTTCGACAAGGGTGGAACAAAGTGTCAATCATGACGAACTTCCTGGGCATGGCTCCATGAAGACACAAGTTCCTTACAAATCTTGGTGATTCAAATGGGAAAATTCATGGGTTGGCTTATTGACCCAGTAGACAGCCAGTATCCACTGAAGCACCCTCATATGAAATCTTGCCCGTACTGCCAGTGTTATGGAGGAGGCTTTAGATTTAAGGATCTGTAAAACTAACTTGGCTGAGGGAGAGTGAAGAAAAGTACAGTTGTGTAAACTTACCATAAATGTAGATGTTCGAGTGTATTCACTGTTGCAGTTCTAACAAATGAGTTATCGGGCTCCCGGCAGCCCTTGATCGGACAGAATACCAAAAGTAAGTAAAAATGCCATCAGTTGTAAAGGACGTCAGGGTGTTCGATACAAAAGGAGGCAGCCAACATCACTTCCTCAGTCTTTCTTGCCATAACAATCAGAGGTCCCCAGAAATAAGGCTGAAGACAAAAGTAACACTGGCAAATAATATCCAAATTAGCCTGTACCTCAGGAAAAGAGAATAGAAGAGGACCAAAAAAAAGGGGGGGGGGGCCAGGACTGCAACAGTGAATACACTCTAACATCTACATTTATGGTAAGTGTACACAACCGTACTGTGTTCATCGTGTTTCACTGTTGCAGTCTTAACAAATGGGTTGATTACCAAAGCCCAGAGAGAAGGGAGGAGGAACCAACAGAATCAAGGGTTGGAGATAATGCCCTGCAACACAGCAGTGGCAAAACCTGCCCTAGTTCTGGAAAACAGAGGCAAATTGCAATGCTTAGTGAAATTGTGAACAGAAGACCAAGTGGCAGCCTCCAAAATATCTTTAGTAGGGACACCCCTTAAAAAGGCTGCAGATGTGGAAGCCGCTCTAGTTGAGTGGGTCCTAACCCCTTGGGGAGGAAACTTGCCATGAAAGGAATAACAAAAGGTGATACAATGTGCAATCCACTTGGAAATGGTTTGCTTAGAAATAGGCTTGCCCTGAGCTCCAGGGGCAAAACTGACCAATAACTGTGCTGATTTCCGAAGGTCTTTAGTCCTGTCCAGGTAAAACCTGAGCTGTCTGTGCACATCAAGAGAATGTAGGATCCTTTCACGTTTATTTCAAGGATTAGGAAAGAAGGTAGGAAGGTGTATGGACTGATTAAGAGTCAGACTAGATACCACCTTAGGCATAAATGAGGGATTTGTTCTCAGAGAGACTCTATCTGCATGGAAAATAAGAAAAGGCTCCACGGCCATCAAAGCTTGCAGCTCCAAAACCCTCCTTGCTGAACTTATAGCCAAGAGGAAGGCGGTCTTCCAAGAGAGAAACTTTAAATCTGCAGAGGCAGCAGGCTCAAAAGGAAGAAAAGTGAGTTTCTCTAGAACAAAATTAAGATCCCAGGCTGGAGTAGGTGCCCTTCTAGGAGGTTGTAAGTTGCAAGCACCCCTGAGAAACATTTTCATCAGGGGGATAAGAGAAAATGGGTTGTTCAAGAGAACAATGTGCAGAAATTGCTGAAGCATGGATCTTGATAGAGGAAAAAGAAAGACCACCCTGAAGCAAATCAGGCAGATATTCCAGGATCAGAGCAAGGGTAGGCTGAGAAGAAGATTCCCCTCTAGCCTGCATCCATAGAAAGAACCCTTCCCATTTGCCAGCTTAGGGCTTCCTAGTGCTAGGCCTCTTAGCCTCCCTCAGCATGTCAACCACCTGCTGGGAAAGGGAAGGAGTCATACAATGAGCCATGCTGCCAAATGGAGAGACTGAAGATGAGGCT
This sequence comes from Protopterus annectens, assembly GCF_019279795.1. Taxonomy (NCBI): domain Eukaryota; kingdom Metazoa; phylum Chordata; order Ceratodontiformes; family Protopteridae; genus Protopterus; species Protopterus annectens. Next base: position 295,507,596 of record NC_056737.1, read on the forward strand.
GCAGAATGCTTCCTCTTTCCTGAACCAAAAGATCTGGCTTCAGAGGAAGATGCCAAGGAGGAAATTGGGAGAGACTGTGAAGCAGTGGATACCAATACTGTCTGGGCCAGTCCGGAGCTATGAGAATAGTCCTTGGTCGCTCATCCCTGATCTTCACTAATACTCTGGGAAGAGAAGGGAAGGAGTACACTGATATCAACATCCAAGGGAAGGACAGAGCATCCACTTTCAAGACTCTGCTGTGATGCTGTCTAGTGCAAAAGAGAGGTAGAAGATGGTTGTCTGGGGAGGAGAAAAGATCAACCTGAGGCATGCCCAAACATTGAATAATGCTGTAAAAGACTGCTCTGTTCAGTTGCTACTTGTGAGGATCTGGGGTTTGCCTGCTCAACTGGTCTGCCAAAACACTGAGCCTTCCTGGAAGAAACTGAACTAGGAGATGCAGGTACAGGGATACTGCCATGGACTAACGATTCATGCTTTGTCTGCACAGGGGGTAAGAATGAGTCCCCCCCCCCCCGCTTGTTGATGTACCACATAACTGTGGTGTTGTCTGTTCTGACAAGCAGGGTCCCTAAAAAAATAAGTTGCCTGAAAGCTGGTAAGGCCTGCTGAACTGCAATCAACTCTTTTAGATTTATGTGCAGGTGCATCCGGTGGGCGTTCCAACATCCCTGTATGCATCTGCCATCCAGGTGTGCTCCCTAGGCAAAAGTCCGATGCATCCGTGGTCAGAACTTGAGTGGCAGGATGAGGTCGAAAAGGCATGTCCTTATTTTGAAGACAGGTGGTTGCCCACCACAGAAACTCCTTCTGCAGAGATGGAAGCAGAGGAATCATCATATCCAGGTCCTGTGTGTGTTGACACCAAATGTTCTTGAGGTAATATTGCAATTTCCTCATATGCAGTCTTGCATATGGAATCATGAGAATATAAGATGCCATGAATCCCAGAGCTTGCAGGTATTTCCTTGCAAGGAGCTGGGACAGGCTTGCCAAGTCCTTGAAATAAACTGAAAGAGTTGTCTGCTTCTCCTGGGTGAGATATATCATCTGGACGGCTGTGTTCAGACTCGCTCCCAGGAATGTTATCTCCTTGGATGGTACCATTTTTGATTTTTCCTTGTTGAGAGTGTAACCCAGGGAAGAGAAAAGAGTCTTTACGAATTCCAGAACCTTTAACAGTTGTTCCTGAGAATTTACTTGACTCAGACAATCGTCCAAGTATGGGTAAATCTGAATTTTCTTCTGCCAGCAAAATGCAATGACTGGGGCCAGGCACTTTGTGAAGACTCTGGGAACAATAAATAAGCCAAAGGGCAGAGCAGAGAATTGATAGTGTTGCTTGCCCACTCTGAAATTAAGATACTGCCTGCAACTTTCCTTGATAGGGATGTGCAGATAAACCTATTTGAGATCCAATGTGACTAGCCAGAAATCCTTTTCTAGCATTGGTGGCAACTGATGCACAGTGAGCATTTTGAACTTTGGAATTACTAGAAAAGAGTTCAGAATGGAAAGATCTAGGATAGGATGCCAGGTGCCTTCTTTTTTTGGAACTAAGAAAAGCCTGGAATAAAAGCCCTGGCCTACCTGCTGAACAGGAACTGATTCTATTGCTCCCAGAAGAGACAAAGACAAAATTTATTTTTCTACTTCTGCCCTTTGGTTTGGAGAAATGTCCGGGAATCCCTTGGAAGCTGGAAAGGTGCAGAAACAAACTTTGTGCCCTATTGACACCGTTTGGAGCACCCATTTGTCATCTGTGTTAGTGGCCCAGACATCTACAAAAAAGGCCAACCTTCCCCCTAAAGGGCTCCCCAGGCAAGCAAGAACAGGAAAAAGACGGAAAAAGTCAGCAAGAGTGTTTTGATTGAGATGCAGGCTTGAGCTACCCACCTTAGAAGTGGAAGCCTGCCAACGCCTAGACCTTTGAAGGGTAGCCACCTGCCCCCTAGAAGACTTGTAACCTCTAGTCCTGGAACGGTTCTGTCTGCTGGTATCAGAAAAGGTCCAACTCTTGGAAGGGTAATTCCTGCTAAAGCGAAGGGGTTGAATTTGCAGAAAATCCTTAAGAGTTTGCATGGACTTGGCCTTATCCTCTATTTTCTTAAGTACCTCCTCTGCTTTGCTTCCAAAAAGACTGCCTTTATGCAAGGGTACATCCAAAAGCTTAGCCTTGACAGGCTCTGGAAGAGGCTGTTCTCTGAGCCAAGCATGCCTTCTAATAACAGATCCAGTAGCCGTAGCCCTGCTGGAGGCCTCAAGGATGTCAAAACCACAATGTAAAGAATGCTTATTGACCAGACTGGCTGAATTCAGTAAATCCTGCATGTCTTTACACTCTGCCAAAAGGGGTACACTTGCTATCCTAGACTTAATAGCCTTCAAGGTGTGCTGCTGGTACTTCAGCATATGAAAAAGACAATTAGTAGCTCTAATAGCTAGAGTGGCAGAGGTATAGACTTTCTTGCCCCACCTATCTAGGTTCCTAGATTCCCTGTCAGAGGGAACAGGATTCCTGGTAACCATGGCCTTAACTCCTTTAGGGCCTTGAGAAATAACCTCTAGATCCGCCAACGGGTTCCTGAAAAGAAAGAGATGAGAATCAGGGACTCTGTAGTACCTGTCAGGTTTCCTGGGAGCAGAAGGAACCAAATTTGAAGTCAAGGAATTTTCCAGAAAAACATCATCAACAACTTCTAACACGGGTAACAGCAAGAGACTTGTGCTGAGGTAAATACAGAAACTCCCTAACCCATTTCTTAGATTGGGGATAATCTTGACTTTCCCATTTAAAATGTTCTCTGAGGGTATTCAAAGTATCATCAAAAGAAAAATCCTCTGGAGGAGAGGCCAAAGGGATGGACTCCTCTGCATGTGAATCCTCAAAGGGAGAAAAAGCCTGAGGAAAATTCCTCTTCATCAGCAGACATGCTGGAAGAATCAGAATCTGAACAGGACAAACCTCCGGAGAAACATCCCTACTCCTTTTAGGGGGAAGAGGCTGAGAACCCCTAATAACAGTCAATAGATCGTCATTTTAACCATGAGGGGAACGAGAAGAAATTGGAGCCTGCCTTTTCACAGGCTTACGAATGGAAGATTTACTTGCAAGCCTGAAGGACTCGGGAGGCCTGGAAACCGCCAAAGTAGAAGGGAGAAGTTTGCTGTCGGAACGCAAAATGGAGGCCTCGGATACCAGAGTCATCTTAGCTTTGCTGGCTCCAGCAGAAGAGGTGACCGGCGACAGGTCGGAAAGCAAAACAGAGGCCGAAGGCCTAAGGGACTCTGACTCAGTCAAGGCCTGGCTACCGCCTGACTGACGACAAACTTATCATCCGAGGACTTAGCTTTCTGAGGCCTGTCGTGGTCCTTATCCTTACGTTTCTTCAGAATATCCAAAACCTGAAGACCGGCAGATGCCATACCAACAAACTTAGGCCAAACTCCAAAATACCTAGCCAAAATCTTAGCCAGATGACAGATAGTGCACAGAGTGCTGCCCCCCTGACATCTCAGATGCTCAGGTAAGAGCCGCCCTCTCCAAAGCAAAAAACACAGCATCAATGGGACCAGATGGTGTCCCGGGCTGCGTCCTACATGAACTCCAAGAAGAGCTAAACCCAAACATAAAACTACTGTTCAATCTTAGCCTTACTACAGGATATGTACCCAAAGAGTGGCGTACAGCAACAGTGGTCCCTCTCCACAGGGGTGGTGCCTCAACGGATCCTGGAAACTATCGCCCCATAAGCCTGACTAGCTTGGTCTGCAAAGCTATGGAAAGGATCATCATGGACCTCATAAATAAAGATATTGGGGACCTACAGACACTGGATCCTACCCAGTTTGGCTTTGTTAAGGGCAGATCCTGCCTCTTAAACCTGGTTGATTTCTTTGAAACAGTCACCAAGGCCATTGACGAGGGGAAGGTGGTCCACACAGCCTACCTGGACCTTGTAAAAGCCTTCGATACAATACCCCACTCGGGCATTATAGATAAGCTCACCAGCTTAAATATAAACCCCTATGTCACTAGATGGGTTGCAAACTGGCTCAAGGACAGAACCCACATGGTTAGAATTGCTGGAGCCATGTCAGACTCCAAACCAGTTACAAGTGGCATCCCACAAGGCTCAGTCCTGGGACCTCTCTTGTTCGGTATATATTTCTCGGTGGTACAGGCCAACACAGAAGGACTGTGGCTGACCAAGTTCGCAGATGACTGCAAACTGGGTGCCATAATCAACTCTCCAGCCGACACAAGCATCCTCCAAAAGGGCCTCATAGAAACAGACAACTGGTGCCAGAGCCATGGCCTCAAGCTAAATGCCAAAAGTGTATAGTCATCCCTTTGGCAAAAACAAAGTGCCCACAAATTACCACATAGGTGGTAATCCATTAAGTACAGAAGAAGTCATTAGGGACCTGGGGACCCAAGTTGATAGCAATCTCTCATTTGACAACCACGTGGCCAAAGTGGTTAGAAAAACATTTTATATAGCCCACCTAATCATGAAGGGATTCACATCTAGATCAGGGAAGTCATCGTACCTCTTTACTCATCCCTCATCAGGCCCATTATTGAGTACAATGCCCCTTTTGGGATGTACCTTACCAGACACCTGCAGCAACTGGAAAGACCCCAAAAGTACCTCACCAAGAGGATCAAAGGGCTCAAACAGATGCCATATGCTGCCCGGTTAAAGAAACTCCAGCTCTACTCAGTGGCATACCGCCTGCTCAGAGGCGATCTGTGCCTGATGTATAAAGCCATGTCCAACCCAGAATTAATGGACATGCTGCACCTCAGAAAATCCAAATCCCATCGAGCTACGCCGAGAGACTTGAACCTCAGCACTGAAATAAATAGGACATGCTGGAGGGACAGATTCATAACCCAGAGGCTCCCTTCACTCTGGAATAAAATCCCAGTCCAGGTTAGGCAGAGTCCCACATTGACTCTCTTCAAGAGGAATCTTGATGAGTGGATGGGAGATCATAGGTTTACCCCGGCTATCACTTCTGTGTCACTGTTAGACAGAGGCACAGTATACTAACCTCAAAAAACGCATAGCAAAATTAATTTAAAATGGGTGGCGAAAGCCAAACACACTCTGGCTAGGCTTATAAATGCCCTAGGGCAGATAGCCTAGTATGAACCTATGAACCTATAAAGGAGGCACAGAGATCATAATTTGGAACGTCGTAGTCAAGGCCTAAACAAATAATGCAATAGGAATGAAAATCTCTATGGGGAATCTGCTTTCCACAGGTAAGGCAATTATTAACTTTTTCTGACATTCGTTAAGGCAAGAAAAGAGGATCTCCAACGGGGTACTTAGCTGTAGTAGACTTCAACTCTTGTAGTTGGAAACCAAAGGTAAACTGCCGACCGGCACTCATGCATGAAAAGCTTCTGCTTCGGGCTCCGTGGCAAGGAAAACTGAAGAAGTGATGTCCTTTACAACCGATGGCAGCCGATGTCATTTTTACTTACCTTTAGTATTCTGGCTGATCGAGGGCTACCGGGAGCCAGATAACCCATTTGTTAGGACTGCAAAGTGAAACACGAACATCAAGAGATGTGCAGCCTGATCTTGTAAAGTGAATAGTCTGGACTGAGGTAGGTCTCGATCTGAGAAACTGTATTCAGATAAGCACCTATGAATTCCAGGACTTGAGTGAGAGAAAGGTGTGATTTTCTGTGACTGACTGTGATGCCCAGACCAAAGCACAGATGGACCAAGCAGTCCGTGGTGCTTGGTGAGAGCCATGATGAGCCAGTTATCGAGATAGGGAACCACCTGAAATCCTAGCAATCTCAAGTGAGCTGCAACCACTGCCATACACTTGATGAACACCCATGGCTGTGGTGAGACCAAAGGGAAGGGCCGTGAACTGGAGGTGACTGGCTCCCAGCCAGAAACAAAGATATCTCCTGGATCATTTGTCTATTTTGATGTAATAGCAAACATACTGGAGATCTGCTGAGCACATCAAATCTTCCCTCCTCAGAAGCAGAAGTATGGACTGAATCATTACCATTCAGAACTTCGAGTGCTTCATAAACATAGTTAGACGGCTTAAGTCTAAAACTGGCCTGAGGTCCCGGTTTTACTCTGGCACCAAAAGGAATCTCGAATAAGTTATGAACCCGTGCTAGTCTGATGGGACCTTTTGGATGACTCTTTTTGCTGGCAACTTTTCAACCTCTATGGCTTTATCTTTCCTTTGACAGGATGGTACTTTGGGAACTTTCCTTGACTTTGTTGGAGGAAGGTGGGAAAAGGGAATCTAACAGCCTCTAGAAATTACAGTCTGCACCCACACATTTTTGGGCTGAAAGTCCAGACCTCTGGGTACAGGGATAGCTCACCCTCACCCTGACTGCCTCCACAGTGCAGCAGTCAAACAATTCTTTAGGGGTGATGAGGCTTCTTGATAAATATACCTCTGAAACCTTGGTTTAGTGGGCCTCTGCCATGTTGGCATCTACTACTGGAGCACCCCCTGTACCACAGGGCAATCTATCATCATAGGAGTCCTGGGAAAACCCTTAAGACTTTCAAAACCACAACATCCTACCTCCTTTCTGGTTTCTAGATAGCCCTCTGAGGGGTAGAAAACCCCATTCCTACTGCAGACAGAGTTTCTGTATCCTGTTTTCTCCTGGAAAGAGCGTCTAACTTTGGGTCCAAAAAGAGTCAATTCATCAAAAGGAGCATTGATGAAGGATGGCTTGAAAGGCTTTACAAAATCACATCCAGGCATTCCACTGAACCTGCAGCTCTAGAAACGGGTCTAGAACTAATGCTCGATGACACGTTTCCACGAATCGGAAATGGACGAGCACAGGTTCGCGAAAGTGCTTTTTCACCAAGTACTAACAAAAAAAAAAAAAAAAAAAAACATAAGGAAACATCTGTTGTTGAGATCATAGAACAGTGGGGATATGGGAATATATTCCCTTTTCCCCAGTGTAGTGCAATCACGGAGTGAGAATATAAAAGTAGGGGTGTGGGGGGTGCAGGGGGCTTGCCCCCCTGCATAAACATGATTACTGTTATTTTTTTTGTTTTTTTAATGTTGTTAGGTGTTTTTTTTTTTTTTTTTTACTTGAGTTTCGAGAAAGTGCTTTTTCACCGAAAAAGCACTTTCGTGAAACTGTGCTTGGCCATTTCTGATTCATGGAAACATGTCGTTGAGCATTAGTCCTAGATCCCCATAAATCCACACTGTAGCACTTGAGATTAAATGCATGGAGGTGTTAAAGAGGGACTGAAGGGTGGCCAGTTGGGAAGACATTTGTTTTCTTGTCCTCTAGAGAGATGGACCCTGAAAGCTCCTTGGCCAGGTCCCTTTAAAGCCTTGTGTGTGCTAACTAGTTTAGCAACTGGAAAGCAAAGGTCCTGGACATTGATGCATGAATTCACTTCTTGAATCTGTCCCAAGGCCCTAGATTTTGTTAGGGGAATGGAAAGTATGATTTTCCTTGGCAAGCTCCTTTTTAGCAGCTGCTGCCACTACCACAACTTCAGCTGGGGGGGCCCTTACTCCAGAGGGCACAGTCTTTTGGTGTGACTAGGCACTTATCTCGCTTTTTGGGGATGGGTTCTGCCACATCCAGATCCTTACATGCCTGATGAGAAATCAAGTCCCCCATTTCATCCACCAAGGGAACACCCATGAAGTAGCTAAGCCAGTTCTGAAAGTCTCGAGAAAGCCAGACTCTTCCTGGGAAGGTGCTTCGGAAGACCAATCACCTTTCTGTCTAAGTAGTTTGTGGATCTCCCTGAATGAGACATCCTCAAGAAGTGATTTGGGGGACCCTGCTCTTTCATTGAAGTCCATGTCTTCTGTTAGTGACTTCTGTGGGGAATTGATGTGCCTCCCCCTGCACCTGTGCTTCCAACGATCTTCCATGGGGGGATAATCCGGGGAAGATTCAGAAGTCCTCAGGGAGTTCTGTATGAAGACTACCTCAATGAAACAGAATAAGTAGGCTCAGAATCCAAGGCAGACAGCTGTGGAGGGGGAGGACCTGAGGGGAGGCAAGGATGTCCTATCTCCTGAGACTGAGAAAACTGTCTCCAGTGCCTTGAAGGTATAAACAGAGGGAGAACACAGAACCACCCCAGTAGGAGCTGAAGCCGCCTGACTAGGATAGTTCACAGAATCCCTCTGACCTTGCTTCAAAGCAGAAGTCAGAGTTGAGCTATGTAATGCCAAAGCCCCAAGAGGAAGAAAAGGCTCCAAGAGTCTCCGGGTTGAGCTCCTGGCCCTGTAGCCAGTACAAAGACTAAGGCTAAGCAATCCATCTGGCTCAGACAGAGTCAGTGCTGGCTGGATCAGAGAAGATGCTGGAGTCGAAGAGGACCAAACCTTCAGGTCAGACATGGACAATTCTGGATGTCTCGGATCCAAAACATCTGAAGTTGAGGTGTGGATCAGAGTAGGAGTAACAGGGGTTTGGGATGGTGCAAAGATTACAGGTCTAATGGGAGCTGAAGCAAGAAGAACTCCCAACTGAATTTGGGTCTGAAGGAATTTCCTCATCATCCTGTACAATCTGCTTTGGATAGGCTCCTAGTAGACCTGAAGGATGATGAAGTAGATGGGGGTCTCAAAGCCCTATGTGGCGTATCTTAAAGAAAAGGGGAGTGTAGTCTTGAATGTACCGCCTCCGAACAGAAAAGTACAGGACACCCACAGAAGCAAACTAGACCTGCCTCTAGGGAAGCCTTGGAAGCAGAAAAGAGAGGGCCTAGACCTTTTAGGAAGGAGGGGTACAGTTACCTGAGGAGGCCTCCGTCGGAACCACCGATTCCACTGTCGTCTCTAAGAACCCGGTCGGTTTCGACTCTCTCCTCTAACTTAGGGTTACTTGTCCTTGTTGCGCTTCTTTCTTGAAAGAGCCGCGCGTCATCACGGCATCATATTGTAATTGCCCCCCCCTCCCAAAGACTAACCTGGCCAACCTCCACTTTTTATAGAGGCAAGAAAAACAAAATATTCCCCAACGTACTTAACAAAAACTCTGACTTTGGTCTGAAACTCCGAAAAAAAAAATTTCAGAACGCCGAGCGGGCACTTTCTGCTTGCTTCTGCATCCATCACCATGAAAAAAAAAACCGATATACGCCGCGTCATCAGGCGCGCATTTGTACCTGACGTAATCTGATATCAGTCAAATGGCCTTGACGGACGCCATCCCTTATACTCTGATATTCGCCGCGATGAGGACCAGATTGCCTCCTAGAAGGTGATTTGGAAGAGGAATGAGTCAATGAGGAAGTAGCTGGAGCAGAGGTCTTTGAAATTTTAGCAAGTGGAGCAGAAGTTGGAGCAGAGTTAGATCATCACTCAGGGGAATGCTTCCTTGGCTCCTTAAGACTTATCAACTGCCTTTTCAGAGGCTTCTCCCCTTTTAACCCTTTTAGATTTATCCATGGGCTTCTTTGCAGAAGGGGAAGCTCTAGACACACAAGTATAAGGAAGCAAACCTTTTAACACCAATTTATTTCTATGCTTGACCACAACACTGTGACTGAACCTTGAGCAAATGCCACAATTTTCATCAAGGTGAGTGGCCCCTAGATGATAAATGCACTCTGATTGGGCATTACAGTTGGGAATTTTATGGCCATAGAAGTGCACATTTTGAAGCTGGTGGGTTTGTCCAATATAACTGGATGCAGACAACAACTACTACGGAAAATAAAACAACAGCAGACAAACAAAGAGAAGTCAAATGCCAGAAATGATAAGACTATCCTGCAAAGGGGATAAAGGAGAGGAAATACCAACTGTGATGAAAGGAGGTACTGCCAAGCACAGCTACCTGGAATTTTGTGAATAATTGTGTCACTGGTGAATATCAAAATGATTTACATAAGATACTTGTGTTACAAATGTATTAGAACTGTATGTCATGTGTATGTCAACTGCTTTGTACAGACGTGTGTGCTGAAAAGGTATTTGTAAAGTGCTTCTGTTTGAAATGTAACACAGTGTGCCTACTGTAGTGAAAAGTAATGTACATGCACTACTGTAACAGTTTAAATATATTTGTTTAAACAGAGGAAACTGGATGGTTAACCTCAGTCCAACAAACTTTAGAAAAATATCTGAAATTAAATGTGAGCACAGGTTTCAAGGCAGCCAGAGACACAAAGTCTGTATTAGGAAGCTTTCTGTATTGTCATTGGGGTGAACTAATCAGTATTCAAAGCATGGAAAATGCAATTTTTTATAACTTCCAACACCTGCCAAAGATCTGAACAAAAGCCATTGTATGTGTATTTTTACAGGTAGGTGCTAAGGCCTGCCAGCCTCCAGCAATGGGGGTTTTGCCTGGGAACAAGAAGTCAGATGACCAGAAATTATGTCATTCTGCAAGCTATCCAAGCAGTAATATTTTAGATATTAGTTTGACAAGTATCTTACAGTGAGAAAGAGCATTCTGTCTTGGACCTGACAACAAGAACCACTCACCACATCATCTGCCTTGCTTTATTATGTAAGTTACTACGGTATAATGTAACTCTTTGGTTCAGTCAAGAATATAGTGAAGTTTAGTTTAGATACTGTTCTTTATTTGTCTGAGCCTGTCCTGCAATATTGTTTTACATATTTCTTGTGATTCTGAACTCTGGTGTCACTGTGAATATATATATTTAGTATTGTCTTGTTATTTTATTATTTATTAAATACATTTAAACCTTTTATTGTGGCTGATCTTTGTAGAGATATTTAAGTTTTGAGAGTACTTGCAAATTTATTTGGTGACACTGTGTGGGCCACTCCTAACAGCCTTGCTTTTGGTCAAACTACCATTTGTATTAACATTATACAGTAAGATTGGACACCCTTTGTTAAGGGCCATAAGTAGCTGCCAAGGGGTTCTGGTGGCAGTGGTCTACCTTATAGTCTGGGCAAGGGTATAGCTAGTAAACCTGTGGTAGCCTTTCCTAGATATGTGTGTGTGTGTGTGTGCGTGTGTGTGTGTGTGTGTGTGTGTGTGTGTGTGTGTGTGTGTGTGTGAGCACCTGTCCATGTGCGTTTCTGCATGCAAATCAAAATCTGAAAGTGTGTGTGTCAGCTACTTGGGCAGGGACACAAAGCATTGGTTGGACAGAGAATATTGGAGGACTTGGCTTGAAGCCTAGGCTAAAAAATGCAACTCTATAGCTGTGCCAGTGGGGAGTCTTACTGGGGATCTGGAGAAAGAGGAACCATCCCCAGACTGACTGTGGTCTGTGTGTGCTCTTAAGGGAAATTGCACTTGATGCAGAGAGCTGCATCTGGAAATAGTGTGTTTGTACTTGTTATCCTCCCAGTGAATGCCCCCCACAAGTGCCAGTGGTGAGGACCCTGATTACTGGACCAGAGGTGGGATATCCATGTCACATATTTGTTGGCAGTGGTGGGTCATCACACCAGCAATGGTAAAAAGGATACTAGAATACTAGTAAGGAGAAAGGTGCAAGGTAGCATAAAAAGTACTAAAACAAGATTTTTTTTTGGTATCAGGGAAGAGACAGTAAACAGAAAAAGATTGACTCAAGGGATTAGAAAGACAACTTAAAAAAGCCAAAAAGTTCACTTATCTTAATTTGAGCTACTTCAACCACATCTGACCCTAAGTGAGGCAAACAAAATCTGAGGTAATACATGGTTTAGAGAGGATTATGAGCAATGGGAGGAGCTTGAGCTAAAGATCCCTAGTCTGAAAAGTGGCCGAATTTAGATCAGAGACCCATCAGTTGAAGAATGGAAGAAAAAGACTTAATCAGGTTAAGAAATAACCAACAAATTTATATCCCCACAAGTACATACAGAAAAACAGAGGAATGGAGGGTGGAACAGCTACTGCAGTAGTTGGGAAGTTGAACATTCACTGTTAGGGGTAAGTGCAACTTGCACAACTGTACTGCTATATGGGTTGGTTACTAAAGCCTAGCCAAATTGGGAGGAGAAATGATATGGATCCAGGAGCCAATGAATAACAATCTTAAAGTCTGTTCTAGATCCTGAAAAAGAATCCAGCAGTATTATAGAAGCAGCAATATGGCAGAGTCCCACTTCTTTCCAATATGCCATCAAAGAAGACAAGGCCCTGGTACAGTGAGACTTGATACTGTCTGGAACTGGTTTACCATAGTGAGCATAACAAAAAAAGTTACAGCCAAAGACAGGCAATCTGGAAATATACTGTTTTGACAAGGATTGCCCTTTCCTTGTTCCAACATAAAAGATAAATAGCTGAACAGCTTTTCTAAAGGACTTGGTTTTGTCAAGACACTATCTGAGCTGCCTATGCACATCCACAGTACTATAAAATCATTTCTCCCCATTTCTGGGAATCTGGATGGAACATTGACAGATGATGGCTCGATTCAAACTGAACTCTGAAACATCTCTGGGCATGAATGAGGAATTTGTTCTTAACAAGAGCCTCTCTTTCTCCAAGACAAGACAAGACAGTATTCATCAACCATCACAGCTTATATACAACATGGATAATCTTCTTGCAGATGTCAGAGCAATGAGAAGAACAGTTTTCCTAATTCTACCTGATATGCTGGTTCAAATGGAGACATGATTAACTTTTCCAGCATGAAGTTAAAATTGCATGATGGAGTAACTTGTTTATGGGGAGGTCTCAGGTGTAAAACTCCTCTAAACTGTTTTACTAAAAACAGAAGTGAATGCAAGATCCATGGACAGACATTCAAAAATTGGCTGCAATATGCACCTTGGCAGAGAAGTAAGAGAAGTCAGAGGCTACCAACTCTCACAAGTATTTGACCACCACTGGTACATAATCCCTGATAGGGCCTTAGTTATTGGTTAGGCATCAAGTAGAAAATCTGTTATACTTGCCAATATAAGATTTACTTTATTAACTGCTGGATGCCCTCTAAAAACAGGTGCCTAAAAGGAATTAGGATTAAATCATCCAGGCAGTTAGTTGAAACTATTTTGAGAAAGGGGTTTATCAAACTCCCCTTGTCTTGAGGGAGTAGGTCCAGTCTGTGAGGAAGCTTGGGGGTATCTGCCTTTTCCCATTTCCATAAGAACTGTGAGCCAATATTGCCTGGGCCAAAAGGGAGCCCTCAATAAATTCTGGAAAGCCCTTCTGAATCTTCAGAATTACCCTAGATATCAGTGGAAATGGATAACGGAAAAAGTCCAATCCATGGGAATGAAAATGCACCTATCTTCTAGCAAGGAGCCCTGGAGTACAATTTGTTTAGTTGTCTGCTTTGAAAGGAGGCAAACAGATCTATTTGATACGTTCTCTACAACTAGAACAATTTCTGGAAGACTCGCTCATTCAATTTCCATTCTCGCTCATTCAATTTCCATTCACAAGGGTCTCCCCTGATCCTGCTCAGCTTGTCTGCAATGATGTTTTGCTCTGACAGTATGCAAGATACTTGGAGGGTTAACAAATGCTGAAGAGCTACCTCTCGAGCAGTAACAGCCAACATGCACAGATGGTACAACCAGGTACCCCCTCCCACTTGCTAATGGCATCACTGCAGTGTTATCTAATTGCCTCAAGAGGTACTGGGGACCATAGATAAGATTTTAAAGGCATGGATTACTGCAAACATTTCTTTTACATTTATGTACTTCGGTCTGTCTATTGAACTTCATGGGCCTTGCACCTTTACTCCCATAGAAACTGCCCCCCAAGCAAAATCTGAGGCATCTGTAGTTACAAACTGGCTTAGTGGTAGAGGAGAAAAAGGGGAAACCTGAATTTGTTAGAATGTACAGTCTCCACCAGTGCAGGTTTTTATATATATACAAAGCCCGAGACTGCAATCTGAAATTCCAGAGGATGCAAATGTTGGATCCACATGTTTTTTTAGAAACCATTGTATCTTTCTCATGTGTAACCCAGCCTGAGGAATCATGAGACTCATAGAAGTTATGAAACCCTGGATCCTGAGATTACTCTCTGGCTGAAGTCTGAAACTGGATAAAACACTAACGGCCACAAGTCTAAAGTTTGAAACTGCTCTGAGAAGGTCAAGAAAGTTTCCAGACAAAATTCCACCTTCTGTTGTATCAAAAAAGCTTTCTGCTGTAGGGTGTCTATAAGACATTCTAGAAAAACAATACTGTGTGACAGGGTCAAGGAGGATTTCTGAATACTTATCTGGAACCAAAAGATTGGTCAGAAGAGAAGAAGCTCAACCTCCGGGAAAACGCTCCGCAAAGGTGAGCAAATCATCTAATTAAGGAAAAGTGTTAATACCATTAAGTCTGCAATGAACTATGACTGGAGCTAGACACTTTGTAAACACCAATGGAACTGTACAGAACTGATAGGTCTAGGCTAGGTCACATGGAGAAATTTCCTGAAGCCTCTGTCTATGGAAATGTGATGGTATGCATCTTTTAGATCTAATTTTACTATAAAACTTCCATGGGGGACCAAGCAGTAACAGATACTTGTAGGTTCAACATTTTGAATTTTAGAACATTCACTTAAAGATTTAGAAATTTTGTCCAATAACTACATCACCTTTAACAACAGATACTTCCTGCAAAAATTTGGTGTGGCTATGGGCATCCCTTGTGGGGCCAGCTTCGTCAATCTAGTTATGGCTTATTGGGAGCAGGAATATATCTTTAAAATAACCGATATAAAATAAAAATTATATAATTATACTAGATTTTTAGATGACATTTTTATTCTATTCAAAGGTGATGCATCTATAGCGGAAGAGTTAGTGACTTACTTTAACTCTACTACCCAGTTTCTGACATTTACTTACAATTTTGATGCCAACAGGATTGTCTACTTAGATGCGTATTTGAGTAAAGACAGTATTAATAAATGCTTTATAGTTAAGATCTTTATAAAAGAAACTTACTCTAACTCATTACTACATTTCAGTAGCTGTCACCCACTTCACCAGAAAAAGTCAGTAATCAAGTGTCAGTTTGTAACAGCAGCACGCATGACTTCATTAGAGGCTGACTTTGATTATGAATGCAAAAATTTACATGACGTGTTTACGAAAAGAGGATACCCCCCAGAATTTAGTATCAGAAGTGATGTGGGAGGTGCAACATAAAAGAATGACAGGTTTCTATCAACCCATTCTATCACAGAGGGAAATATTACTTCCACCGAATAGTGATTTGACTGAATCTATGAATAATTCAGCAAGGTCATGCTAATGTACACACAATCTAGTCACGATGAATAGCGTGAATGCTCGAGAAATTTATGCCATCCTGATTAAAAACTGGGATATAGTTCAAAATGACTGTATGGTGAGACAAAAACTACAAGAGTGCCCTCATATTACCTTAAGTGGGATCCCAACCTGAAAAGCATCTTGGAGAGGAAACTGAATCTCCTTACACTTAGGACAGGAATGTTTAAATGCCTTGTGTGTAATTTTTGTAAATATACAGATATAGGGCAGAATTTTAGCATCAGGGGGCAACGTTATAAGATAAAACACAAGCTAGACTGCCAAAAGCTAGTGGTCTATGCAGCTTTGTGCCAAAGCTGCCCAGCCTTCTATATAAGCAAAACGGAGAGAAGACTGAGAGAGAGAGAGTCTACGAACATCAATATGTTATTAGTAAATTTAAACTGGAGAATGCCTTAGCAAGGCATATAAAAGAGTACCCACAACATCAGTTCAAATTCCGAGTAATAGATTGCATCATACCAGATGGAAGGGGTGGCCCAGAAAGTACAGTTGTGTACACTTACCATAAATGTAGATGTTAGAGTGTATTCACTGTTGCAGTCATCACATTTGGGTAATCTGCTGGCAGGTTGCCCTCAGTCGGCCTGAATTCCAAAGTCTTGGGTCTTGCGTCGGTTGCTGTCTTCTCTTCCATGACGTCAGGTCGTCAGGGGTATAAAGCATGCAGCCGACACCATTTTCTTTAGTTTCTCTTGCTCCCGATGTCACGTGCCCCCAAAAAGGTAGCAATATTATATATATATATATATATATATATATATATATATATATATATATATTCATGCATCAAAATAAACTTTACCTTCATCTACGAGCAAATACACCACATAGGTTGTAGAGGACAGAGAAGGAAAGATAAACTTTAGAATGACAGGGGGATTGCGAGAGGGTAACCTGGACAGCAACAGTGAATACACTCGAACATCTACATTTATGGTAAGTGTACACAACTGTACTATGTTCTTCGTGTTTCACTGTTGCAGTCTTTACATTTGGGTAGAATCCCAAAGCTATGGTTGGGAGGCTGGAGCTAAACAGCATTAGGTGCGGCTATAAGATCCTGCAGCACGCAGTGGCAAAGCTTGCCCTGGACTTAGAGAGGCAAATGGTAATACTTTGTAAAGGTGTGAACAAAACTCAAAGTAGCAGCCTCTAGAATGTCTTTGGTTGGCACTCCTCTGAGAAAGGCTGCTGAAGCAGCTGCAGCTCTGGTGGAATGAGGCCTAATGCCCTTACGCACAGGTTTACCATTGTGTAAGTAGCAGAAACGGATGCAGTGGCTTATCCACTTAGAAATTGTCGGTTTTGAAATGGCCTTTCCTTCTGATCCTGCAGCATATGACACTAGTAATTGCTCAGTTTTTCTTAGAGCTTTAGTCCTGCTCAAGTAGAATCTTAGCTGTCTGTGTACGTCCAAGGAATGCAGAATTCTCTCCCCTTTGTTCTGCGGATTTGGATAAAAAGTTGGCAGATGAATTGTTTGGTTAAGAGCCACACTGGAAACCACCTTAGGCATAAAAGTAGGATTTGTCCTCAGAGACACCCTGTCTGGGTAAAATATGATAAAAGGCTCTACAGCCATGAGGGCCTGTAGCTCTGAAACTCTTCTTGCTGAAGTAATTGCCAGTAGCAGAGCTGTCTTCCATGATAAAAACTTTATATCAGCGGTAGCAGCTGGTTCAAATGGAGGCAGGTTGAGCTTTTCCAACACATAATTGAGGTCCCATGCAGATAGTGGTGATCATCTAGGAGGCCTTAAAATTTTGGCTCCTTTAAGATACTGCTTTAGTAAAGGATGAGAAAAGATTGGTGGTTCTGTATTGTAATGAGCCGAAATGGCAGAGGCATAGATTTTGATTGATGAGAAATATAGGCCTTTGTCAAGCATCTCAGTTAAGTATTGTAATATCTGAGGAATATGTGGTTCTGCTGCATCAGTTCCTTGTGCTTGATTCCAAGCACAGAATCTCTTCCACTTGTCAGCATAAGATTTTCTAGTACTAGGCCTTCTGGCTTCCAAAATGACATCCATCACAGCTTTACTGAGAGGTATCGTTTGCATGATTACATGATTAGCCATGCTGCCAGGTTCAAAGTCTGCAGTTGATGGTGCAGGATCTGATTGTTTTGTTGGGACAGTAGTTGTGGTCTTTGAGGCAAGGTCCAAGCTGGGAATTGAGACAAGTTCCTTAGGATTGGGTACCAGTATTGACGGGGCCAGTCCGAGACAATTAATATCATCTTTGGCTTCTCTTGTCTAACTTTTAGGAGGACCTTGGGTAGAAGAGGCAGAGGAGGAAAGGCATAAACCAATAGGTTTTTCCAACTGAAGGATAGGGCGCCCACTTTCCATGCTTGTCTGTGATAAGTCCTTGTGCAGAATCTTTTCAACTGATAATTTTGAGGAGAGGCAAATAGATCTATGTCTGGGCTTCCCCATTTCTCTGTTATTATGCTGAAGACTTGTGGATTTAGTTTCCACTCGTGAGGATCCATAAGGTTTCTGCTTAAATCGTCTGCCAGAGTGTTTTGCTTTCCTGGCAGGAATTGAGCTTGAAGATGTATTTGGTAGGTCAAAGCTGTGTCCCACAGTATCATGGCTAATGTGCAAAGGGGGTATGAATGTGTGCCCCTTGCTTGTTTATATACCACGACTGTGGTGTTGTCCGTCTTTATCAGTAGTTGTCCTGGATGAAGTAAGTCCTTGAAGGCTGTTAGGGCATTTTGAACAGCTAGCATCTCTTTCTGGTTGACATATAGATGCATTTGTTTTGGTGCCCATATGCCCTGAATGCATCTTCCTGCCATGTGAGCCCCCCAGGTATAATCTAATGTATTTGTTGTTGAGGTTTGGCTGGCAGTGAGTAGAATGAAGGGCCGTCCCATGTTTTGGTGACAGGCTTTTGCCCACTACAGAAACTCCTGTTGCAGGCAGGGAATGACAGGAATCATTGTTTCCAGACTGTGTGAATGTTGACTCCATAAACTTTTTAGGTACCATTGAAGTTTCCTCATATGCAGTCTTGCATATGGAATTAGCAGGATGCAGGATGCCATGAAGCCCAGAGCCTGCAGAATTAGTCTTGCAGAAGACTGGGTTTTTGTTGCCATCAGTTTGAAGTAAGTAGTCAGTTGCCTTTGTCTCGCGTGAGGTAAGCCATCTGGGCAGTTGTATTCAAACTTGCACCCAGGAATGTTATCTTTTGAGAGGGTATCAGTTGTGATTTCTTTTTGTTTATTGCGTACCCTAGGCATGTTAGAAGCCTTTTCACAAGCGCCAGGTGTCGAAGAAGAGTTTCCTTGTTCTCTGCTTGAATGAGACAGTCATCCAAGTAAGGATATATTTGTATACTTCTTTGTCTGCAAAATGCAATTACTGGTGCCAGGCACTTTGTAAAGACCCTGGGCGCAGCAGATAAGCCAAAGGGCAGTGCAGAGAATTGGTAATGCATTAAGCCAGCCTTGAATCTGAGGTATCTTCTGCACGATTGTCTTATTGGGACATGCAGGTATGCCTCTTTTAGGTCTAAAGTCACCAGCCAAGCTTTCTTGCCCAGCATGGGCAGAAGCTGTTGCAAAATCAGCATCTTGAATTTTGGAATGTCCAGGTATGTGTTCAAAATCGATAAATCCAGTACTGGCCGCCAGACCTTGTCCTTTCTGGGTACCAAGTATCTGGCCAACAATTTGCCATTGGCAGAGTGTGGAAATGGAATCTATCTCTGTGATACGATGTTTAGTACCCACTTGTCCTGGGTTATTAACTGCCAATTTTGAGCAAAAAGTGCTAATTTTCCCCCTATGGGTGCTGCCAAAAGATAAGTGCTTGATGGGATAGCTTTCTGTAGGTTTGCTTTATCTCCTCCAGAGTTGGAGGTGGATTTGCCCCATTGCTTTGACCTGTATGAGTCTTGCGCCTGGTATCTGGAACCCTTAGGGCATCTGGATTTGCCCCTTTGAGTTCTGTCTGACACAGGAAAGGACCAATTTTTTGTAGGCCAGTGTCTAGTGAATCTTAGTGGCTGCACTTGTAATAAGTCTTTAACAGTTTGCATAGACTTAGCTTTGTCTTCCATTTTCTTTAAAACCTCTTCTGCCTTAATACCAAACAGAGAATCATGCTGTAAAGGTGCATCTAGCAATTTAGCTTTAACATGATCAGGCAGATTTTGTTCCTTTAACCAGGTATGCCTCCTAATCACAGATCCAGTAACTGCAACCCTGCAGGAGGCCTCTAAAGAATCAAAACCACATTGCAAAGTATGCTTTCCAACTTGTTCAGCTGCATGCAATAATTCCTGCAATTCTTTATTTTCTGCACATTCTGAAATCAACATCATTTTCTGTTTCAGCAATCCCATAACATGTTGTTGGTACTTAAGCATATGAAATTGACAGTTTAAGGCCCTGACTGCCAAGGTTGCAGATGTATAAACCTTTCTTCCCATCTGTCCAGTGCCCTTGAATCTCTGTCAGAGGGGGTGGGATTTTTTGCTGTTGAGGCCTTAACTCCCTTTGGACCCTGTGAAATAGTTTTAGGATCAGCAGCAGGGTTTCTAAACAAAAATGTATGCAAATCAGGGACCCTGTAATATCTGTCAGGCTTACTGGGAGCCGGAGTTAAGGAGTCAGGGGTCAAGCTTGACTCCGAAAACACATCATCTACAATGTCTAAAACAGGGGGAATGGCTAAAGGCTTGTGCTGAGGGAGAAGGAAATCCCCAAGCCTTTTTCTTGATTCTGAGAAGTCTTGACTCTCCCAGTGAAAATGCTCCCTCAAAGTAAGCAAGGTTTCTCCAAATGAATAATCCTCAGGAGGAGATGCAGATGGAATAGACTCCTCAGCATCAGAATCCTCATAGGGAAGTAAAGATAATTCCTGATCAGAAGAGGAATCAGAAGAAATAGAAACCTGATCTGAAGATTCATAATCTGTGTCTTGCCTAGGCCTCTTATCTGGAGGGAGATGGGTACTCCTGATCAAGGTAATAAGGTCTTCAGCCATTTTGATCATCTATTTTTTAGGTCTAGAGGCCTGTGCATGTGGCTCAGGCATCAGTTTTTTAGTTTTAGAAGTTGCTTTTGTCTTTGATTTTGCAGCTGTCGTCGGTTTGATATACAAATGTTGAGGTCTGAATACACCCTCAGAAGCCGGTGCCTGCTCAGCAGCTCTGGACCCATCTGAGGGAGATACATCCATCGGTCCAATGCCCTGACTTACTTGCGGCATGCCAGACTCCACATGGGTGTCGATAGAGGCCTGCGACTTGAAGGTAACGGGTATCAGGGGCTGCAAAAGTGCCTCACTGAGTACTGGCGAACCGGCGACTGGCTTAGGAGAAGCTTCATCATCGGTTTTGGATCTCGACTGCCTTTCTCTGTCCTTTTCTTTGCGTTTTTTATGTACTCCGGTAGTTGGATTACTATCCGACGACATTTCTGGGTAGTTAAATCTGTTTCCAAAATACTTTGATGCAAGAATATACCGATGCTTAATAGTGCGTTGGTTAAATCTAACACAAAACGAACAGCCAGGCACATTGTGATCAGGGCCTAGGCAAGGAATACAGTATAAATGGAAATCCTTATGAGGTATTTGCTTCCCATGTGTAATACAATTATTAACTTTTTCTGACATCAGTAAAAAGCAAGAAAAAAGTTTCCCCAACGGGGTACTTGGCTATAGTGAAGACTTCGGTTCTGAAACTCAAACTCGAATATTTCTGTAGTCGGCCGACCGACACTTGCGAAATGCTTCTGTTTCGGGCACCGCACGGCAAAAAAGACTAAAGAAAATGGCGTCGGCTGCATGTTTTATACCCCTGACGACCTGACTTCATGAAAGAGAAGACAGCAACCGACGCAGGACCCAAGACTTTGGAATTCAGGCTGACTGAGGGCAACCTGCCAGCAGATTACCCAAATGTAATGACTGCAACAGTGAAACACGAAGAACATACATTGTTGCTAGAAAGATTGGAACTGTTATGGCAATTTCATACTGATGCATATCATTACCCTGGTCTGAACGAAATGTGTTCCATTTTCTGTATTTTAAAGCTGAGAAGCTTAAACAGATGGTTTACTTTGCGTTAATTTATAAATAATTTTATTATGAAGTATATTAAGTGTGAAAGTATGTATGTTATAGGCTAGTATAAATATGCATATATAAATTATAACAATTTTTTACATTGTATGTAGTGAGTAAAAAAGTTTGTATAATGGGAGCTGAGGGGTTAAATGCCAGATGGAATGTTATGAGAGGGTTGTAGAGAAAAAGTGCGTGCTTTATTGATTTTAAAATGATCATACTAATGTGTATATAACTTGTAGTATTGAAAGTATCTGTTATCTGAAAAAGTGTTGTTAAAAGGCAAGACGAAAAGCACTTCATATTAAAGTTTTTAGGAAGTACTCGGACTGGTTCTTTGACAAGTAATTTGATTCAGTTGTTTATTTCATCAGTTTGTCTTAAGGTCAAGAAAGTTTCCAGACAAAATTCCACCTTCTACTGTAACACAAAAGCTTACTGCTGTAGGGTGTCTGTTAAGACATTCTAGAAAAACAATACTGTGTGACAGGGTCAAGGAGGATTTCTGAATACTTATCTGGAACCCCAGATTGGTCAGAAGAGAAAAACTCAACCTCAAGGAAAACACTCTGCAAAGGTAAGCAAATCATCTAATTAAGGAAAAGTGTTAATACCATTCAGTCTGCTATGACTGGAGCTAGACACTTTGTAAACACCAATAAAACTGTACAGAACTGATAGGTCTAGGCTAGGTCACACTGAGAAATTTCCTGAAGCCTCTGTCTATGGAAATGTGATGGCATGCATCTTTTTAGATCTAATTTTACTATAAAGCTTCCATGGGGGAACAAGTAGTAACAGATATTTCAACATTTTGAATTTTAGAACATTCACTTACAGATTTAGAAAGGAAAGATTCAGGACTGATCTACAAGAAGGCTCTTCTGTTGGTACCAAAAATATTCGGGAACAGAAGTCTTTGCCCCTTTGATTTAATGGCCCTGCTTCTATGACTCTAGAGTGAGAGCAGATGCTGAAGAACCTGAGGAAAAAAATTGTTTGGTTTAGAGGGTGGTAAGGAACTATCCATAAAGGAGGTATCTATATCTAGTGCCAATTCCTGAACCACGTTTATCATCTAATAACAAATCTGTTGCCAAAGGGGAATGTACACAGCCAGTTGTTGGGACAGATTTTGTAGGATGGGGCAAGAGAGGAGGGCTTGAAGGAAGAATGGAGGTATAATCATTCTGAACTTGTAGACTGCCCCTTTTTTTGGAAAAGGTCCCGGTTTCTTTTTGTTCCCTTCCTGCCACCTCTTTCTGTTTACTTGATTGGGAAGGCAGGGATTGTTTATTTTGTTTATGATTGTGATTTATGACCTCACAGACCATAAGGGGGGACCTGAAAAATCTTGGAAACTCCTTGAATTAATTTGACACTCTTACCAAATTGTTTAGGGACTGAAGTAGCAAGAAGGGCCTAATACCACTTCTTTATTTAAAGATGAATTCAAAATCTCACACTTTACCGTATCAGAAAACTTTTTATTACGTACCTCGGCATACCTTCTCAAAAAAGCAGCAGAAGCAGTGGCCCTAGACACAGTATCTACACAGTTATACACACTCATTAATGCATGTTTAAATTCTAGAGAAATATTAGAAACAATACAATTCAGGAGGAAATGTGGTAGCTAATTCTTTCAAACAATCAAAAAAGCACAGATTTCCACATATGGGTCTGATACTTAAGAATTCTACATGCCAAAGTGGAAGAAAAAATCTCTTAACAAATCTGTCCAAACTCTTCCCCTTCTTGTCCAAAGAGGAAGAAATGGATGACATCAGGAGCCTGTTCCCAGATGGCGAAAATGTGGAAATGGCAAAAGGGTCAGACCCTAAAGTGGAAAAATAATTTTTTGTTAGTTTGAGAAACTTAATATAAAGCCTGTTTGGAGACTGAAAGCTATGAATCAGGATCGCTACAGGCACCATTAAGTACATCTTCCAAAACTGGCACTAGTAGAGGGAGAGGTGTACAATGAGGAATATCTACTTGTAACATATCATAATATCTCCTTAATTCAGAGGAAACATCAATTTGTTCCTATAAAAACACCTAACTTATCCTGGCTATAGTTTGAGAAAAAGGAAAAATCCTCCAGAGGCTATGAGGACCACATTTCCTCTGAATCTGAAATTTGGGCTTTTTCTACCCCATCAAAAGGCCTTTTTTCCCAGCTACATCTGGCAGCATCCCCCGGTGTGTTTCAGCTGCCAAAGAAAGAAGGTTCTTCCATGCCTGGTTCAGACATTGGAACAACCAAAGTGGATGTGGATGACCCTCAGATCATGGTGGCTGAAAGGACTACAGAAGAGAAAGCCAAAGAGGTAGGTGAGTGAGTGATCTGAGGTAAGACTGCTGGCCACTGTAGAGTCGCCCATCATCGGCTGAGGTGTTGACTGAGCCCAGAGTGTCAAGTGCTCTTTGGTAATTTTTTTTACCGTTCTGGGAATAATGGAAGTCAGACCAGCTGGACTGGGTTATGTATCCATGCTGTGTTGAGGAGGATGTTTCAAATGCAGTAAGCTTCACTGGAATGAATCATTCAGAACATAAGTTGTCAAACAATGTACACAGAGCAACACACTTACACTTTCACACACACGTATACAGTCCTTAATACAAAGTACTGCATAAGCAGTACACTGAAATACTGTCAAAAACCCCTTTATGTAAATTTTAGTCTGGTAGAAAAAATGGCAGGTAAGTTCCCACACAGTGAACACAAACACTATCAGAACATAAACACTAGCATATTCCATAGAAGTTACTGCCCTGAGAAAACACTTCCTGATATAAACTTAACATACAATAACAAAAAGTTTACACAAGCAGTACATATTCTCACTAAATTAGCCACAGTTAAAAATATCTGCTCCTGACAGGAAACTTCCAATAACACAAAAATACACGAGCTTCTTAAAGGGGCAATACTTTTACATTCAAACAAAATAAATAGCAATTTTTAAAGGCCAATATTCTGCATGGAAGGGCTCCCCTCTAGGGACTTATCTGTCGGCTGCTGCTTCAAGAGGCAACAAAAAAAGTACTGAAGATTTTTCACTCAACTGATTTTCCCACCAAAGGGCTGCCCAATCAGCAGTAACAGTGGAAGTGTGGGAGGGCACCAGTGCTTTTGGAAATTTGTCCAACTCATATAGCCTAAATGTTACTGCAATAGTGGGAATGATGATCAATAGTAGTCTAAAAATGAAAAAATACAACCATAATTTCTACTACATTTATAGAATGTTTTTTATCATAAAAGTGGAAGAACATGGAGTTACACACACAGGAAGGTAACAATAAACACGCAATATAGCACAAATATCTCACAATTGTACATTAGTAGTAACCCATGGCTAGGTGTGGGTAATGCTTAGTTTAACCACATTGGGCTTTGTTTGGACACTCAGGCTTTCGTCTTTCTGAGCAAACCATGCTAATTAGAAGTTATGTACCTACCATAACGTTCCATGTTAGTTGTCTTCTCTCGCCTTCTTTCTTGCTGGATGGGTTCGGAGCCGATCCTCGGCTCCGACTCGGCACTTGCTAAGCTCGAGAGCTAATTTTACCAGCTCGAGGCAACCCTATATCCCATGATGCAAGGCGGAGACTACCCAGATCTCATTTGGTAGCTAAAGAAATAGTAATATTTTCTTCCAACTGTAGAGGAGGAAGAAAAGTAACAATACTAAATAACATCATAATCCTCTAGAAAGGATCAACCTAATCTAGTGACACTAGAAGCTGAATAGCTAGAAAAAGGAATAAAACCTCTTAATAGAAGATGCATAATCTTCTCGGTCTGACCAGGCTAGGGGGATGGAGGGCGGGACGCAAGAAAGAAGGCGAGAGAAGACAACTAACATGGAACATTATGGTAGGTACATAACTTCTAAATGTTAAGTTGTCAATCTCGCCTTCATTCTTGCTGGATGGGACCGCGTCCCTAGCACCTCTATCCTGGGTGGCTCAATGGAACAGACTCTTGAGAATGGTGGAACCAAAATTCGCTCTGTCTCTGGAGGCCAAGTCAAATTTGTAATGTGAAACAAAGGTATGAGGAGAGGCACATGTGGCTGCTGCACAAATAGTGTCTATTGGAAGTCTAGCTTGAAAAGCTGTCGATGTAGCTAGAGTTCTGGTAGAATGGGCTTTTGGCTTAGAAATCAACTCTTTGCCTCTGAGCTGATAAATGTAAGTGATCACAGAAGACAGCCATCTAGATAAAGTCACCTTGGAAACTGGAAGGCCTTTCCTGTTCTCTGCATAGGATAGAAACAGTTGATCAGATTTCCTAAAAAGTTTAGTTTTGTCCAGATAATATCTGAGCTGGCGGTGAACATCAAGACAATGTAACTTTTGTTCCGCTCTACCAGAATAATTCGGGAAAAACACTGGAAGATCAATGGATTGATTTAGGTTCATCTGCGATGCCACTTTTGGTAAGAAAGACGGATTAGTCCTTAGAGACACCCTATCTTTGTGGAATATTAAATAGGGAGGACGAATGCAGAGAGCATGAAGCTCAGATACTCTCCTGGCAGAAGTAATGGCGACTAGAAAAAGTGTCTTCCAAGAAAGAAATTTCAAGCAGCTGCAGGTTCGAAAGGGGGAAGAATCAAGGATGTTAAAATTAAATTTAGATCCCACTGTGGTGGGGGGTCTCTAATCGGAGGATTAAGTAAAAAGATACCTCGAAGGAATGCCTTGCAAAGTTTATGTGACATAATGCTGTGGTCCAAAAGGCCTATACGAAAATTCAAAATGGCTGCCAATTGAACTTTCACTGTGGAAGAAGAGGATCCTGAATGAAAAATCTTAGCTAGGAAGTCCAAGACCGAATGAATCGGAGCAGTATAGGGGTCTATGTTCCTAGCTTTTGCCCAGAAAGAGAAACATCACCATTTACTAGTGTAAATCTTTCTGGTAGAAGATTTTAGGGAAGCTACTATGATATCCCGGACGGGATTAGAAATCATAGGAAGCCTGGCTAAGGATGGAAGTGGAGCAACCAAGCAGTGAGGTTGAGAGAAGGTATGGATTGGTGCAGTTGCCCCAACTGGTGGGTCAGAGGATCTGGAACCGGGTCCAGATGCCATGGCTGTACCAAGAGATAATGATGTAGGAACGGAAACCTGTTCTCTCATGGAGTGAAAAGTCTCCCCAAAGGAAAACTCTTCAGGAGGGGAGGCCGAAGGGATAGATTCCTCTGCATCTGAATCCTCATAAGGCGAGTAAGCCCCTTCCTGGTGGTCTGACAACCCAGATCCATCCGTGGAATCATCTGAGGAGTGTGGTTCAGAGGGGTCAGTCCTGGGCCTTTTGTCTGGAGGAGGTTGAGAGGCCCTGTCTGGGTGAGGTTGTGAACCCCTAATTAAGGAGATAAGGTCCTCAGCAAGGCTGAGGATCTGTGAACTAGAGGAAGGCCTCTGGGGTGTAGATTTGGCAGGCAAAGCTTTTGAAAGTTTGGCAGCTTTAGCCCTAGAAAAGGCCTTAATGGACATAGAAGCTGGGGGCCTAGCTGCCCCACGTGCAGGTGTAGAAATGTCCAAAGGTATGGTGTCGGACAATTCCTGAACACTAGCTTCAGTAGGTAGTTCTGAAGCCGACTCAGCTGGGGCCTCTCTGGCCTCGGTGGTCGAAGTATGGTTTCGGAAGAAAGAATCGCCGAGGACTCGGTTTCGGCTGAAACCGAGACACTCGCGGTAGGCCTAGCCGTGGTTTCAGCCGAAACCGCGGGCCACGAGTGTCGGTCCTTTTCCTTGCGTTTTTTGACCATATGCGAAGTCGGAGTCTCCGACGGCATTTTATAAGCAAAAGCGGCTCCAAAAAATTCCTCTGCAAACTCCGACCGACGTCTAAGAGTTCATCGGTTGATGGAGGCACAGGCTAAACAGGCCGATATGTCGTGGTCTGGGCCTAAGCAAGGAAGGCAGTAAGAATGGAAATCCTTATGAGGTATTTGTTTCCCACAAGTTAAACAATTATTTACTTTGTCTGACATCGGCTGAGGCAAGAAAGAGTCCCCAACGGGGTACTTAGCTTTTTTCGAAGTCTTCGGTAGATGAAATCACTGGATCTGACTGACCGGCACTTGCGAACAGCTTCTGCTTCGGGCACCGCACTGCAAGAAAGACTGAGGAAAATGGCGTCGGCTGATGCTTTTATACCCCAGACGCTCTGACGTCGGGGAAAGTGCGACATCAGCCGAGGCCAGACCCAGACTTTGGAATCCGGCCGACCGAAGGGCTGCCTGAGGCAGGACAGCCCATATGTTATGATTGCAGATGCATCCTTGAAGGACATCCATATCTGTTGAGGCCAAAAAGGGGCAATGAGAATCAACTTGGCTCTTGGAGGTTGCTTTCTGAATTAGCGGAGGTATCAGCGGAAAGGGGGAAAGGCATAAAGAAGTCCCCGGGGCCAATCTTGGGTTAGAGCATCTCTGGGGGGATGGCCTGGAAGGGGAAAGAGAGAGAAGAAGTCTGGGCATTTGCTGTTTTGAGGTGTAGCGAAAAGGTTGCAGCAAGGAAGGCCTCACTTCTGAAAAATCTCTTCCGTCACTGATTGTTTGAGAGACCACTCGTGAGGAATGAGAATATCTCTGCTCAATCTGTCCACTATGATGTTGGATTTCCCGGGGATATGCATTGCTATCAGAAACCGCTGAGAAGAGATTGCCCATTGCCAAAGTCTGAGAGCCTCTCGACACAGTGGATAGGACTTGGTTCCGCCCTGTTTGTTGATATACCACACTACTGACATATTGTCCGTTTGGATTGCAATAGTTCTCAGGGGAAGAGAGAGGGGATAAATAACTCGAAAAAAAAAGGGAACACTAACGGGAATAGGGTTAAAGTAAGCGTTAAGGTTAACAAAAAACAACTATAGATATGAAAATTTAAAGGGGGTAGACTAAAGTCTTATATTTAGTAACTTACCTGGAGCTGGTAAAAAAAGGCACCTCGTTAGCGAAGCGGCAAACGAGATCTGGGGAGGCTCCGCCTTGCATCATGGGATATAGGGTTGCCTTGAGCTGGTAAAATTAGCTCTCGAGCTTAGCAAGTGCCGAGACGGAGCCGAGGTTCGGCTCCGAACCCATCCAGCAAGAATGAAGGCGAGATTGACAACTTAACATCTGTAGTTAAACTAAGCATTAGCCACACCCTGGCATGGGTAATTTCTTATGTAGTTGCTATATCTACTACAGTGATTTCACTGAGTGTAAGGCAAGAACATGCTACTAAGTACATGATCAAGTGAGGAGTGGGTACATTTGGCAGAAATGTTATTTTTCTGTAGGCTCATGTGCAAAGTAATGAGTTGGTAATTGTGTGCGTGTGTGTATGTATTTATATATATATATATATATATATATATATATATATATATATATATATATATATATATATATATATATATATATGTGTGTGTGTGTGTGCGTATATATGGAATTCCTTTTTTTTGTCAGAGTGGAAAATATCAACCAGGTTTTGCCCATTTCTGTAAGTGGTCAAACACCAGATTTAACTGTATGTTGGTTGTCTCATGAAAGAGCGGCAGGTATGTTCAATGAGAGTGTACAAATGTGTGCGGCTAATTATGCGCCAAATACACTCTCTGGCGGCATGTGTGTGTGTGGTTGGGGAAGGGCTGAAATTACAGCACGTGTGAGTGATTGCAAGATTAATATTAGACTGACTGACAGTGTGTGTGTGTGTGTGTGTGTGTGTGTGTGTGTGTGTGTGTGTGTGAGAAATGTGGTGATGGAAATGCCTGCAATTCTGTGTCCCAAGGTAAGTACAATGTCATAGTGGGTTATACTGGTTTGGGGGGGGGGCTGCAGTTTTGAGTGTTTAAGAGTGCATCATTGTCAAATGGCAGATTAGTATAATGTGCATGTGTGTTCATGTGAATACAATGGATTATAATCTCAAAGTTTACACTAATGAAAGTTTGCACAGTCGATGCGCTTTTTAAAAATTATCCTTGACTAGTCCGACATCAACATTTAGGGCCAGACTGTTTTATCAATCCATATTTAAACTACAAAACACAACTGACAAAAGAAGATTTATATGCAACAAATATTGAAAAACATTTTTGTGGGACAAACAGGATCATGTTCTCATTATACTTCACAGAGGAAGTGTGTGTAAAAAAACGGTGTTTTGCTTTCCACTAGTAAATACTTAATACACACCTAATTTCTGCAATTTTATACATATAAAAACATCTTACAATTCTAAATAAAGTTAACACTTTTGAAGGGGTAACCTTACTTAGACTATGGAGATCCTTTTGCTCATTATAAAGTCTTGTGACTCTCTCCATCAGTTCCCACTTCTCACAACACCCTTTATAGTTTACAAAGTTCCGAGCAAGGATTTCTTTAAGCTGTCGAACACTTAGAGTCTCTATATCTTCAAGGCAGTTAAGATCAGACAGAGAAGCTCGACGACCTGGAACCAGAACGTCTTCAGAGTCGGTTGACTAGAAAAATAAAAGCAGTAAATTAAGCCTTCACTGCAGTAACATTTTACATCATGTTGCCATCTCTTGTTTTGAAGAAACATATCACAGTGCACAACATAACTGGGCAGGTTTGAAAATCCTCACATATTTGTATTCTAAAGGCATGGGTCTGGAGCATTTCTCCCTGGGCCTCTGTCCCAGTCAGACTTTCCCAGAAAACAAATATTAAACAAACAAATAAATAAATACATTTTAAAGCAGAGTATGTACTGATTAACTTGTAATGTAAAACCAGCATCCTACAACCATCTTTTCTAACTTGTATGACCCTTTAGCAATCTAAACTTATGTGCTGTTTCTCCTAATAAGGGGGGGGGGGGTTACTTGAAATAGTGTGGAACAGCTTCTCATACTATACAAATTACAAAATAAAGGCAGCAACCCTTGGTGACTTCCTACTTTTTTCTTTCTTTCTGAAAGGATATTAGCATTACATACATCAATGAAGGGGGAGAAGAAAGGTTTGAGAGTAAACACTTTACTTTTACACTAGGCAGCACAAATTTAGTCCCAGCAAACAGTGATATTTGCTAATATACAGTCTGCTGCCTCTTGTCAAATTGTGGACATGGAAATCATTTGCCAAAAACAAGAAAACCTCATAATTATGAATACAGTAATAAAACTGCAGTAAATAGCTCCACTCAGGCTTTGTAAAATGTATTGTTTGTAGTGGGAGGTAATGACTGTAAAGGAAGCGGAGAGGATGCAGGAAGTAACTGAATGGATAGGACTGACTGGAATAAAGTGGGGCTCTTTTACTGCAGGTCAATGGCAATTACCTGTGATCAAACAATAGATGGCGTCTGTCACCTTCAAACACATCCAGCTTCAGTACCCAATCATTACAGACACATTACTGATTATATATACCTCAGATGTGAGGCTGCAAATAAGCCCAGCCTTAGGTGAAATGGACCCCTAAACAAAGGACTTTGTGAGTACCACTGTACACCCTGAGTGTCCCTCCCCTGAATCCCACATCCTGGCATCATTCAGCTAGATTGCTTCTTTCTTGTTTTTCATACCTTGTTTTACTTCGATATTCATCAAAGATACCCACACCTCCAGGTTGGTGGCAAAGCACGAAGCATCAGAGACTATCCATGTGCAACTAACAGTAGGTAAAACTGCCTTCCAGTTTATAGCCTGCTACAGACCACCATCCCAAACCCAGGAACCCCACTCGGCCTTCCTGAGAACACTGGAAAATATGAAGGTCTCTCCAAACACCATTATATTGGGTGACTTCAACTACCCAAACATAGACTGGGAGCATTACTCTAGCTCCAACACCCTAGCCCAAAGGTTCCTAGAATTTATAAACTCAAATGCTATGGAACAACTTGTTACCACTCCCACAAGAGGGGAAAACATACTGGACCTGATCATCACCAACATGGGGACTCTATGCTCCAGACCAGAAGTGTATCCCTCACTGGTAAGATCAGACCATAAACGAATCTCACTGGATATTCACATCCTGACCCCACTCCCTGTCCAGAAAACCACAGTGAAAAACTTTTCTAAAGCAAATTTCACACTCCTCAAAACTGAGGTGGAATCCTTCAAAGCCCCCAGGCCTGTGGAAAATACGGCCCAGACCGCAGAATCCTTTATAAACGCATTCTATGAACACCTTCAGGAATGCATGGATCATGCGATCCCAAATAAAACCAAGACCCAATCCTCCAAAGGCAGACATCCTGTCTGGTGGACCCCAGCCATAAACAAACTATACAACAGAAGGAGGAAGCTAGTAAATGATAGAGCAAAATCCCAAAAAGGGAAGGCATCACTGATCAGTATTAGCAAAAACTACGGGCACACATAAAATTGTCTAAGGCCAGCTTCGAGAGAAAAATTACACAGGACACTAAGGATAATCACAAGGCTTTCTTTAGTTATGTTAAGAGCCTGGGTGGCAATTCCCAGATATGCTCAGAATTAGTCCAAAATGACAAAAAATACACCAAACCCACAGACATTGCCAACATCCTAGCTGACAGGTTCAGCACAAACTCCCCCCCCCCCCCACCAAAAGGGCAAATTATCTATCCCAGCAGAGTGCTGCCCCCCTGACATCTCAGATGCTCAGGTAAGAGCCGGCCTCTCCATAGCAAAAAACACATCAATGGGACAAGATGGTGTCCCAGGCTGCGTCCTACATGAACTCCAAGAAGAGCTAAACCCAAACATAAAACTACTGTTCAATCTCAGCTTTACTACAGGATATGTGCCCAAAGAGTGGCGTACAGCAACAGTGGTCCCTCTCCATAAAGGTGGTGCCTCAACGGATCCTGGAAACTATCGCCCCATAAGCCTGACTAGCTTGGTCTGCAAAGCTATGGAAAGGATCATCATGGACCTCATAAATAAAGATATTGGGGACCTACAAACACTGGATCCTACCCAGTTCGGCTTTGTTAAGGGCAGATCCTGCCTCTTAAACCTGGTTGATTTCTTTGAAACAGTCACCAAGGCCATTGACGAGGGGAAGGTGGTCCACACAGCCTACCTGGACCTCGCAAAAGCCTTCGATACAATACCCCACTCGGGCATTATAGATAAGCTCACCAGCTTAAATATAAACCCCTATGTCACTAGATGGATTGCAAACTGGCTCAAGGACAGAACCAACATGGTTAGAATTGCTGGAGCCATGTCAGACTCCAAACCAGTTACAAGTGGTGTCCCACAAGGCTCAGTCCTGGGACCTCTCTTGTTCGGTATATATTTCTCGGAGGTACAGGCCAACATGGAAGGGCTGTGGCTGACCAAGTTCGCAGATGACTGCAAACTGGGCGCCATAATCGACTCTCCAGCCGACACAAGCATCCTCCAAAAGGGCCTCATAGAAACAGACAACTGGTGCCAGAGCCATGGCCTCAAGCTAAATGCCAAAAGTGTATAGTCATCCCTTTGGCAAAACAAAGTGCCCACAAATTACCACATAGGTGGTAATACATTAAGTACAGAAGAAGTAATTAGGGACCTGAGGACCCAAGTTGATAGCAATCTCTCATTTGACAACCACGTGGCCAAAGTGGTTAGAAAAACATTTTATATAGCCCACCTAATCATGAAGGGATTCATATCTAGATCAGGTGACGTCATTGTGCCTCTTTACTCATCCCTCATCAGGCCCATAATTGAGTACAATGCCCCTTTTGGGATGTACCTTACCAGACACCTGCAGCAACTGGAAAGACCCCAAAAGTACCTCACCAAGAGGATCAAAGGGCTCAAACAGATGCCATATGCTGCCCGGTTAAAGAAACTCCAGCTCTACTCAGTGGCATACCACCTGTTCAGAGGCAATCTGTGCCTGACGATAAAGCCATGTCCAACCCGAATTAATGGACATGCTGCACCTCAGAAAATCCAAATCCCATCAAGCTACGTGCTCGAGAGACTTGAACCTCAGCACTGAAATAAATAGGACATGCTGGAGGGACAGATACATAACCCAGAGGCTCCCTTTACTCTGGAATAAAATCCCAGTCCAGGTTAGGCAGAGTCCCTCATTGACTCTCTTCAAGAGGAATCTTGATGAGTGGATGGGAGATCGTAGGTTTAACCCGGGTATCACTTCTGTGTCACTGTTAGACAGAGGCACAGTATACTAACCTTGAAAAAGGGCATAGCAAAATAAATTTAAAATGGGTGGCGAAAGCCAAACACATTCTGGCTAGGCTTATAAATGCCCTAGGGCAGATAGCCTAGTATGAACCTATGAACTTGTATTTTTTCTTCTATCCTCTTAACTCCTCTAACTGGAAAAGACTTCACTGTAAGTGTGGAAGAAATAACTAAATTAAGCCAGAAACCTCCAGAAGCCGTATAGTCCTGCATATTCTGGGGTGCATCTTACACTTTTTTTTAATTCAACCTTTTGATTCAGTGATGGCCTGAACAAAAATCATGCTTAAGGAAATAATCCATCTTTTTTTTAAAGAAAAAATAAGTGAAGTGCAAAGTTTAACATTTGAAGCTTACAAAACACTAGTTTCCAATAAACCAATAAGCCCCCGTATCCACCAATTAAAGCCAAATAAATTGACTGTGCACTTCTCAAATACCAGAGTATAATAAAATAATACAAATGGCCACAGAAATGTATTACCCTACACAAAAACACACAGATGTGCTCACCAAGTAAAACAAACTATGGCTGTGCACATTTTAGAAGTCTGACTGGGATTAAATGGATAAATACATCCATAAATAATGGACATAGGTATTTCAACTTGTTGTGGTCATAACCATACTAGCAAACTAGTGCAACCTTTTGCGATCACCCTATGCATACCCAAGCCCACAGACAGACACACACACACAATTTAACCAACAATTAAAGACACTTCTGTAACTGTACACCTCATGCCTTTCACTGTAATCAAATGAATGAAATGTTATAAAGGACTAGATCTTCTTAGCAAACACCACAAAAACACGTACTGGAACAGTAAATTAAACAAAGATTTAAAAAAAATAAAACTCTGACCACAGAACTTGTGCAAACAGGAAATCTTGCCAAAGTCAGTAATTCTTTTAGAAGAAGAAATATATGTCCACAGTTTGCTTTTATCTATGATTCATATTTCCAACAAACATAATTTTCATGCAAAGATCCCACAAAACAAAGAGGAAGCACTAGCAGAAGACTTCAATATAACTTGCTTTAATTTTGATTTAAATATGGGTAAAAAGAGCTGATTACAAAATCGGAAAAAATGAATGAATGATCATATCTACTCAAAATATTATTTAAAACTGTTTTTAGACGTGATATTAATTTAGGATAAGTCTTTCTTCTGATGAAGGAATACCATGAAACCACTAAACAAGAAAGTACCTTAAATGTTGTACATCGAACCAGACTTCATGCTCTAAGCTAAAATTAGAATATTTTCCAAGATTCACAGCTTGTGTCAATTCTGATAAGCAATTCAACCAATTAAAAGGCCCACTTCTTTCCATTTATCTTTTACGTTTTAACTTCTTACTTGTGAGGATAAATTATTCTGTAATATTAATGGTAAACATGGCAAAAATATAGTAGTTATGTTCTTACCATAACGTTCCATGTGAGTTGTCCATCTCAACCTTTATTCTCACTGATGGGTCAAATCTGATGTGTTGGATCCATCTCTGCCTTTCCAATGGTTTGAAGTCTTCAGCAAAGTTTGTGGGCCTCTTCCCTACCCAAAATGCACATCCCCCCAACTTTCTTAGATCTTGTTTGCCCATCCAGACAGTAAATTATTCTATTCAATAATATGGAGATTACCATGGCAATATCAGAACCTCTGAGGCTATGGAGATCCATGAAAAAAGAAGTTATGAACTCACCATAATGTTCCATGCGAGTTGTTCTATCTTGCCTTCATTCATCACTGATGGGTTTGGAGCCAATCCCTTGGCTCCGACACGGCCGTTAGCAAGCTCGAGGTTTACCAAAAGCTTGAGACCTAGCCCCTTATCCCAAGATGCACTGCCTGGAATACCTCAGATCTTGTTTGCTGCGTGTACTACTTTTGTCAGATAATTATTCCAACAAAAAATAAAAAGGAAGAATAACCAGGATGAAGCTAGATTCCAGGTCAATTGTCAGCCAGGTGGGGGATGGAGGGAGAGACGTGAGAATGAAGGCGAGATAGAACAACTCACATGGAACATTATGGTGAGTACAAAACTATTTTACGTGAAGTTGTTCAATCTCACCGTTCATTCATCACTGATGGGCAGCATCCCTAGCAGCCCAAATCTCAGGTTGCTCATGGAAATACATTTCTCAGGACCGTGGACCCAAAGGAGGCCCTGTCCCTGGAGGCCTTATCCACTTTGTAATAAGTGATAAAGGTATGAGGTTTAGACCAAGTGGCTCAAAGAGAGTCGCACAAATATTATCGAAAGGCACTTTGGCTTGAAAAGCAGCAGATGTAGATAACTGCTCTGGTAGAATGAGCTTTAATCTTTTGAGGCAA
This sequence comes from Protopterus annectens, assembly GCF_019279795.1. Classification (NCBI taxonomy): domain Eukaryota; kingdom Metazoa; phylum Chordata; order Ceratodontiformes; family Protopteridae; genus Protopterus; species Protopterus annectens. The sequence continues at coordinate 295,543,481 of NC_056737.1, forward strand.
AGGCATATTGGCAGCTGAATGAACAAAGGCAATACAATGCGATAACCATTTAGACAGAGTTGTTTTAGCCACTGGCCTACCTTTTCTGGTTTCTGAAAAGGATAAAAAGAGTTGGTCTGATTTCCTAATATCTTAAGTTCTGTGCAGATAAAATATGCGCTGTCTGTGAACATCATATTTGTGTAGCATATGCTCCATTTTGTTAGAATGGTTGGGAAGGAAGCCTGGTAACTCAATGACTTGATTAATATTAGTTTCGGAACAAACTTTAGGCAAAAAAGGAAGGATTTGTTCTGAGTGATATTCTATCAGGGTGAAAAATCAAATAAGGTGGTCTGATAGATGAGGCTTGAAGCTCTGACACTCTACGGGCAGATGTAATGGCCACTAGAAACAGAGTTTTCCATAAGAACTTCATTTTACAGGATGATGCTGGTTCAAAGGGAGGAAGAATAATCTGGGACAATAGTAAGTTGATTCCACGGTGCATAAGGAACTTTCACTGGGGCTCTGATGTGGAAGGTCCCTTTGAGAAAGGCTCTAGACAGCTTATGGGCCATAATGTTAAATCCGTCTATTCCTAGGTGAAAGTTAGCAATGGCAGCCATTTGAACTCGTATTGTAGCTGCTGTTGAACCTTTGTTGAAAATCATGGTAAGGAATTCTAAGATGGAGGACATGGGTGCCTTATAAGGGTCAATGTTCTGTTTGGTGGCCCTTAAAGAAAATCTTTTCCATTTGCTGAGGTATAATCTTCTGGTGGAAGGCTTTTGGGAAGACAACAAGAAGCATCTCGTCTCATGAGAAATATTATGAAGCCTGGCTATAAGGGGAACTGGAGCAGCCAAGCTGTGAGCTGCAGAGAATGTAGAGAAGGATGGAGGTTCCCCGACGGATGTGTCAGCAGGTCTGGAACCGGGTCCATAAGCCATGGTTCCTCCACTAGGAGCTGAAGTAGGAATGGGAACCAAATCTGCCGAGGCCAATGAGGGGCTATTAGAATCATAGTCCTCCTTAGCAACAAAGCTTTTTGCAGAACCTTTGAAATCAATTAGGGTGGAAATGCATAGAGAAGACCCGGGGGCCAATTGTGTACAAGTGAATCCCTTGGGGACTCCCCTGGAGGGGGGATCAGGGCAAAATAGCTTCTGCATTTGGTGTTTAGGTGAATGGCAAAAAGATTGCAGCAAGGCTGACCCCATTTGCGGAAAACCCTTTCCGCTATCTCTTGTTTGAGGGACCACTCATGAGGCAATAAAATTGCCCTGCTCAGTTTGTCTGCCATCACGTTGGATCTTCCCAGGATGTGCGTTGCCAACAGAAAACGCTATGAGGATACAGCCCACTGCCAAACTCTGAGGGCTTCTAAGCATAAGGGGTAAGATCTGGTCCCGCCTTGTTTGTTCAAATACCAGACCACTGATATGTTATCTGTCTGAATTGCAATGGTCTTATGAGGAAGAGAGTCTTGGAAGTACTGCAACGCCAAAAGTACTGCTCTCATCTCCAGGATGTTGATATGCAAATGTAACTCCTGTTCTGTCCATGTGCCTTGGACAGTCCTCTCCTGATAATGCCCCCCCACCCTATCAGGGAGGCGTCCGTGGTCACAGTGGCTACTGAAGGTGGAAATACAAATGGGAGACCTACGGTTACATGAAGAGACGTCAACCACCACTGAAGGTCCTTCTTGAACATGTTTTTGATCAATATTGTGTAACTCATGGGAAGTTCCTGGTAAGACCATTGAGTGAAAAGTAACCACTGAAGTATTCTCATATGCATTCTTGCTAGAGCAATGGCTATGATTGCAGCAGCCATCAGACCCAAAATTCTTAACACCTCTGATGCTGTTGCTTTTGTCTTTAATACTGATTTGCTGACACAGCAGAGTCATTCTTTCTAATGGTAGCCTTAAAGTGATGGTTGAGGTGTCTAACTCTGCTCCTATAAAGTTTATATGCTGCGATGGTGATAAAGCAGACTTTTTCGAAGTTGATGATAATGCCCAACTGATTGCAGAGTCAGAGTGTGGTCTCTTGATTGAACTAGTTGATGTCTGGTGGTGGCGAAAAGGAGCCAATCGTCTAAATACAGAAACACCTGGAATCCAAGATGCCTCAGGTGAGCCGTTACCACTGCCATGCATTTAGTGAACACTCTAGTGCCTGAAGTGAGACCAAAGGGCAGGGCTCAAAATTGATAATGACTGGCTCCCAGCTGGAAACGCAGGTGCTCTCTGGATGCCCTGTCCATTTTTATGTGGTAATAAGCATCCTTGAGATCTATCGAGCACATCCAATTGTCCTTCCCTAAAAAGGGAAGAATAGACTGAAGCGGACCATCTGGAACTTCTCCTTCTTTACAAATTGGGTGAGTCTGCTGAGGTCTAATACAGGTCTCCAGTCTCATGTTTTCTTTGGTGCTAAAAAGAACATTAAGTTCCAGATCCTGTTTGGTCTGCTGGGACTGGCTGGATGACTTTTTTTCTAGCAACGTTTGGACCTCTGAAGTTGCTTGTTCCCTGTAAAGTGGTGGTATGTCCAGGATTTTCCTTATGGTTTTTGTGAAGGAGGTGAATGGTATGATATATCCTCTGGAAATTATTCTCTGTACCCATTTGTCATTGGAGATTTTTAGCCAGGCGTAGGGATACAGGGATAAGCGACCCCCGGCTGCCTCCAGGGTAGGACAATCGGGATTCCCTTCAGGGATGCTGGTAAGGTTGACCAGAGAACTGATCTCTGTCACCTTGATGTTGCGGGACCACTCTGCTGCGACAGCGGCATCTTCTGTTATTACCCCCTCCTCTGCCTCTAAAGGTGGCATCACCACGGGTGTCTGGAAAGGCTGTGTGAGATTTTCGAAACCACATCTTGCCTCCCTTAGTGCCTTTGGGATAAGGCCACATAGGGGTGACAAAACGGACTTCAACGGCAGACAGAGTCTTCCCGTCTTGCTCACTCCTGGTGAGAGATTCCCCCACTTTAGGCCCGAAGAGAGCAGTGCCATCGAATGAGGCATTGATGAAAGAAGGCTTGTGGGGTTCCACAAAGGAACATAGGCCCATCTAGGACTGTCTATGTAAGGCGATTCCTGAACCTGCAGCTCTACTCGAACCCTCAGCTGCATATGAAATGAGTCTCATGGATGAGTTTACTATGGAGTTAATGGTAGCAAGCTGGGTGGTCACTTTGTCGGCAACTCCTGTAGCTACAGAACCCTGGAGAGTATCTCCCAACGCCATGAGGAGATCTCAGTAGTCTAGTAAAGTGGGTCAGGTAGTTCAGCAATCGCAATGAAAATGTCGCTGAACTGAAGATGCGTTTTCCCGTATTGGTCTATAACTCTAGAATCTCTGCTGGGGGGTGGACCGAAGAAGAAATCTCGGATAATTCCTTCTTGGTGGCTGCTGCCACCACCATGGCATCAACAGGCAATCCTTTAGTCAGAAACTGCTAATCCGCGGGGGCAGAGATGAATTTATTAGGCCTCCAGGGAACAGGCTCTGTCGCGTCCGGTGACTCCCACACCTTACAAGAGATCAGCTGCATGAGCTCACGGTAGGGCGGAGACACCCAAGAGGTGGAAGGTTGAGACCCAAAAGCCTTCAGTAGCACTGACTCATCCTCAGTAGGGCTTTTGGACTGCCAATCACTTCTCTGCCTAAGGATTTCAAGTATCTCTGCATAGGAGATATCCTCAGAGGGGGATCGTGGGGACCCTTCTGACTCATCTAAGTCAGTGTCTGATGTCAGAGACTCCTGTGGGGAGTCTAAGTGTTTCTTCTTACACACCTTCTTCCTGGGAACCTCTTCAGTGGGGATTTCTGGACAGGTCTTGGAAGAGCAAGGAACACCCTGTGGGGTTACGCGAGGCTCAGGGTCTCAATGCTGGGCTGGGATGACAAGAACCGAAGCAGACAAAGGAGCTATAGGGGAAGAAGGGGCTAGACCTGAAGCTGAGATTGTCAATGGGGACAAATCTCTCTTCTTGGTTCCAATAGCATCACAACTCCGACATGACGGAACTGAAGTCCCCAAAGGAACTAACAGCTCCCTCTGCACCGAGGCCGCGGGCTCCGAACTCGAGGTAGGAACCAAGCTCACCCGAGCCGAGGCCCCGAGAAGGAGAGTCGGCACCAACAAGTAAGGGCAAATGCCTCCTCCGGAGCTGACTGGACAACATGAGCTCCTAGACTCCACATTCGGCGCCAATGAAGTTGGAGCAGATGGAGCAGATAGCACAGAAGCAGGCCTCGGCTCCACAGGCTCTACAAAAATCAGGTCTGCACCCTCTGGCTCCAAAGTACCAGTGTGGCTCGGAGAAGGAGTAGAAACGTCCATAACAGTGGTCTTCGGTACCGACGCAACGGTCGGAGCCGACAACAATTTGGAAAGTCTTGGAGCCTTCACAGCAGCTTCTGCACCAGTCGATCCATGTCTGAATCAAAAAGGCTGACAGAAGACCTAGAAGATTTTACAGAAGGCAAAGATTGAAGAAGGGGAGAAGCAGGAGTCTCGGATACCGGCTCCAAGGACATAGGCCAGCTCCGAACAACAGAAACAGTCGACTCCGATGGCATTGGGGCCGATGTTCCAGCAGATTCTCCCTATTTTGCAGTCTTATGCTTCGATGACTAAGAACTAGAAGCCAATGAAGATTTTGAAGATATAGGGGACTGACCATCCCCATCCTGGCTAGACAAAACTTCATCAAAGGAATGTTTGAGCAGGCCTCTATTAATTTTCTTTTTCTCTCGAGCAAAACCCTCGGAGGAAAAGCATGGCATATGCTACATGACTCCTGAAGATGATGTGAGCCCAAACAATATACGCATTGCGTATGTCCATCGGTGATGGACATTTTTTTGAAGCCTGATTTAGGCCGTTTGTCCTTGTCCTGTGACATCCTTCAAATTACAGAGTAAACTAAAAAAAATTTAAAGAAGTTGTTACAGCACAACTAAAATAAAGACAACTGCTGTTAACTATAAACTTAGTTGCTAATTCACAACTACGCCCTGACAAGTAGGCCCAGGGGGCACTTAACAAAAAACGACACTTTCCTAATACAAAAAATAAGATGGGGAAAAAGGGGTAAACAGTAAATAACAATAAATAAAAATTAGTTATTTGAAAGAAAGAATTTAACTTGCGTAAATCCTATTTTTCTCCAAAAAGGAATCGAGCTCTGGAAACACATGAGATTTGTGCCGCGGCAAACTAGATCTGAGGTATTCCAGGCAGTGCATCATGGGATAAGGGGCTAGGTCTCGAGCTTTTGGTAAACCTTTTGCTTGCTAACGGCAGTGTCGGAGCTGAGGGATCGGCTCCGAACTCATCACTGATGAATGAATGGCGAGATTGAACAACTTCACATCTACAGTTCACTTAGTCTTTCAGGAGGGGGATGGAGGGCAGGGTTGTGAGAATAAAGGTAGAGCTGGACAACACACATGGATGTTATGGTAAGAATATAACTTCTTTATGTGTTGTTGTCAATCTCGCTTTTATTCCTACTGACAGGACCACGTCCCAAGCAACGTAATTCCTGGATGGCTCATACAAGAATATTCCTCAAAACCATACACCAAAGGAAGCCCAAATCCACTTTGTAATGACCAATAAAGGTATGCAGCTTAGCCCATGTCGCTGCAGCACAGATACTGTCCCAGGATAACCTTGCTTGAAAGGCTGCTGAAGTTGTGACTGATCTGGTGGAGTCAGTTTTCACAGGAAAGGGAATAGGTTTGTTATTGGAGGAGTAGACATAGGAGATACACAGGGCGAACCATCTAGACAATGTAACTTTTGAGACAGATAGACCCTTCCTAGTCTCAGAGTAAGATATGAAAAGTTGATCAGATTTCCTAAATTCTGAAGTTCTGTGCAAATAGAAATGCAATTGTCTATGTACATCCAGAAGATGCAGGGAGTATTCACCTTTGTTTTGGTAATTAGGAAAAAGACAGGTAACTCAATAGTTTGATTTAGATTGCATTCTGATACAACTTTGGGGAGAACCAAAGGTGGTACGAAAAGAAACTCTACCCTTATTAAAAATCAAATATGGGTGTTTGGACGAGAGTCTGTAGTTTTAATACTCTTCTGACTGAGGTGATGGCTACCAAAAAAAAGCGTTTTCCAAGACAAAAAAATTAAATTGCATGTTGCTGAAGGTTCAAAGGGGAACAAATGACATTCATTAAAATGAAGATGAGTTCCGGGGGGAGTTGGGTTTTTGAATGGAGGTCTAATTATCATTGTTCCCTTCAAAGAGGCTCTGCAGAATCTATGTGACATAACAGAAGACCCATTCTCTCCTACATGGTAATTCAAAATTGCTGCTAGCTGGACCTTAATAGTAGAAGTAGCCACACCTTCATGGAAAAGCTTGGGTAGAAATTCCAGTATACAATGAATGGGCACAGAAAAGGGATCTACCTGGTTATCAGTCGCCCATATTATGAACCTATTCCATTTACTCTTGTATACCTTACACACAGAGGTTTTATGGGAGGATAGCAGAATACGTTTTACCAGAGATGACAGACAGGGGGATACTTGGCAATCAAGGGAAGTGGAGCAGCCAAGTTGTCAACTTGAGGTTGTGAAGACTGGGATAAACCACTCTCGACTGATGTATCAGTAAATGTGGAGCGAGGTCCAGAGTCCATGGTTTGTCCTGAAGTTGAGGCTGTAGAAAGGGAAATCAGATCTGACAAGGCCAATACGGTGCAATCAGGATTATCGTGGTCTCCCAACAGATTTGATTTCTGCAATAACTTGGGAATGAGAGGAATAGGAGGGAAAGCATACAGGAGTCCCGGAGGCCAATCATGAACAAGTGCATCCCTTGGTGACTCACGCACTGGAGGAATTAAGGCAAAGTAGTTGAAACATTTGGCACTGGTGAGCGAGGCAAAAAAAGATCACAGCAAGGCTGGCCCCATTTGTGGAAAATTTCTTTTGCTACTTTTTGAGTGAGGGACCACTTGTAGGGCCATAATATGGCCCTGCTTAGTTTGTCTGCAATCACATTGGATTTCCCCAGGATATGCATTGCAATTAGAAAGCGATTGGAGGATGTTGTCCATTGCCAAACCCTTAGAGGTTCTCAACAAAGGGATAAGATCTGGTTCCTCCCTGTTTATGTACCAGACTACAGGCATATTGTCTGATTGGATTGCTATGGTTCCTAGAGGGAGAGAGTCTTAAAATGCCTGCAACGCTAATAGCACTGCTGTCATCTCTAAGATGTTCATATGCAAGTGAGCCTCATGTTCCTGCCAGGTTCTTTGGACAGTCTTTCCCAGATAATGCCCCCCCACCCTATCTGGGAAGCATCAGTGGTCACTGTGGCTTGGGGCTGAGGGAAGGTAAAGAGACAGCCCTCATACACAGGCAGAGAGTGAATCCACCACTCGAGATCCTTCTTGCAAGATCTGGTTATGAGAATCCTGTAAGACACTGGTAATGCTAGAATTGAACATTTTGTGGAAAGCAACCACAGCAGAATCCTCATATGTAGACATGCTAGTGGAATGAGTACAATAGATGCTGCCATATTTCCCAAAGTCTGTAGTATTTGTTTTGTTGTGGCTCAATTTTTCCTGATTAATCACCTGATATGTAGACGAATGTCATGCACTCTGTCTTGAGGAAGCCTCAGTATAAGATTGACTGTATTTTTTTTCTGCGTCAATAAAGACTGAATTTTGAGATGGTTCTAAAGAGGATTTGTCCTAACTTATGGTAATTCCCAGATTGGAGCAAAGCTGAAGTGTATAGTCCCAGGCGGGTTCCTATTAGTTAACCGAAGACGCATTCTTTCAAATGCATCTTGGTCGAACTTGAAAAGACGAAAAGGCAAAATGAAGCAGTATATAAGCAAATTCTTTCCCTGGAAGAAATCGCTTGGCCGTGTCCGTTACTTTGTCATTTTTGTCACTGTAGTGCAATCTTGGAGTTGGTATATTTAAGTAGGGGGACAATTTATGTTATGTTTTAAGTGTTTTTTTTTTTTTTTTTTTTTTGGAACAGTGATTTTTTTTGTTCCCTTGGGAAAAAAAATCGCTGTTCTAAGCATTCGAGTTTGTAAGCTTTTGCTTACATGGGGTCAATAAATCATCGCTCGCTTTTCTAAGTGTTCCATGATTTAATACAGATCCGTCCCAGGTCTGTAGCAGTAGACGCCTGGTCGGGGCAGTTATGAGCCAGTCATCCAAATACGGAAACACTCGGAATCCTAGACGTTTCATGTGAGCTGCAACTACTGCCATGCATTTGAACACTATGGGAGCTGTAGTGAGACCAAAGGGCAGAGCTCGAAACTGGAAATGACTTAACTCTTAGCCAGAAGCACAGGTACCTTATGGAAAGGCTTTCCATCTTGATGTGGTACTACACATCCTGAAAATCTACAGAACACATCCAGCTGTCTTTTTCCAGGAATGGAATTATCGACTACGGTGTCACCATCCGGAACTTGGTTTTCTTCATTGATTTGTTCAGTTCACTGAGATCCAATATTTGTCTCCAGTCCCCTGTTTTCTTTGGAACTAAAAGGAATCTTAAGTAAGTTCTGGATCCTCTCTGGTTTGTGGGGACTTCTTGGATGACTCTTTTTCTGAGCAACTTTTGAATTTCTAATGTTGCTTGTTCCTGTTGACTGGATGGAACTTCTGGAATTGACTTGTTTACAGGAGTGGGGAGGGAAAAGAGAATGATACAACCCCTGGATATTATGTCTTGCACACATATGTCGTCAGTAATGTTATGCCAGGTTTCAAGGTGCAATGACTATCGCCCCCTGACTGCCTCCTGAGACGAGCAGTTGAGCACTCTTTCAGCAGCGTTGAAAAGGTCTGCCAGAGAAAGATTCTCTGAAGCCCTGATTCTGTGGACCCCCTCTGCCATGAGTACAGCGTCTTTTGTTATTGTTCCCCTCCCCACCCCTGGGGAAACTACCACCCTGTGTGTCCTGGTAAGACCGTTGAGACTTTCTGAACCACGTCTTCCCACTACCCCCTCTGACCTTTTGTATATGGTCTAGTGGGTGTGGAAAAACACACTCCAAAAGCAGACAAACTTTTACCTTCTTAATCATACCACGTTAGCATTTCTTTGACTTCTGGCCTGATAAGAGATGAGCCATCGAAGGGAGCATTAACAAAGGAAGACTTAAAGGGTTCCACAAAATTGCAAAGGCGCATCCAAGCCTGCCTCCTTAAACAGATGCCTGAACCTGTCGTCCTACTCACTCCATCTGCTGCATATGAAATGAGTCTCATGGACAAGATAACAACTGTGTTAAGGGTAGCCAGCTGTGCACTGATCTTACCTGCCACTTCATCAGCTATAGCTCCTTGGAGAGAGTCCGATAACTCTTTCAACAGGTCTCTCTCTAATCTGGTGAAATAACCAAGACAATTTAGTGATCACAATGTGAAAGCCACTGAAGAAAAGACATGCTTCCAATATCTATCCATAGTCCTAGAATCCTTATTAGGAGGATGGATTGAGGAACTGATCTTGGAGAGTTCGCTTTTCATGGCTGCCGCCACGATTAGTGAAGAAGGCTTGATCCTTTGGGGCTGTAATGTACTTGTGTGGCCTCCTAGGAGTGGGATCTATGGAATCTGGGATCTCCCATGCCTTCCAAGAGATTAACTGAAAAAGCTCGTTGGAAGGTGGAGTCACCCAGGATGTTGAAGGGTGAGATCTGAAGGCCTTCAGGTATACAGATTCCTCAGCAAAAGGAGATGAGGACCGCCAGCAGCCAGTCTGTTTCAGGATTTTCAAAATGTCTCCAAAGGAGACATCCTCAGGAGGTGATCCGTGGGGACTCTTCTGCTTCATGGAGGTCAGTATCTGAAGTGGAAGACTCCTCCAGGGAGTCGAGATGCTTCCTCTTGCTTGTTCTCTTCTGATGGACTTCTTCAGTGGGATATTCTGGAGAAGTTTCGGAAGACAGGGTAAGTCCCCTGGGGGACATACTGAGGCCTTGAATTCTTATGATCCTGTGGGGAGAGGGGTGATGAAGAAGACACCTATGCTGTAGAGGGAGGCAGCTCCAAAGGAGGATACCTCCTCATAACCTCTAAAGAAGACTGTCCCTGCTCCGAAGAACTCCCCGGCCCAGACAACAAGGATGGGCCTGAGAGAACCCTTGGCACAGGAAATGGAAGCTCCAAAGAAGAGGTTGGATCCAAACCCATCCGAGCAGAGGCCCCAAAGGACAGCGTCGGACCCAAAGTGATCCGAACCTGCTCTGAGGACCCAACCGACTGTCGGCTCCCAGAGGTTTCCTGCTGCAAATGGGAGAAAACACTTGAAGCAGATATTGGATCAGAAGAGCTAAAAGGTGGTCCTGGAGCCAATACAGACACTGGCTGGACATTGGAGTCTTCAGGCTCAGAAACCGAGGAACGGCTCAGAGGAGGAGTTGATGCCACAAAGGTAATATGAGTCTGATCCGACTCCTTTGGGTTTGGATCCAAAAGAAGCTTGGCCAAAGCAAGTGACTTGAGAAGCCTCTGGACCCCTCTATCAACATCTCCATCCGAGAGTCTCCTAGTAGACCTTGTAGACAGTGTTGGGGATATGGATCTGGCAAGAAAGGGCGATGGAAGCCGAGCAGTGATCAGCTCCAAGGATGGAGATTAGCTCCGTGGAAGTCTTCAGATCCGAACGTTTAGACCAATCCGAAGTTGTTCCTGGCTCTGTAGAAGCTGTCTGCTCCGTAGGTACTGTTAGGCAGACATATTTGGTTGCTTGGCCCTCGGCTCTGCAAAGTTTTCAGAGCAGGAGATGACAGTTTCCCTGACCTCTTAGACTTGTTGGACTTAGGAGAAGAGGGATCTGAAGAAATAGCCTCAGAGAGGGGGGGGTTTAATAAACCCCTTCAGAATCAACTTGTTTTTACATTCCAATAATGCCCTTGAATTAAACGTATGACAAATGGAACACAATTCTTGCAAATGAAGAGGCCCCAAACAGTAAACGTACAAGGTGTGCAAATCACTGAGGGGCATCTTCTTGCTGCATTTCTAGCACTTCTTAAATCCCAATGGCTTACCTTCCTTTTGGGACATGTTCAAAGGCAACCTAAAGAACAGTACTGAACTAGAAAATAAAAATGTTAATAACTAAGCCAACAAGAAAGCTACATAACACTACAGAACTCTACTATATTAAACTATACAAACAACAACGACAATTCTGAACATGAGTAAAGAAAGAAAAAGTCCTCTAATTTAAACGGACTTCTAGGAACAAGGGAGAAAGGGGGAGAAGTCCTCTAGCTTAAACGGACTTCAGGAAACAAGGGGTAAGTCCTCTTACTTAAACAGACTTTAGGAAGAACTCTTAGGTTAACTTCTCTCTAAGTAAAATGAACAGTAACTGGTAAGGAAAGAATTTAAAACCAACTACTATAAAATCACGGAGTAGAAGGAAAGGGGGGAGAAGTGGGGACACCCTCTAACTAAAACGAGTGTGGATTGACACTCTTAAGACTAAGAACGGGCACTGAAAGGAGTAAAAGGGAAGTTACTAATAAGTAAAAATTACAATTAACAACTAATTAGCGAAAAAGACAAAAAATATATATAAACTTAGCCCTGTGCTTGCCTGAAGAACCTTCTCACAGTGCAGCAAATGAGATCTGAGGAAGTTGGGGAACTACATTTTGGTAGGGAACAGGCCCCACAAGCTTTGCTGAAGACTTCGAGCTATTGGAAAGGTCGAGACGGATCCGACACATTGGATCTGACCCATCAGTGAGAATAAAGGTGATATTGACAACACATGCAATGTTTCACAAAATGTTTTAAAAGTGGAATTTTAAAGATTTATGGATTCCATTAACATATTCAGATTCTGTAGGAGAAAGTGTGGAATATTTAATAGTTTGTTAAAGTATATTATTCTGAATTCTCAGTGACTATAAAGCTGTAAAATTATTACATAAATTTAAGTGAATATTTTTGCCAGATGGCTCTGTGATGCTGCTCATTGGTTACACACTTGACTTTAAAAGAGGAGATTAACATAAAATAAAAAAGGTTAATAAAATTACATCAACTTGATTTGTCTTGGGTGATGTAATGCTACTGTTTGAAAAAATATTTAACAGCTTACAGAAAATCTTAAGAAAATATACAAAAGTAAATTAAATGCTATTAAATTTTACTGCAACTAAAAAATAAATTGAAATTTTGAATATCATGATTAGTTTTGACTATGATATTGTTATGAAACCATCTAGAAAAAACAAAGTATTTTAATTGCTCACACTCCCAGTTACGATACTTATTTCTGTGTCTGGTTTAACTGCTGATTCAGTAATATATCAGTTTCACTATTACAATTTAAACTGGGACAATACATCATTTAGATGATGAAAAGAATGATGCACATTAATAATGGAAAGAAACAGGTCATCTTCAAATGGAGATTTCTTTATTTTCTTCCAAATTTTAGCTCTTAATATTAATAGGACCTTACCTTATTGGCTAATGCACTGATTGTCAGTTTAAGAACTAAAGTGGACAAAGTGCATAACACCTTTTATAACAACTGCCTCTTTACCCAAAGAACTGCCAGTTTTGATGTTTAAAACTTATGAAACAACTCTTAAGATATTCACAAATCTTAAAATCGGATTACCTTAAAACTGCACAAGTGAGAGAGTGAAATGCTTTTGTGATTTTCACATTGTTGTGAATTGGTGTTTTTTTGAGTTTAAACTACACGTGATCATTACAGGTTAAGGAATAGCCTAGAATTTTGACTTGAATCTGACTGATATAACAGAGTTTACAGTCAATATTTAATGATATGGGTCAAAGATATAGTATATCATACTGGGTTTTTAAACTATGATTAGGACTGTAACACAAGATTACTAAGGCCAACAGTATGTTAATATAATTAAAAATCAAAGATCTTATAAAAAATATTAACATTTCCTGGATAAAATCTTCACGAGCGGATAGTTTACATATTTCAGAAAGTAATCCATTTAGGCCAGAAGCTTTATCATTTACAGTTTTTAATTTGTTCTACAATTTTATTCATTCCTGTATCTTCAGTTAACCGATTACCTTCTGCCAAGTACTTAATATTACTGTTGACAAAAGAATAAATTTCACTTTTCTCAACATCTATTGAATTCATTTCTTGGGAATTTTCAATGCAAAGTTTAAAATTACTTCATATATCATCAATATTTGACTATAAGTTAATATTGACTGGATGTCTGATGACTAAAACACATTTTATGTATATCGATCAAGCATTTCATTCTACACACATCCAGCTAGGATATTTGCCTATATGTACAATCATCTGTTAACATAGTACCCATCGTCTGGTTGTAATATGCAGTGTCCATAATCACTATAGATCCCCCCTTATCAGCTGGTTTTATGGTGATATCATAATTGTACTGCAGTTTCTTTAATGCCCGTCTCTCCTGGACGGACAAATAACAGCACTTGCCCTTTCTTTCATTACTGAGCAATTCATAAATATTAATACATAATGTCCTAAATTCTTCCATCAAAGGATGTAAGGCAGGTATTACAGTACTAGGTTTTTTAATACAAGTTAACAGTACCTTGTTCATCACGAGTTTGAATTTCAACACAGCGTTACGAAAGAAAAGCTTGACATCAATGATCGTATCTGTTAAGTCAGCTGGTTGGGATGGTATGTAGGACAGTCCTTTTTCCAATATTGTAATATCATGCCTGAACAGGATAGTTTTTGAAATGTTTCATATTAGAGATTGTTTGCTGGCTTCCACATTTTCTTGATAGTTTGATTTTAGCCACTATCTGAAGTGAACTTCCTTTTTACTCCCCCCTCCCCCCAACTCCTGGATCAACTGCAATTTCTTACATCCCTCTGATGGGTAGAGTTAACTTTATAAAAACCTGTTCTTTGGATGGATGATGCTGTTGAGACAGATTTTCTAAGTCTCAACATTTTGAAACTGTGAAACCTCCACTTTATCTGGAAGGGATGAAGTTGGACTACGTATGGTATCAAGTTCTACTGGACTCTCATTAACAGTTATGTAGTCTGTTAAAGGAGCTTCATCTCTAGCATTAGTATTAGCTAGAGGTTTTTGATTCACCGTAGCCTTATATTGTGGAAGACATGAATACGGATTAGATGATTTCTATTTAACTGTTCAGATTTTTGTTCAGCATGTATTCCCTTGGGCCATGCAAATACATGGCCTTTTCGAAAATCATCAATGTCTCTCTGAATCTTTTTGCCTTTAGTCTAAAATAGTTTTCTTTCATATAAAACTACCACATCAATTAATTCTGCCATTTTAGTGTTCACCACCTGTTCAGGAAACAATTCATATAACTTATTCTGACATGTCATTATGTTAACTTGAAGTTTATCTTCTTCATTTTTGAAAAAAAAATCATTCAGTAACTGCATATAACTGAACCCTATATCTAGGTTCAGTTGTTGCCACTGCTTCAACAGCTCCGGGTAGAGTTCTCCATAACTGGGCATATTCATCACTCTAAGCCCTCATGATACAATTCCAAGTCTGAGGCAAGCATCAAAGTGCTGCCTCTGAGTTTGGTACCATTTAAGCTTAAATAATTCATCCTCTAGGTTATGCATCTCTGATTGAAGGGCATCTAAATCAACATTTCCCATCTGGTCATCAAAGTCATTGCCCAATGTCACATATCTTATTAATGGATTATCAGTAGCCTCCAATAATTCATTCATACATTTAAAAGTTCTGCATCCATGTTTCTTTTTCGATCCATGATTTTGTATACTTTCTATGGATCCTAAAACTTCAAGGGGTCATTATGGACTCAAAGGATTGTAATCAAGTTCTAATTTATCACACCCCTCGGCCATGCTCCAAGGCTGATAATACAAATAGTAGCAACTCCAAATGAAAACAATGGCAGCAACAAAGATGAACAGTTCGTTTAAAGTCCATCTACACAACTCAAAAATAAACCAAAAGAAAATGAACCGAAACATGGCTAGGGATAATATGTTTATTAAGGTAAGCGCTTTTACAGGTAAAATTTCCTGCTTCCCCAGACCAAACAAAATTAAACATTTAACTACATATATAAATAAAATTTAAAATTCTAAAACACCAATGGGAAAGTACAGTTGTGTACACTTACAATAAATGTCGATGTTTGAGTGAATTCACTAATGCAGTCATCACATTCGGGTTATCTGCTTGCAGTAGCCCTCAGTCAGTCTGATTAACAAAAGTCTTGAGTCCTACGTTGGTTGCTGTCCCTTCTTCTGTGACGTCAGGTCGTCAGGGGTATAAAACATGCAGCTGACACCATTACATCAGTTTTTCTTGCCCCAGATGTCAGGTGCCGCCCTAATGGGAAGCAATTAAATCTATAAATATACAAGGTTATACCTCCAACAAAAAAGCAAATACACAAAAAAGCTTTTGAGCATAGTAAAGGAGAGTATAGGTATAGCCAAAAGAAGTAAGGGGGCTGGAGGGAGGGTAACCAGGACTGCAACAGTGAATACACTCGAACATTTACATTTATGGTAAGTGTACACAACTGTACTATGTTCTTCGTGTTTCACTGTTGCAGTCATCACATTTGGGTAGATTCCCAAAGCTAAGGATGGGAGGAGGAATTTAGATAGCATTAGGACCAGCTATAAGGCCCTGCAAGACTGCAGTGACAAAGCCAGCTCTGGATTTACAGAAAATTGGCTGATGGTAATTTTATTTTTATTTTACATTTGTTAACCAGGGTGGTCCGACTGGACGAGGTCCATTTCCAGTGGAGGTCTGGGGAGCAAAGCTCCACGTAATATAAAAACCATGCAAGACAACTTTACATAAAATACAAAACATTGTTATCAACAAAAACATTATCGCCATTTGTTCCATATTAAAAAGTTACACTGAGAAGAAAAAAAATAGAAAATGATCATATACATGCATAAGTTAACTACATAGATAGTAACAGGCAAAGATAGGTTCAAATTAGGATGCTGTGTTTACATAGTGTACAGTAGTAGAAGGGAGGTTAAAAAAGGAATGAAGTACAGATATAGTACTATGTAATACATGGACACAGCCATTAACTTCTAAGATATGATTTACGCAGGTTTTTGAATTGTGAGGAATTTGGAGCAGAGGTCACAGATAATGCTTGGTGAAAGTATGTACAGAACTCCAGGTAGCAGCTTCTAGGATCTCCCTGGCAGGAACACCTCTGACAAAGGCTGTAGAGGTAGATGCAGCCCTGGCTGAGTGGGGGCTGATCCCCTGTGGGATAGGTTTTCCATGGTGCTTGTAGCAGAAATGAATGCAACTGCCTATCCATTTGGAAATGGTTTGCTTTGAAATAGCCTTCCCCTCTGCCCCTGCAGCAAATGCCACCAGCAGTTGTTCAGATTTCCTTTGAGGTTTAGTCCTGTCCAAGTAGAATCTAAGTTGTCTGTGCACATCTAAAGAGTGCAGTATCCATGCCCTTTTGTTCTGTGGATTAGGAAAGAAGGTTGGCAAATGAATGGACTGATTAAGGGTCACAGTGGATACCACCTTGGGCATGAAGGAAGGATTGGTCCTGAGGGACACCCTGTCCGAATGAAAGATGATGAAAGGTTCCACTGCCATAAGGGCCTGCAATTCAGATAACCTGCTTGCTGAAGTGATGGTTAAAAGGAAGGTTGTCTTTCAAGAAAAGAATTTCAACTCTGCATTTGCAGCTGGCTCAAAAGGAGGTAGAGTAAGTTTTTCCAATACAAAGTTAAGGTCCCAGGCTGGAGTAGGGGCTCTCCTGTGTGGTCTTAAAGTTTTTGGCCCCTCTGAGGAACTGCTTGAGCAGTGGATGAGAGAAGAGGGGTGGTTTTGTGTTGTAATGAGCTGAAATGGCAGAGGCATGAATTTTGATGGAGGAAAAGGAAAGGCCCTTGTGAAGCATCTCAGTTAAGTATTGAAGAATCTGAGGTAAATTGGGCGCTGCTGTGCCCATCCCCTGAGTTTGGTTCCAGGCAAATAATCTTTTTCATTTTTCAGAATAAGATTCTCTAGTACTAGGCCTCCTTGCCTCCAGAATGACATCAAACACTTGTTTACTGAGGGATGGTAACGGAGAGATCAGGTGATTAGCCAGGCTGCCAGGTTCAGGGTTGGAATCTGAGGGTGCAGAATCTGGCCCTTCTCCTGGAACATCAGGGTAGGGGTCTGTGGCAGGTGCCATGGTGCCAGCAGTGACACAATGCGCAAGAGGGGGTACCAGTGTTGGCGTGGCCAGTCTGGTGCAATCAGTATTGTCCTTGGTTTGTCCTGTTTGATCTTTAGTAGTACCTTGGAGAGGAGAGGCAGAGGAGGAAAGGCATAAACTGATTTCTCCAGGTGAAGGACAGGGCATCCACTTTCCAAGCTTCTTTGTGGGGAGTCCTTGTGCAGCATTTGTCCAATTGGTAGTTCTGGGGGGAGGCAAGCAGGTCTATCTCTGGGCTCCCCCATTTGTTTATCAACATGTTGAATGTCTTTGGTTCCAGTTTCCACTTGTGTGGGTCCATGAGATTTCTGCTTAAATTGTCTGCCAGTGTATTTAACTTTCCTGGCAGGAATTGAGCCTAATGGTGCACTTGGTAGCTCAAGGCTGTGTTCCACACAGCCATGGCTAGTCTGCAGAGAGGGTATGAGTGGGTTCCCCCCTGCTCGTTTATGTACCACATAACAGTGGTGTTGTCCGTCTGTACCATTAATTGTCCTGGAAGTATGTGGTCCTTGAAGGCTGTCAGAGCATTCTGCACAGCTAACATTTCTTTTTGATTGATATGCAGGTGCATTTGACGGGGGTTCCATTTGCCCTGAATGCAATTCCCTGCCAAGTGAGCCCCCCATGCATAGTCTGATGCGTCTGTTGTTAGGGTTTGGGCGGCAGGGGGTAGAGTGAATGGCAGTCACTTGTTTTGGTGGCAGGCCTCTGCCCACCAAAGGAACTCTAACTGTAGGCAAGGTATGATAGGAATCATTGCTTCTAAAGCCTGAGAATGTTGACACCATAGGCTTTTTAGATACCATGTTCCTCATATGAAATCTTGCATATGGAATTAGGAGAATGCAGGAGGCTATGAACCCCAAGGCTTGCAGTATTTGTCTTGCAGATAGCAGGGTCTTTGTGGCCATTAGTTTGAAGTAAGCTGTCAAATGAACTTGTTTCTCTGGTGTGAGGAAATCCATCTGGGAAGTTGTGTTCAAGCTTGCTCCCAGGAATACAATTTGATGGCAGGGTACCAGATGTGATTTCTTTTCGTTTATGGTGTACCCCAGAGAAGTTAGCACTTTTTGTACAAATGCCAGATGCTTCAGTAGTATGTCCTGGCTTTCTGTCTGAATTAGACAATCGTCCAGGTATGGGTATATTTGAATATTTCTTTGCCTGCAAAATGCAATGACTGGAGCTAGGCACTTTGTGAATACCCTGGGCACAGTAGATAAACCAAAGGGCAGTGCAGAGAACTTATAGTGCATGAAGCCTGCTTTGAAGCATAGGTATCTTCTGCAAGATTCCCTGATTGGGATATGCAGGTAGGCTTCCTTTAAAACCAGTGTTGCCAACCAGGCATCCTTGCCTAGCATAGGAAGCAACTGGTGAAGAATTACATCTTGAATTTTGGGATCACAAAAAATGTGTTTAGGACAGAGAGATCCTGGATAGGACGCCAGGAGTTGCCTTTTCTGGCACCAGGAAAAGTCTGGAGTAGAAACCTTGTCCCCTTTCCTCTTCTGGGACAGTTTGAATAGCCCTTATACTTAAGGGAGAGAGAACTTGCTTTTGAGCCTCTGCCCATTGGTTTAGGGGTAGATCTGGCCAACCGTTTGGGGTTGGTAAAGTGTGGAAGTGGAATCTGTATCCTTGGGAAACTATATTTAAAACTCATTTGTCCTGGGTAATGAGTTCCCAGTTTTTTGCCTGCAGAGCAATCTTTCCCTCTAAAGGAGCAGTCAGTTGAGAAGGGCTTGGAAGTTTTAAACTTAAGTAATTGAGACAGCTTACCATAGCGGGGAGTCTTACTACTCTCTGCTTTGGAAGTGGGAGTCCCGCACTGCTTAGTCCTGTGCGTACCTTGGGACTGAAGCCTGAGTGTTCTGCTGGTTCTGGGTTCTGATTGAGAAGGCCTGGTAGAGGCAGGAAAGGACCAATTCTTAGAGGACCAATGTCTACTAAATCTTGGAGACAGGACTTGCAGGAAATCTAACAGTTTGCATAGATTTAGCTTTTTCCTCCATCTTTTTAAGTACTTCTGCTTTGTTGCCAAACAGGTTGTCCTGGTTTAAGAGAGCATCCAGCAATTTAGCGTTAACATGATCTGACAAAGATTGCTCCTTAAGCCAAGCATGCCTTCTAAGTACAGACCCAGTAACAGCCACCCTGCAAGATGCCTCTAGTGAATCAAAACTACATTGAAAAGTATGTTTTCCAACTTGTTTGGCAGAATGCATTAAATCCTGTAAATCCTTATTTCCAGCACAGTCAGAAATCAACATCATTTTCTGTTTAAGCAATCCAATAATATGCTGCTGATACTTTAACATATGAAACTGGCAGTTCAAGGCCCTAATGGCCAAGGTTGCAGAAGTGTATACCTTCTTACCCCATCTATCCAGCGTTCTGGAATCTCTATCAGAAGGGGTAGGATTTTTGGCAGTAGTAGCCTTAATGCCCTTGGGTCCCTGTGAAATGGTCTCAGGATCCGCAGTAGGATTTTTAAAGAAAAACTTTTGAGTGTCAGGAACCCTGCAATATCTGTCTGGTTTTCTGGGAGAAGGAGTTAAGGAGTCAGGGCCAAGCTAGACTCTGAAAAAGCATCATCAACAATGTCCAGTACAAGGGGAATAGCTAAACGCCTGTGCTGGGGCAGGAGTAAGAAATCCCTAAGCCTCTTTTTAGAATCAGAGTAATCCTGGCTTTCCCAGCGAAAATGCTCCCTAAGAGTATGCAAGGTTTCACCAAAAGAGAAATCCTCTGGAGGGGAAGCAGAGGGAATTGAGTCCTCTGCATCAGAATCCTCATAGGTAGATCAGGGTAAATCCTGGTCATCAGAGGAAACAGAAATTTCAGAATACTAATCAGAAGAATCATAAGCAAATTCAGTCCTAGGTTTCTTAGAGGGGGAAGGTTGGCTTTCCATGATTAAAGTAATAAGGTCTTCAGCCATTCTTATCATTTGTGTTTTAGGCATAGAGGCCTGACCATGCGGTCTGGGTGTCGGCTTTCTAGGCATGGATAGAGTTTTAGGCCTTGAAGAAGAAGATGGCGTCGGTTTAATATGCAAGTCAGTAGTCCTGAATACACCCTCAGAAGCCAGTGCCTGCACAGCGGCTCCGGACCCATCCAAGGTAGAGAAATCCACAGGTTCCACAGTTGAGGCATCTCACGGCACACCGGACTCCGAATGGATCTCAGTAGAGGCCTGCGAATCTGAGGTAACAGGTATCAGGGGCTGTGAAAATGCCTCACTGTGTACCGGCAAACTGGCGACTAGCTTAGGAGAAGCGTTGTCGGGAGCTTTGGACCTAGGCGGCCTGTCTCTGTCTTTATCTTTGCATTTTTTTGGAATGTCGGTAATCGGGTGGATTACCAAAGCCATATCTGGATAATTGAACCGAGTACCAAAATATTTAGAAGTGTAAATATACCGATGACGAATAGTTTGTTGTTTAAATAAGGCACAAAACCAACAGCAAGGTATGTCGTGGTCAGGGCCTAGGCAAGGAATACAGTATGAATGAAAAGCTTTACAAGGTATTTGCTTTCCACAAGAAATACAATTATTGACTTTTACTGACATTGGTTTAGAGCAAGAAAAAGTTTCCCCAACAGGGTACTTAGCTTTAGTTGAAGACTTCGGTTCTGAAACTCGAAAATTTCAGGAGTCGGCTAACTGGTACTTGCGAACTGATTCTGCTTCAGGCACTGCAAGCCCAGAAAGACTGACATAATGGCATCGGCTGCATGCTTTATAGCCCTGACTACCTGAGGTCATGGAAGATGAGACAGCAACCGACGCAGGACCTATAACTTTGATAATCAGGCCGGCTGAGGGCTACTGCAAGCAGATAACCCAAAAGTGATGACTGCAACAGTGAAACACGAAGAACACATAAGAAGAAAGCAGCTTACCATGAAAAGAATAGCAAAAGGAAATGGCTTTAAAAATTCATGAGATGATAGTCTGCTTAGAAACAGCCCAACCCAAGTTCCTGTAATGGAAAGAAACTAATTTGCTCAGATTTTCCTATAACTCTTGTCTTGTCAATGTAATATCTGAGCTG
The DNA here is from genome assembly GCF_019279795.1 of Protopterus annectens. Classification (NCBI taxonomy): domain Eukaryota; kingdom Metazoa; phylum Chordata; order Ceratodontiformes; family Protopteridae; genus Protopterus; species Protopterus annectens. Next base: position 295,564,823 of record NC_056737.1, read on the forward strand.
TCTATGTAGACCCAAAGTACGAAGCATTCTTCTCACTCCTATCTTGTGGAGACGGTAAAAAGGAGGAAGGTGAATAGTTTGATTAAGAGAACATTATTAAAAACCTTGGGCTTAAAACAAGGTTTGGTGCAAAGAGAAACTAACTTTGTGGGGGGAAAAAAAAAAGGGACCATGAGTGCCTGCTATTCAGAAACCCTCTTGGCAGAAGTACAGGCTACGAGCAATGCAGTTTTGTAAGGACAATGTTGTAAAGATGAGACTGCAATCTCAAAACGAGGCTGAGTCAATTTTTCAGGGATAACATTAAGGTCTGAAGAAGGAGAAATATGCTTTCTTGGACACATAACAGGAAGAACACTTTTCAAAATTTGTTTAACTTCAAATCTGGAAGCAAGTGGCAGAATCAAAAACAGACTAGCAGAAATGGCAGACAAATGAGCTTTAACAGAGGAGTAAGCCAGGTCAGAACTGAGCACCTCACACAAATAAGGTACCATAGGAATACCCACCGAAAGAGGGTCCAAATTATAAGTTGTTGCTGTGTCTTTCGGCTTTTCCCGGTCAGGGGTCGCCACAGCTGAACTCCGGTCCACTAATGATTGGCAGTTGATTTTTACATGCCGAGTTGCCAGCCCTGACGCACAACCTTCAACGAAGGTGCGCCCATTCACGCATGTCTCCACGCAGAAGACGCTGTAACTGAGAGTCGAACCAATCAGCGTCTTACTGTGAGGCGACAATGCTTGACACCAAATAAAAAATCTCTTCCATACAGCTACATAGTATTTTCTAGTAGTGTTTTTTCTCGCCTCCTGCAAAACCTGAAGTATGACCTCAGTATTGGTGTCTAAAAGGAATCAAAACATATTACCCAAAGAGTCAACTGTAGGGTAAGTAAATGAGGGTGAATAAGAAGCCATTTGCCCTGCGTGAGAAGATCCTTCCTGTGAGGTAACTTGTGATCAGTATCCCTGGCCAGATGAAACAGAAAGGGAAATCAGTGTTGTCTGGGCCAAAAGGGAGTCACCAGCAAGATGTTACTCTAATTACACATGATTTTATGCAGGACTTTTGGCAAAAGAGGAAGAGGAGTCTAAACATACAGAAACCTCCCCTTCTAAGAAAAAGATATGGCATCCACCTTCCAAGCCAAATGGCCTAGTACTCTGAAACAGAACCAGGACAGCTGTCTGCTTAGGACAGAGGCAGTGGAGTGGAGTAACCCGCTGATGTACAATGTCCAGAAAAACCTCCCCTGTGAAGCATGCATTCTTGAGTATCTGCTCTGGAACTGCTCAGATTGTATGCCATTAAATTGTGCTTCGAAGGAATGTAAACTGCCTGCACAGTTGGTTGATTGCTGACTGCAAAATCCCAACCTTGAATGTAAGATTTTGTGCCCCCTTTCTTGTTTATGGAACACAGCTGGGGTGCTATCTGAAAACTCTCAAAGGACCTGGAACCCAAAGAGGGTGCAAAGCATGAAGACCTAGAATTAAAGCTCTCATCTGTTTTATGTTGATATGGTCCACTTGTTGCTGGGAAGACCAAACTCCCCAGATGCTGATGTTGGAAGAGGCTTCCCAACGTTGATTGGATGCATCTGTGTACAGGTCCTGAGTGGGAAGAGGGACTATTAAAAGGCAGGTCTGGATTCAGAGAAATCTGATAAATCTATCAGAAGAACTCAAGTTTGAGACAAGGCAAGACAGGGATGAGACACCAAACAGTTTTGAGATAGCAATTAAATTCTTCATGTGCAGCCTGCTGAAAGGAACCATAGGGACAGTGGATGCCATGAACTGCAGAGCTTGAAGAAACTCTCTGACATGCAGCTCTTGGAGAAGAACAAAATGATGAAGAGGAGACTGAAAATTGGCAGTCAAGGAAAGGATCTGGGAAGGAGGAAGCAAAGCCATCAATAGCATGGTCTGAATCCTACAAAAAACTTGGTCTTCAGGAGTAATGACAAAAGTTTTGATATACAGAGTCAGCCTCACACTGTAGAGGAGAAATATGGTGCATCTGAGATTCTGAAGAAGGTGCTGACAGGGAGCATGATTCAGAAAGTAATCCAAATAAGGGAAAATTTGAATTCCCTGAAGTCTGCAGAAGGCTATCACTTGGGCCAGACACTTAGTAATGCCCCCTCAGAGCTGTAGAAAGGCCAAAAAGCAAAGCAGAAAACTGAAAATGTGAAGAAACAGTGAAAAGAAAAATTTCCTGTAAAGAGGGTGAATAGTAATGCAAAGATAGGCATCCTTTAGATCCAGAGACACCAGGAAAGCCTGAGAAATTAATAGGAGAAAAAGTAGTAATGTACTTACCAGAACGTTCCATGTGAGCTGTTCATCTCGCCTTCATTCTTTACTGATTGGTTGGAGTTGGCCAATTGCAAATTTTGAGGTCTTCAAATAGCTCGAGGCCAAGTCCCTATCCCATGACGCACCTGTAGTTACCTCAGATCTTGTTTGCTGCGTAAAATAATACCACGTCATTCTTTCACTCCCAAGAAAGGGTATAGAAGGACTGACCAACCAGGATGGATCCAGCATCTCGGTCATCTAACAGCCAGGAGGGGGTTGGAGGGAGGGACATAAGAATCAAGGCGAGATGAATAACTCACTTGGAATGTTATGGTAAGTACATAACTTCTTTATGTGAAGTTGTTCTATCTCGCTGTTCATCCTTTACTGATGGATAGCATCCCAAGCCCAACCAACCTCATGTGACTCACATGAGTAAATTTCTCAGGACCGTGGATCCAAAGGAGGCCCTATCCCTGGAAGCCTTGTCAACTTTGTAATGAGTGATAAAGGTATGAGGTTTTGGCCAAGTGGCTGCTGCACAAATCTTATCAATGGGAAGTCTGGCAAAAAAGGGAGATGATGTAGCAACTGCTCTGGTTAAGACAGCTTTAATCTTATGCTGCAAAGTCATATTGGCAGCTGAATAGCTAAAGGTGATACAATCAGATAACCATTTAGACAGAGTTGCTTTAACCACTGGTCTACCCTTCCTGGAGTCCAAAAATGAAACAAAAGGCTGGTCTGATTTTCTGAAATGTTTTGTTCTATCCAAATAAAATCTGAGCTGTCTGTGAACATCAAGTTTGTGCAACATATACTCTAAATTGTTTGAATGGTTGGGGAAAAAGACTGGCAAATCAATAATTTGGTTGAGATTGGTTTCAGTGCAAACTCTGGGCAAGAATGAGGGGTTTGCTCTAAGTGAGACTCTTATCAGCGTGAAATATCAAATAGGGAGGCTTGATGGATAAAGCCTGAAGCTCTGACACTCTGCGGGCAGAAGTAATAGCTACCAGAAAGATGGGTCTTCCATGACAAAAATCTGAGGTCACAAGAGAAAGCTGGTTTGAATCACGGAAGAATTATGCGTGAAAGCATAACATTTAGATTCCATGGAGAATAGGGAGATTTCACAGGTGGTCTAATATGAAAGGTCCCTTTGTGAAAGGCTTTGGATAACTTGTGAGACATGATATTCAATCCTTCAAATCCAAGATGAAAATTAGAAATAGCAGCCAGTTGAACATGAACTGTTGCTGCTGCAGCTCCTTTGTTAAAAATCATAGTCAAGAACTCTAAAATGGAGGCCTTAAGGGCTTGGTAAGGATCAATATTATTTTTAGAGACCCATACAGAAAATTTTTCCATTTGCTAAGATAGAGGTTCCTAGTAGAAGATTTATGAGAAGATAAAAAGATCCGTTTTGTCTCATTGGAGAGGTTATGGAACCTGGCTTGATGGGAATTGGAGCAGCCAAGCTGTCAGCTTCAGGGACTGTAGAAAGGGGTGAAGTTCCCCCGACAAGTGTACCATAGTGTGCCAGAAGGTCTGGAACTGGGTCCAGAATCAGAGGGTCCTCCAAAAGATGAAATCAAAGGAAGGGGAACCAAATCTGACAAGGCCAATGAGGGGGCAATAAGAATGATGGTCCTTCCCAGGGTGTTTGCTTTCTGTAGAAGCTTGGGTACCAAAGGGATTGGTGGGAATGCACAGAGGAGACCCGGAGGCCAATCATGTAAGAGTGCGTTCCTTTGGGCTTCTCCCAGAGGGGGAATCAGGGCAAAGTAGCTTCTGCAGTTCGTGTTCATGTGACTGGCAAAAAGGTCGCAGCAAGGCTGTCCCCACCTGCAGAATATCCTGTATGCTATTTCTTTTTTGAGGGACCACTCGTGGGGCAACAAGATTGCCCTGCTCAGCTTGTCTGCAATCACACTGGATTTCCCAGGGATGTGCATTGCCAACAGAAAGCGCTGGGTGGAAACAACCCACTGCCAAACTCTGAGAGCTTTGCGATAAAGGTGGCAAGACCTGGTTCCTCCTTGCTTGTTCAAATACCAGACCACCGACATATTGTCTGTCCAAATCGCAATCGTACCCAGAGGAAGAGAGTCCTGAAAGTACTACAACGCCAAAAGTACTGCTCTCATCTCCAAGACACTGATATGCAGATGTGTCTCTTGATCGGTCCATGTGCCTTGGGCTGTCTTTCCCTGAAAATGCCCCCCCACCCTATCAGGGAAGCGTCCGTGGTCACTGTGGACGCTAAGGGGATAGCACAAATGGGCATCCTATCGTGACATGAAGTGAAGTCAACCACCACTGAAGGTCTTTTTTGCAGGAATTTGTGATCATTATAGTGTGAGACATGGGAAGCTCTTGGTAAAACCATTGAGTGAACAACAGCCATTGTAGTATGCGAGCTAGTGGTATGGCTAAAATTGCTGCTGCCATCATGATTAATAATTTCAGAACTTCTGATGCTGGTGCTCTATCTTTTGATATCAGAATGCTGACATGCTGAGAAAGAAGAAAGACTCTGTCTATTGGAAGCCTTAGTGTAGTGGTGGTGGTGTCCAACTCTGCCCTGATAAAAACGATATGCTGTGATGGCGACAAGGCAGATTTTTCTGAGTTGACTGCAATGCCCAGTTGATTGCAGAGTGACAGAGTGGAATCTCTGGCTTGAAGAAGTTGATGCCTGGTGGTGGTGGAAAGGAGCCAATCGTCTAGGTACAAAAACACCTGGAATCTTACACACCTCAGATGAGCTGTGACCACTGCCATGCATCTGGTGAACACTTTGGGGGCTGTAGTGAGACCAAAGGGCAGGGTTCGAAACTGGTAATGATTGGCTCCCAACCAGAAGTGCAGATGATCCCTGGATGGCCTGGCCATTTTTATGTGGTAGTACGCATACTTGAGCTCCATCAAGCACATCCAATTGTCTTTCCCTAAGAAGGGAAGTACAGACTGAAGCATGACCATCTGGAGCTTCTCATTCTTTACATATTTGTTCAGTCTGCTGAGGTCCAATATGGGTCTCCAGTCCCCTGTCTTTTTTGGAACCAAAAAGAATCTTGAGTAAGTTCCGGATCCTGTCTGGTCTGCTGAGACTGTTTGGATGACTCTTTGTAAGCAACGTTTGGAGATTTATTGTTGCTTGTTCCCTGTAACTGGGTGGAACGTCCGGGATTTTCCTTATGGGTGGAGGGGGTGTGGTGAATGGGATGAAGTATCCTCTAGAAATGATACTTTGTATCCAGCTGTCTTTTGTTATTTTGAGCCAGGTATCTGGATACAAAGATAAGCGACCCCCGACTATCTCCAGAGTAGGACAGTCGGGCCTCCTTTCAGGAGCACTGGTAGGGCTTCCCAGAGAAGTGATATCTGTCACCCTGATGTTGCGGACCCCCTCTGTTGCGAGGGTGGCGTCTTCCATTATTGCCCCCCTCTGCCTCTGGTGGGGGGATCACCACGTGTGTCCTGAAAGGCTCCTTGGGCTTTTCGGAGCCACAATTTTCCTCCCCTTTGGATAGGGTGGAAAAACAGATACCGACTGCAGACAGAGTCTTTCCATCCTGTTCACACCTGGTTAAGGTTTCCTTCACTTTAGGCCTGAAAAGAGACGAGCAATCAAAGGGGGTATTCACGAAGGAAGACTTGAAGGGCTCCATGAAAGGAACACAAGCGCATCCAGGAGTGTCTCCTAAGAGCAACTGCTGTACCTGCTGCCCTACTGTGTTCCATCGGCTGCATATGAGATGAGGCGCATGGATGAGTTTACTATAGAATTGAGGGTAGCACACTTGGTAGTAACATTGTCGGAAGCTCCTGCAGCTACTGTACCATGAAGAGTATCTCCTAGCTCCTTAAGGAGATCTATTTGTAACCTGATAAAATGTGTTAAACAGTTGAGCGAACGAAGAGCAAAGGCTGCTGAACTAAACATGCGCTTCCCATATCTATCCATGATCCTGGAGTCCCTGTTAGGAGGATGGATAGACGAGGAAGTCTCAGACATTTCCTTTTTTGTGGCTGCTGCCACCACCATGGCATCAACTGGAACACCTTTTGTTACAGATGACTTGTCAAGGGGAGGTAGAAATTAACTTATTAGGCCTCCTAGGGACAGGCTCAATGGTATCTGGAGACTCCCATGCCCTTCAAGAGACCAGCTGCATAAACTCATTGAAGGGCGGAGTCACCCAAGAGGTGGAGGGCTGAGACCAGAAAGCCTTCAGGAGAACTGACACATCCTCAGTAGGGCTTTTGGACTGCCAGTCACCCCTCTGCTTAAGGATTTCAAGTATCTCAGCAAATGAGATATCTTCAGAGGGGGATCATGGGGACTCTTGTGACTCATCTAAGTCAGTATCTGATGTTCGAGACTCCTGAGGGGAGTCTAGATGTTTCCTCTTACACAACCTCTTCCTGGGAACCTCATTAGTGGGAGCTTCTGGTGAGGTCTCGGAAGAGCAAAGGCCGCCCAATGGGGCTTCCTGAGGCTCTGGGTCTCTACGCTTGGTCAGGATGTGTGATGCAGGAGCAGGCACAGGTGCTTTTTCAGGGAGGAGGAAGCCAGACCCGAGGATGTCTTAGGAGACATGACTCACCTGATGTTATCGAAAGCACCTCTGCTCCGATGTGAGAGAACCGACGGATCCGAAGACACCATCGACACCCCTGGCACCGTAACAGTGGGCTCTGAACCAGAGGTAGGAGCTGAGTTCATCCGAGCCGAAACCCTGAGAGGCAGGGTCAGAACCGACAAGTGAGTCCGCCTATCCTCCCCGGACCCGACCAGAGAGTCTGTTTGTAAAGTCCTCGATCGGCACAGAGGACAGAGTGCACGGAGCCAAAGATACTGGAGCAGGCGTTGGATCCGAGGGTTCCACTACCATCAGGTCTGGCTCCGAAGGACCAGCATAGCTCAGAGGAGGAATAGTTTGAGCTGGTGCAAGGGTCTTCGGCTCTGAAGCCATTTGGGTTGAAGCAGATAACATGTTTGCCAAGGCCGGTGCTAACAACAGCTTCTGAACCACACAATCCACATCCAGATCTGACAGGCTTTTAGTGGACCAAGAGGAGCGCACCAAAGGTGGTACCGACTGAAGTACTGGACTCTTAGGATCTTCGGACACCGGTTCCAAGACTGGGCACCAACTCTGAAAGGAAAAACCTGTTGGTTCCGATGGCAGTGGAGCTGAAGTAGAAGAATTTTTGACTCCGAAGTCTTAGAAGACTTTGAGGACTTGCTGGATCCATTATGGTCACTCAAAGCTTCTTCCTTTCCTGAAGAACCCTTGAGGAGAAGAAATGACAAATAGCATAGTTGTCTTGCAAATGCAGAGCTCCTAGACAGTATATACAATTCATGTGGCTGTCTGTTACAGACATATTTTGGACACACCTTGGGCACTTCTTAAAACCAGACTTGGGGTGCTTGTCTTGGTCAGCCATTGGAAATATTGGAAAAGAATTACTGTCACACAAAACAATACTAACAGTAATTTGCTACCAAAAGCCAAAACCAGGCTAAATCTCACACACACACACACACACACACACACACACACACACACACACACGCAGAAATGCAAATGTAGATATAAATGTGACAGGAAAAGCCTTTACTGTCACCACAACTTTCTAAACACTGTCTAAATATGCTAAGAATATATAGTCAGACCAAATTACTGTTAATTCCAAAACTCTAACAGTAATTATAAATTTAAGCCTTTCCTAAAAAAAACTTGAAGGCTAAACACACTACACAGACAAACTACACACTAAATAAGTTTTTTGCAAAAATAGTGACAAAAGGTCACTGACTAAGCACACTGTATTAGCTAGCAAAAGATTAAACTAGGCCTAAAACAAGAGGCCAACTAGAAAAAATTTTAAACACACTAAGGAAAGGGACTAAAATACAGAAGCACACACTATAAAGCTGTAAGAACTTTAAGAAACTATTTAAGCTATTAAACTATCTAAATATGCAAATATCAGCAAGAAATAAGTAGAAAAACAGTTTTACTGGCCCAAGATAAAGCAGAACCTTCGATCTATTGCTGCGGAAAACTAGATCTGAGGGTAACTACAGGTGCATCATGGGTTAGGGACTTGGCCTCGAGCTATTTGAAGACCTCGAGCTTTGCAATTGGCCAACTCGGAGCCGAGGGATCGGCTCCGAACACATCAGTAAAGAACGAATGGTGAGATAGAACAACTTCACATCTAGAGACTTAATAGACAAGATCTTTAAAGAAGTCACTTCCAGAAATGCGTTGAGAAAAAGATACAGAATGGATCTCTAAGAACTCTCCTTCCAGGAGCATTCTGGAATAAACCTCCTTGCCACTCAGAGATGATGGAAATGTATCAGGCAAATCAGAAGTAACACCCTAAAGTTGAGGAAGAAGAGCAAGGACATATCAAGTTATATGAGTCTGGTAGTTTATGGCTCTGAAAGCTAATGTGACAGCGGAATCGCAAAGTGATTTTCGATGGTTGTGTGTCAGTGAAGAGGTATTCACTGGAAATATCTTCTGGCAAACTAATGCAGACTTGTCTGATAAATGTCTCTGACAATACCTTAGGCAAAAAGGAATGACTGGTTCTTAGTGGAACTCTATCTCTGTGGAAAATCAGGTAAGGAGGTCTACATGATAAGGCTTGTATTTTTGAAATTCTTTTGGCAGAAGCTATTTCCACAAGAAATATAGTTTTCCAGGATAAAAACTTCAGATCACATTCAGCTGATGGCTCAAAAGAGGTTGAAAAATGGCTTGCAGCACTAAGTTGAGATCCTATGGTAGGGTAGGATCTTTGTAAGGTTTTAGCGACAGTATTCCTTTTAAGAAGGCCCTGCAAAGCTTATGTGAGGCCAAATAGGATTCTTTAAAACCATTATGGAAATTTGAAATAGCAGCTAACTGAATTTTGATGGTAGACCAGGAAGCGTCTTCTTTAAAAACTGCAGCTAAAAATTCTAAGATTTTATCGAAGGGCATTGAAAAAGGATCAATATTGTTATCGCGAGCCCAAAAAGTACACCTCTTCCATTTACTAGCAAAGAGTTTACGGGTAGCTGGCTTATGAAAGGCTAAGAGAATATGACGTACCTGGGAGGAAAGTGAGGGAAGCCTGACTATTAATGGAATTAAACCAAGCTGTCAGCTTGAGTTTCACAATATTCAGATGGATTAATCCCTCTGGATGGGATAGAAGGTCTGGAGCCGGGTCCAAAATCCAAGGCTGTTGAATCAGATAAGGCCAAAGAAAGGGGAACCATACCTATTGAGGCCAATAAGGTGCAATAAAAACTACTACCCACTTCAGCCTGATTGCTTTCTGTATGAATTTGGGATTAGATGAATTGGGGGAAAGGCATACAGCTGTCTGGAGGGCCAAATGTGAAGAAAAGCATTTCTCAGTGACTCCCCCAGAGGGAGGATCAGGGCAAAGTAGTTGGTGCACTTGTTTACGGGAAAGGCAAATAGGTTGCACCAAGGCTGGCCTCATTGATGGAAAATCCTGTCACCTTTGGACTGAGAGACCACTTGTAAGGCAGAAGAATACACCTGCTTAGCTTGTCTGCTATCACACTGGAACTCCACGGAATGTACATTGCTATCAGAAAGGGGTTGGAAGAGATCACTCACTGCCACACCCTGAGAGCATCTCGATAAAGGGGATAGGATCATACCTCCCAACCGTCCCGAATTCCTTGGTTTTTACCAGGTTTTGGAGTCAAAATGATGGGGTGCCACGATTCCCAAATGACACCTCATCATTTCCGATTTTTTCCAATTATTTTTACATTTTCACGCTGTTTTGGCTGACATCATCATGTGTGCAATGACGTCAGCGCTGCCAGAGCTACTAACCTATCGGAATAGCTCTGTACACATTTCCGGTTGGGCTGTTCAAATGCTGCAAGCGGCGGGAAGAGTTATTTAGTTTTAGAAGTCTTCTTTTCAGTGCTGGAAGCAGTTCTGTTTCGTTCGTACAGCAATGGAAGATGTCTGTGCAAAATTTAAAATTTCAGTCCACCCAGCACCTACCTACTACCCACAGAATTTAATGGGCTCCAGGTGAGGTAAAGAACCAACAAATTTTGTTAATGGACCGACCCAGCTAATAAGACAGTGTGTGGAGTGGACGAGTGGTTCATTAACTCTGCTCCAACTCATGTAGTTCATTCTAGCCACTTTGTTTTTTGATGTACTAAAAACAAATGTGTTGTTGTTGTCGTGTCTTTCGGCTTTTCCCGGTTAGGGGTCACTACAACGGAACTCCGGTCCGCTAATGACTGGCAGTAGATTTTTACGTGCCGAGTTGCCGGCCCTGACGCAAACCTTCAACGAAGGTACGCCCATTAACGCACGTCTCCACACATAAGATGCTCTAGCTGAGAATCGAACAGGACAACGTCTTACTGTGAGGCAACAACGCTACCGCAGCACCACCACCCAAGTTACTAAAAACAAATGTGTAATGTGTATTATTAATGTAACTTATGTAAGCTGTAGGCAGCAGCAGTCACACTCGTGGATACTTAACTTTAGCTTAGCACTAGCAGCATCTGAACAGCTCGCTAGTGATGTATGTGTGTTTATTGTACTAAGCAGTTGATAAATAGCTTCCTCTATGCTTTGCCCGCTAAGGCACTAAGAGTAAGACTAAGTTATGTTTGCAGCAGGTGCAGCTCACAGTCATATTCCCTTGTATTGCTCTGAATTTGAAAGCAAAAAGTGTATTTAATCCATCACATTTGCATTTAGTTAGTAGCACATTGGTAATGGTGTCTTCCATTCTGTCAGTGCTGTAATTTCGGCATCGGAGTATTTTACGAATGAACAGTCCATAGTGTTTTCTTACTTTGTTTTAGTGTTAGGTCATCTTATAGGCGTACGCTGATCCACTCAAGGGAGAACAAATTGCAGTTTGGCACCATGGTGCAGTCAGTGGTGCAGCCACGATTTACAATTGTTGCCTCACAGTAAGGTTCTCTGGTTTGATTCAGGGTTAGGGTGCCAGTGCCACTGCCTTCTGTGCGGAGTCTGTATTTGTGTGGGTTTCCTCAGATTTCTTCCTACATAACAAAGACACTTCTCCCTGGGCATCTGCTGAAAAATTAATTTGTTGAATTTTTTTCCAAGTTGGACTTTAGCGGTAAACAAATGTTAAATAAATACAATTAAATTGAAGTGATGGGGTATTCACAGTGGCTATATGGCACTAAATTTAAGGGAAATGTGCAAAGTTAATCGCTCCACATATGCTTGATTACATTGCTCTTAGAATGTTTTTACTTAAATTGTTTTTCATTCTGCTGAATCTGTTTCCTTCTAGCAGACTTTTAGTGTATTGTTCTGCTGACTGCATACTTCTAATATGATCTGGCATTTAAGGGAAATTCTTATCACACTGATTTCTGTAATACAGAAGCATCAGTTCTCAGTTTGAGTCTGAAAAACGTGCATTTCTGGAATATCTGTAGTCATTTTAAAGGAAATTCTTAACATTGTTTGCAACTTATATGATTCAAAAGTTCCAGTTTTCAGCCTGAGTCTGGAAGCATAATGCATCCTTGTGTTTGCTTTGCAAAACTTGAGTTTCACTGAGTATATATCCACAAAGAACAGTTTGCCCCAAGGTCGACTTTCTTTGTTAGCAGTAAGATAAGTACATTTAGTAGCTTGCTGTATTTGCTGCACTTTGCTATACTGAATTTAACTGCACAGTGTGAAGATACTTCAGCTTAAATGAATATCTGGATGACAGGTGCAATCATTTTTCAAATGATTGTATGTACTGTTGCTATGAGAAAAGTCAGCACAGCAGTGAAAATGATGCCGCTCCTTTCCCTATTGCAATATTACTAGCTTAACTTTTATTTGTAGATAAAATAATGAAATAGTTGTTTGCTAGCAACAACCTCTTCATTAGTTACAGATCTCTTTAATGTGGAATTATTTAGATGACTTTTACTTCTGCAGAGATTGTGCATATTTACTGGTACTCATGGAATACAGATGTCTGAGTAGACTTTTATGATGGAAATGTTGTGACCTAGGCAGTTTTGTCATTATTGGTTCATGCATTTTGTTTCATTGCTAACTGGAAAATGTTCAAAATTTAAAATGCGCTCGAACAAGTGTGCTGTTGCTATATTATACAAGGAATATAATTTAACAGTCAGGAAGGTGCATCAAAGAACACATCCATGTTTTGTGTGCAAGGGGCCTATGATTTGAAAACAGACCAAAGGTAATCTTTATCCGCCACTGGCCAGATGCATTTTCTTTGAATGTGGGTTTCAGTGCTGTTTCAATGAATGTGAGTTTCAAGGGCAGAAAAGTTTTAATGCTATGTCTATTTTCATTGAGAGACTGTATTGCTTTGTTTAGCAGATGTATTTGTGTTGTAAAATGTAAAATAAAAGTTTTAAATGCAATCCAAATAATCACCGTAGAAGTAAAGCAGTATGTGCATTAGTGTTTATGGTAAATAGGGTGAAGTAGCCAAGTAATGGGACATTGGAATGGCTGCAGGGGGACTCTGGGGCCATATTTTGGTTGTCAGTTCAGTCTGCGTTTGAAAGTTTGTATCCCACAATTCCAATGGAGAGGGTGGGGTTACATAATTATGTATGCAAATTTATGTTAATCAGTGTACCTATTGTTATGGGCCTTTGTCCAGATTTTTGATGTTTCCAGGTTGAGAGGTATGGATAGGATTTGATTTCTCCCTGTTTGTTGATGTACCAAACCTCTGACATACTGTCTGTTTGAATCGCAACTGTTCCCAAAGGACGAGCAGTCTGAAAGGCTTGCAACGCTAAAAGCACTGCCCTTGGCTCCAGTAGATTGATATGAGAGTTGGCCTCTGTAGGGGACCAAGTGCTTTGGACAGTCTTGCCCAGATAATGCCCACCCACTCCATCTAGGAGGATCCTGTGGTCACTATGGCTTGGGGCTGTGATGGGACAAAGGGGTAGCCAAGAAGAATGTCTTTGGAATGCATCCACCAGGCAAAATCTTTTATGCAATGATTGGTGATCAAAATCAGGTCCAACATGGGTTTGTGTAACATTAACCATTAAGACGCTAGCAACCAGTTTATTATCCTCATATATCTCACTAAGGGAGCTAGAGTTATAGCTGCAGCCATGGAGCCCAGTGCTTGAAGGACTAGATGAGCGGTTACTTCTTTGTTGCTAATTACTTGATGTACCTGAAGTCTGATTTTCTGTAATCTCAGAGGGGGAAGAGAAGCTATGGGAGTTTTTAGAAGGGCTCCTATGAACAAGTCTGAGTTGGGGTTAATTTAGATTTTTTTGTAGTTTGCCGTTATTCCCAGATAACAGCAAGTGTGAAGTACATGGTCTCTTGGTTCTATCAACTGTCTGGTCAGAGCGGTAATGACCCAATCATCTAGAAATAGAAATACTTGGAATCCCTGCAATCTCAAGTGAGTTGCTACTACTGCCATACATTTGGTGAACACCCTGGGGGTTGTAGTGAGACCAAAGGGCAGAACTATGAACTGAAAGTGACTGGCTCCTAGATGGAAGCAGAGGAAGCTTCTGGATAGTTTGTCCATTTTTATACGGTAATACGCATCCTGAAGATCTACTGAGCACACCCAATCATCTTATTCCAAAAATGGAAGAATGGACAGTACCATGACCATCCAGAATTTGCTCTGATGAACTGATTGGCTCAGTACACTTAGACCCAAAAATTGGTCTCCAGTCCCCTGTCTTTTATAGCACTAAAAAGAGAGTACATTCTAGATTCTCTCTTGTCTGGTGGGACTCCTAAGGTGACTCTTTTTGTAGCAGTTTTTGGATTTCTAGAACTGCTTGTTCCCTCTGACTGGGTGGAACGTTGGGAATTGTCTTACATAAAGGACGAGGAAGGAAAAGGGAATTACATAGTTTCTGGATATAATCCTCTGCACCCAAGCATCTGATGTTACTTGTAGCCAGACATTTTGGTGCAACGATAAGTGTCCCCTGACTGCCTCCAGTGGAAGACAACTGAGCCTCCTTTCAGGAGCACTGGTAGGATTTATCAGAGAAAGAAACCCTAAAACCACAGTTTTGTGGGCCACGTTTTTCATGCGGGTGGTGTCTTCAATTAAAGTTCTCACCCCTCTGCCCCTGGGGGAGCTCTCTCCATATGTATACTTGGAACTTCTTGAACCACATTTTCCCACTGCTTTTCTGATTTCTAGAGAATGGTCATTGAGGAGTGACAAAATGTATGCCCATAGCAGAAAGGGCGTTTCCATCTTTCTCACACCTGGGTAAAGTTTCTCTAACTTTTTAGCCAAACCAGGATGATCCGTCAAAGGGTGCACTGATGAGTGAAGACTTAAATGGCTCTGCAAAATCACATAGGAACATCTAGGCATGTCTCTTAAAAGGCAACCCCTGAACCTACCATTGTGGTAGTCCCTTCGGCTGCATGAGTGAGGAGCCTCATGGACAAATTTTCTTGGATGTCCTCAGAAATGGTTCCTGCAAGGGTATCTGACAACTTTTTGACCAGATCCCTCTGAAGTCTGGTAAAATATGCCAAGAAATTCAAAGACCATAAGGCAAAGGTCAATGATGCATAGACCCACTTCCTAAATCTATCCATCACCTGAGACACTCTGTTGGGTGGATGGATAGAAAAAAACTCTTCAGCCAGTGCCTTCTTTACAGCTGACACCCCAACCATGGCATCAACAGCTAATCCTTTGCCCAGAACTATTTGTCTTCAGGGGCAGACAGAATTTTGCCAGGTCTCCTGGAGATAGGTTCAATAGTATCACAGCCTTTCACACCCACTGAGATAACAACTGAATGAGCTTGACAATGGATGGAGTCACCCAAGATGTAGACAGTTGAGTGCTAAAAGGGTGCAGGTACACTGACTCCTCGGAAGAGGGATTTTGGAACTTACAGTCACCCCTTCGTTTCAATATTTCCAGGATGTCTCCAAAGGAGGCATCATCAGGGGTGATATTGGGAATCCCTCCCCTTCACTGAAGTCAGTGTCTTCGGTGATCAGTTCCACTGGGGAATCAAAGTGCTTCCTCTGGCATTTTCTCTTCATAGTGAACTCCTCAGTGGGGTGATCTGCGGAGGTATCAGAAGAGGAGAGAACGGTTACCTGACTCTGTGGGAGGAGGGTTGAATAGCTGGGCGTGAGGAGGAAATGGACACTAGCTACAAAGTGGAAAGGGCTGACTGTCTGAATGCGCAAGTCAGGGCTCTCTCCATCGCTTCATAAGCTGGAGCCCCTGAACAAGGAAGGGAGCCTGGAACTGAGAAAGAGAACCTCATAACAGTGGTTACTCCCTGCTCCGAAGAGACAGCTTCTGAGACTGAAGCCAGAGTCAAGCTAATCAGTGCCAAAGTTCCAAATTGCAGAGACGGCTCTGAAAAAATAGGAGTCAACTCACGCTCCCCTGAGCCAGAAGAACAGACTCAGCTCCGTGAGGTCTCTGAATCTGACTGGACCAAAGACCTCCAAGCAAGAACCGGTTCCGAAGATAGGGATATCTCCGGAAGTGATGCAGTCGGTGCCGGGCAGCTCGAAGCTGAGAACTCTTAAAGCTTCAGATGAAGTCAGAGGAGGAAAAACCTAAGGGATCACAGAAGGTTCGGCTCCCATACCGGAGGGGGCTGGAGCCAAAGAGGTACCAGACAATCCTCTCACACAGATTATTCACCAGCCTCTCCACATCATAATTAGTTAAGCTCTTGGTGGAACAGATAGAAAGAGTGGAGGGTGATTTTAGCCTTTCCAGAACAGATGAAAGCAGGCTTCTTGCAAAGGGGTCAATAGAGGGTGAATATGAGGATCTTGGAAGATCCATAATGGAGGGCTCCTCAAATTATTTACTCTGTGCTGAAGTAGTTGCCAACAAAGGAGATGTCTGCGATGATAGTTTTTGTGGTGAATACTCCAAATGTTCCTGCACTGAAAAGCTAGGTGCCAAAGACTTTGTCTGCTCCAATAAACTTGGTTCCATAGGTCCCTTCGGGACTGAAGTTTTAGTGGAGTCTGTCAGTACCAAGTGGTCCAAAGGAACCGAAGACTTAGCCTTTTTCGAGGACAGTGCCAATGGAGTAGAAGGCACAGACAGGCTTCCCCTTTTTTAGTTTCTCCAAAGCTTTGGAAGAAGAAAATGAAGGAGAAGGGGAAGACACATCGGTCTTACTCCTGGCTTTCTCAGCACCAGATAAAGCCTCACTGAAGGCTGATGGAAGCATACCCTTCAAAATAAGTTTATTACATCTTTCCACTAGCACCCTGTGACTGAAACTATGACACACTGAGTCCACTTGAAGGTGAACTGGGCCCAGGCAATGGACACACAGCAAATGAGAGCCTGACATCAAAATTTTGTGCCCGCATTTCTGCCATCTTTTGAATCCAGAGACTTCAGTTCTATCAGCCATACTGAGGAGATTTCAAAAGTTTTTAACAATGACATCAACAGGCCAGCTGTACAACACACGTACACACACACACACACACACACACACACACACACACACAGGTAGAAAGGCCTCGCAAACAGGAACACTCATTACAGAAAGAAATGGAGTTACTTTTTTTTTTAATAAACAGAGAAAGCAGCAGGAAGAAAACTATCAAAAATTAAAGAACAGAATACACCAAGGTGTATGGAAGAAAAACTAACAATGATAGCTCAGAATACACCAAGGTATACAAAAAGAGATGGAGAAGAAAACTTTAAAAGGGTTAGAAAGTAGTGGGTGGGTTAATGTCTAATAAGCAAGAAAGAAATAGAAAACTCTTTCAAAAGTTGTAAATATATAAATAAAGTAACACTTAACTTGAGAGCAATGGCGAACGCGTCTGTCATGAAAAGCAGCATAAGAGATCCAAGGTAACTAGGATGGGAGCATTGTGGGTAAGGGTTAAACTTGAGAGTTTTTTGGCTTTCGTGAGCTGTAGCAATGGTCAAGCTCAGAACTAAACCCACATGTCAAGTATAAAATGAAAATTGACAACATCAGATCAAGAAGCTCATCAAAACAGAATGTGCTGGTAAGGGACGATAAAAGATAAATGGGGAAGGTGGAGGACTGACTGGAGGGAATGGAATAACTGGATAGGTATGTTTTATGAAAGAGAGTTACTGATAATGTGAGAAGATGGCGCTCTCACACCTTCATAGAGCACTAGGAAGTGCAGAAGTGTTTTGGATCCGATTTGAAGGTTACAGTACAGTTGCGTAAGTAAACTTACCATAAAGGATGCCCTTGCCCTAGAGAGAGAGTCAATTTTGTAGTGTATGGTATGTGTACAGAACTCCAAGTTGCTACCTCTAGAATGCTTCTACAGTCCATCCCTTAAAAAAAAAAAAAACAGCAGCAGCTACAGGACTGGTAGCTTGGGTTTTGGCTTTTTCTGGAAGTAACTTATCACGAAAGGAAAAACATTGAATGAGACAACCATTTGGACTCGAGTCTATTTAGAGACTGATTTCCCATTTTTCTTAACTTTATAGGAAATTAACAATTTGTTAGAATTAATGAAGTCCTTTGTTTTGTCAGTGTGGCAGTGGTCTGTAGACATCTTAAGTGTGTTGAATTTTACCTCCTTAATTTTTTGTTTTTGGAAAGAATACAGAGAGATGAACATTTTGATTCAAAGTGAACTCAAACCAAGTGGCATAAAAGGAGGATTAGTTCCCAGGGATACCCTGTCTTTATGAAAGGGACAGGGTAAATTCACCATAAGTTCTTGTAACTCAGACATCCATCTTACTGAAGTTAGAGCAGTTAGTAATACTGTTTTCCATGTTAAGAACTTTAAATAAGCCTTGCAAACTGGTTCAAAAGGGAAGTATAGTTGTGTAAGTAAACTCACCATAACAACAGGATGTTTGACTAGATTACTGTTGCAGTAATCTAAACCATAAGGGATGACCTACTAAGGATCGGACAAGCCATCAGCTTTCCAGCACTTGAGGGAACCTTCTGCATGTCTTAGTCACTCTCCCCCACGAGGTAAACAGGATACAAAGTGTGTCTATCCTCAGAAAAGAGACCTATTCAAACATCTATTGTTATGGTAAGCATACTTACACAACTGTACTATACTCACATCACTACATCACCATTTTAGTAGTTGTTTTAAAACAAGACATCTTTACTGAATCATCACTTATGATATAGACAATCATATATTTATATAAATGAAAACAAACTATATTGACATTTTCAGTTCCAAACATTATAGGTTCATAGGTAAGTACTAGGCTATCAGCCCTAGGGTCTACACAAGCCTAGCCAAACAAATTCCTTGGCTTTTGCCACCCAAGAAAATTAATTTTCCTGTACCCCTGTCAAGCACAGCCAGAGCAGTGATCCCTGGGGTGAATTTCCTATTACCTATCCAACTGTCAAGATTTCTCTTAAAGAGGATGAGGAGCTTTGCTTGACATGAATGGGCAGCCTATTCCATAGCAGGGGGGAAGTCTCTGAGACAGGAATCTATCCCTCCAGCATGTTCTCTTTATTGTGGTGACAAGGTTTAGGTTCCTGGAGCATGTGGCTGGGAGAGACTGGGATTTCTTTAAGTGTAGCATGTCCATCAGGTCTGGGTTAGACATGGCTTTGTACGTTAGGCAGCGGTTGCCTCGGAGTAAGCAACAAGCGAAGGAGAAAAACTGGAGTTTTTTGAGACGGTCAGCGTATGGCATCTGTTTGAGGCTGGTAATCCTCTTAGTGAGGTACTTCTGTGGCCTTTTCAGCTGTTGCAGATGTCTTGCGAGGTACATGCCAAATGGGGCGTTGTACTCTATGATAGGTCTAATAAGGGATGGGAAGAGAGGAACGATGACCTCTCTTTCTGGAGGAGAACCCCTTTGTGATGAGGTGTGCCACGTAGAAGGATTTCCTGACTACTGTGGCAATGTGATTATCAAAGGAGAGATTACTATCCACCTGTGTCCCAAGGTCTCATCACTCTTTTGGTGTTTAGTAGGCTACCACCTATGTGGTAGTTCATGGGTTCGGTATTTTTCCAAAGAGGATGACAATGCACTTCTTGGCATTGAGCATTAGGCCACAACTTTGACACCAAGTATCAGTCTCAGAGAGAACCTTTGTAGAATGCCCACATCCTTAGGTGAATCGATTATGGCTCCTAGTTTGCAGTCATCTGCGAATTTCATTAGCCAGAGACCAGCTGTATTTACCTGGACTTCAGAGAAGTAGATACTGAACAACAGAGGACTCAGGACCGAATCCTGTGGTACTCCGCTTGTCACTGGTCTGAAGTCAGATTTGGAGTTGGCTACTTTCACTGTGTGGGTTCTGTCAGTGAGCCAGTTGGCCACCGATCTTGTGACATAGGGATTTATGCCTAGTCCAGTGAGTTTATCTATAATACCAGAGCAATTTCTTTGGAAAGGGGTTACAGGGACAGAGAAATTAACCATATTTTGTCATCTATACCAGAATTAAGGCATGACAAAGGGTAACCTTATTTCTCTGAGACAGAGACACTCCCTAATAATACCAATCATAACACCATGAACATGAGAGTTTCACTAACATATTCTAGTAATATTTGACTGTTACAAGATTGGCGTATACTCTGTATGGATAAGAAGATCAAGGGGGTGGTTGGAGAGGCACCAAAGTATGCCTTCAAAAATAAGAAATCGCTCAAAAGGATGCTATGCTATCCTAAAATACAACCCCCTAATCTAACAGTAATGAGTAATGTGGGCACTTTCCTTTGTATGAAATGTAATTTCTGTTCCTTAACAGAGAGCAGTAGCATATTTGTACACCCTGACACTGGAAAAAACATTACAATTTAAAGTACATGCCAACTGTAATTCTATTAATCTTGTGTACGTTGCTAACTGTCAGAAATGCATGTCTTTCTACTTTGGTTAAGACCAATCGTAGATTGAGGCATCATATGAGGGAACATATGTATAACATCAGCCGAGGCATAGAAATGAGTGCGCTGGCCAACCATGTTATGCTGACTGATGCTACACACAAATTAAAATTTATGGTTATTGAGAGAACTTTTATTAATGAAAGATGAGCAGACATTAGAAATAACACTGAAACATTGGAGTAGAAATGGATAATTAGAATGAGAGCTACTATGGGGCGGGGCATTAATGAAAAAGTTTCCATTAAACCTGTTTTAAAAGCTAGGGATTTAGCTAGGTAATCCTGGAGTGTTGGCTTCAATTGTTTTTATCATGACATTTGCAGGGTTAATTGTTCCAGTGATTTTATTGGTTGTGTTATATTTTAAAATGAAGGCTCAAGTTATGTAATTTTGTCTGATTAAGCGGCACGGTATGCTGTGAAAGCGCTCACCATTAAAACTGTTCTTTTTATTCCTGGCTGTGGTTTGGTCCTTCCAGTTTATATACTGCAATGTTACTATTTGGTTGGTGGGACCATTCATCTACACTTCACTTCTGGTATATTACAAAAGTACAGTTTTGTACCTACCATAATTGTAGATGTTCGAGTGTATTCACTGCTGCAGTCATTACACTTGGGTTATCCTGCCATCAGGCGGTCCCGCAGTCGGCCAGAGTTCCAAAGTCTTGGTCCAGCATCAGTTGCTGTCGCTTCTTCCCTGACGTCAGTGTGCCAGGGGTATATAACAAGCAGCCAACTCCATTTTCTTCAGTTTTTCTTGCCCCAGATGTCAGGTGCCCCCAAATAGGTAGGCAATACATATTGCTAATAAAACATAAAAAAAAGGTAAAACCAAAACCTTCAGTTACCAGCAAATACACCGCATAGGTAGTATAGGGTAGAAAGGTATACATAAGTCCCAGCTAAGAAAGAGGGGATGGAGGGAGGGTAACCTGGACTGCAGCAGTGAATACACTCGAACATCTACATTTATGGTAGGTACAAAACTGTACTATGTTCATCGTGTTTCACTGCTGCAGTCATTACACTTGGGCTGAATCCCAAATCTGAGGTAGGGTGGCTGGTTCTATAGAGGATTTGGGGTGGCTATGAGGCCCTGCAGCACTGCAGTGGCAAAGCCAGCTCTGGATTTAGAATAAAGAGGCAAGTGATAATGTTTGGTAAAGGTGTGCACTGAACTCCAAGTTGCAGCTTCCAAGATATCTTTGGTAGGTACTCCTCTTAGGTATGCAGTTGAAGTGGCTGTTGCCCTGGTGGAATGTGGCCTAATGTTGCTAGGTGCAGTCTTCCCATGCTGTGTGCAGCAGAAACGGATACAGTGTCCTATCCACTTTGAAATGGTCTGCTTTGAAATAGCCCTTCCCTGTGATCCTGCAGCATATGCTACAAACAGTTGCTCAGTTTTCCTGAAAGCTTTTGTTTTGTCCAAGTAGAAACGTAGCTGTCTGTGTATGTCCAATGAATGCAGAAGTCTCTCCCCTTTATTCTGAGGATTTGGATAAAAAGTTGGCAAGTGAATAGTTTGGTTAAGAGCCACACTGGAGACCACATTTGGCATAAATGAAGGGTTTGTTCTTAAAGAAACCCTGTCTTGGTGAAAAATGATGAAAGGCTCCACTGCCATTAATGCCTGTAACTCGGAGACTCTTCGTGTTGAGGTTATTGCTAGAAGTAGAGCAGTTTTCCATGACACATTTTAATTCTGCTGAATTGGCTGGCTCAAAAGGAGGTAAAGTTAGTTTTTCCAAGACAAAATTGAGGTCCCAAGTTGGTATTGGTGCTCTCCGGGGTGGTCTTATGTTTTTAGCCCCTCTGAGGTACTGTTTTAGCAATGGATGAGAGAAAATAGGAGGATCTGTGTTGTAATGAGCCGAGATGGCAGGGACGTGGATCTTAATGGATGAAAAGGATAGGCCTTTGTCCAGCATCTCAGTTAAGTATTGTAATATCTGAGGAATATTTGGGACAAGAGGGTCAAAGCTTTGAGCCTGGTTCCAGGCACAGAATCATTTCCATTTTTCTGAGTAGGATTTCCTGGTGCTAGGCCTCCTGGCCTCCAAAATGACATCCATAACAGCTTTAGAGAGAGGTGTTGTCTGCTTGACTAAGGAATCTGCCATGCAGCCAGGTTTAAGGTTTTGAGCTGTCTGTGCAGGATCTCAATGTTTTGTTGAGTCAGAAGATGCGGAATTTGAGGTAAAATCCATGGTGGGCCTTGAGCTAAGTTCTTTAAGATTGGGTACCAGTGCTGGCATGGTCAGTCTGGGGCAACCAGGATCATTTTTGGCTTTTCTTGTCTGGCTTTTAGGAGTACCTTTGAAAGGAGAGGCAGTGGTGGGAAGGCATAACCTTTTAGGCTTTTCCAGCTGAACGAGAGAGCACCCACTTTCCATGCTTGTGTGTGGTAAGTCCTTGTGCAGAAATTCTGTAGTTGGCAATTCATTGGGGGAGGCAAAATGATCTAGGTCTGGGCTCCCCCATTTTTGTGTTATCATGCTGAATACTTGTGGATTTAATTTCCACTTGTGAGGATCCATGATGTTTCTGCTTAAGTCGTCTGCCAGAGTATTTTTCTTTCCTGGCAGGAATTGTGCTTGCAGATGAACTTGATAGGTTAGAGCTGTGTTCCACAAGGTCATGGCTTGTCTGCAGAGGGGATAAGAATGAGTGCCCCCTTGCTTGTTTATGTACCACATAACTGTAGTGTTGTCTGTCTTTAGTAATAATTGTCCTGGATGCAGAAGGTCCTTGAAAGCTGTTAGGGCATTTTGTACAGCTAGCATCTCTTTTTGATTGATGTGAAGATGCATTTGGTCTGTGGCCCACTTGCCCTGAATACATTTTCCTGCCATGTGTGCTCCCCAGGCATAATCCGAAGCATCTGTTGTTAGTGTCTGTCTGGCTGTGGGTAGACTGAAAGGCTGTCCCTTGTTGAGGTGACATGCCTATGCCCACCATCGAAACTCCTGTTGTAGGCAGGGAATAAGTGGTATTACTGCTTCCAAACTGTGACAAGTGTTGAGTCCAAACACTTTTTAGGTACCATTGTAATTTCCTTATATGCAGTCTGGCATATGGTATCAGTAGTATGCAGGATGCCATGAATCCCAAGGCCTACAGAATTTTTCTTGCAGGGAGTTGGATTTTTGTTGCCATCAATTGAAAGTACTGAGTCAGTTGTCTTTGCTTGTCTTGCATGAGATAAGCCAGCTGGGCCGTTGTATTTAAGCTGGCACCCAGGAATATTATCTCCTGTGAGGGCACTAGTTTTGACTTCTTTTCATTTACTGTGTACCCTAGGCAAATTAGCAATCTTTTTACAAACGCCAGATGCTTTAGAAGAATGTCCTTGCTCTCTGCTTGAATAAGGCAGTCGTCCAAGTATGGATATATTTGAATTCGTTTTTGTCTGCAAAATGCAATTACTGGTGCCAGGCATTTTGTGAAGACCCTGGGCGCAGTAGATAAGCCAAAGGGCAGTGCAGGGAATTGGTAATGCATTGAACCAACTATGAATCTGAGGTATCCTCTGCAATTTTGTCTGATAGGGACATGCAGGTATGCCTCTTTGAGGTCCAAAGTAACAAGCCAAGCCTTTTTGCCCAGCATGGGAAGAAGCTGCTGAAGAGTCAACATTTTGAATTTCGGAACATCCAGGTAAGTATTTAGAGTAGAAAGGTCCAGTATGGGTCTCCAGGCTTTGTCCTTTCTGGGGACCAGGAAAAGTCTCGAGTAAAATCCTGGTCCTTGTTCCTGTTATGGCACTTTTTGAATAGCTCTCATGTCCATGAGGGCTGTAATTTGTTTTTGTGCCTCTGCCCATTGATTTGGTGGCAGGTCTGGCATTCCTTTTAGCCTTGGTAGAGTGACACAATATTCAGAACCCATTTGTCTTGAGTGATTATATGCCAATTTTGTGAAAAAAGTGCTAGTTTTCCCCCTAAGGGAGCTTCCAAAAGGTAAGTGCTTGGCATTTGAAGGGGGAAGTCATTGGGACTGTTTCCTATAAGGTTGTGACTTGTCTTGCCCTCCTTTTGGGGTTGAAGCACCCCACTGTCATGGTCTGTAAGAGCCTTGGGGCTAAGCTCTGCCTCTTGGGCGTCTGTATCTGCCTCTTTGTGGTCTGACACTGGAACGGGCCAATTTTTGGAGGGCCAATTTCTGCTAAATCGAGGTGGCTGTACCGGTAAGAAATCCTTCACTGTTTGCACAGATTTTGCCTTATCCTCCATTTTCTTTAATACTTCTTCTGCCTTAACATCAAATAAAATATCCTGCTGTAAAGGAGCATCCAATAATTTTGCCTTAACATGATCAGGTAAATCTTGTTCTTTTAACCAACATGCCTTCGTATCACAGATCCTGTAACTGCTGCTCTACAAGAAGCCTCTAATGAATCAAAACCACATTGCAGAGTATGTTTTCCCACTTGTTCAGCTGCATGCAATAAATCCTGCATTTCCTTATAGTCAGGATGTTCTGAACTTGTAAGCATTTTCTGTTTTAACAGAGACATTAAATATTGTTGGTATTTAAGCATGTGAAACTGACAATTTAAAGCCCTCACTCTAAAGTTGCAGAAGTGTAAACTTTCTTCCCCTATCTGTCTAATGCTCTAGAATCCCTGTCAGAGGGAAATAGAAGTTATGTTCTTACCATGTTAGTTGTCTTCTTCTCGCCTTCTTTCTTGCTGGATGGGTTCGGAGCCGGCCTCGGCTCCGACTCGGCCACTCTAAAAGCTCGAGAGTTGGTTCCACCGGCTCGAGGCTGCCCCTATATCCCACAATGCTAGGCGTGAATTACCTCAGATCTCGTTTGTGAGCTAAGCCCAGCTAATAATACAACCAGGAAAAACTGGAAAAGAGTCCACCTCTATAAACAAAGGGAAAGAGAAAAGGGTGACCTAAGCCTGATCTAGGAAATATGCACAGCAGAGCATATACCTATCGCAAAGAGGTGGTAGAAAGAGAGGTCACAATCAAACTCCTCTAGGTCTGTCCAGGCCAGGGGAAGGAGGGTGGGACGCAAGAAGAAGCGAAGAAGACAACTAACATGGAACGTTATGGTAAGAACATAACTACTATATGTTAAGTTGTCTATCTCACCTTCATTCTTGCTGGATGGGACCGCGTCCCTAGCACCTTGTCCCGGTGGCCTAACGGAACAGACTCTTGAGAACAGTGGAACCAAAGTTAGCTCTATGCCTAGAAGCTAAATCCAACTTATAATGAGAAATGAAAGTGTGAGGAGTAGCCCAAGTAGCCGCTGCACAAATGGTGTCAATAGGCAGTCTGTCTTGGAAGGCTATAGAAGTAGCCAAAGCTCTGGTGGAATGGGCTTTAGGTTTGTTAGGCAGCTTTGGTGTCTAATTTCATAAACAAGGGAAATCAGAGATGTTAGCCATCTAGATAATGATACCTTTGAAACTGAAAGTCCCTTTCTGCCTTCTGCATAAGAGACAAACAGCTGGTCAGATTTTCTGAATTGTTTGGTTCTATCCAAATAGTACCTTAACTGACGATGAACATCTAGCCAATGCAATTTTTGTTCAGACCTATTAGAATATTCTGGAAAAACACAGGAGGTCAATGCTTTGATTTAGGTTAGACAGAGGCTATCTTAGGTAAAAGGACGGGTTGGTTCAGAAGATACCATGTCCTTATGGAACAACAGATAAGGAGGTCGACAGCTGAGTGCATGAAGTTCTGAAACTCTTCTAGCTGAAGTAATAGCTACCAGAAAGAGTGTCTTCCATGATAGCAATTTTAAAGAACAGGAGGCTGCAGGTTCGAAAGGGGAAAGAATCAAAGAACTAAGAACTAAATTTAGGTCCCAAGGAGGAGGAGGATTTCTTATAGGAGGTCTGAGTAGAAAAACTCCCTTCAAAAAGGCTTTGCAAAGCTTGTGGGACATTATGGCAGACTCTGAAATGCCCACATGAAAGTTAGAAATAGCTGCCAATTGAACTTAAGTAGAAGGAGATGAACCTGCATGGAAGAGTTCAGCTAGAAAATCAAGGACCATTTGGATGGAAGCAGTGAAAGGATCTATGTCCCTTCCTTGCGCCCAATAGGCGAAACGTTTCCACTTACTCAAATAAATCTTTCGAGTGGAAGATTTATGGGAAGCTATCAAAATATCTCGAACAGAGTGAGATATTTGAGGAAGCCTGGCTAAGGCTGGAATTGGAGGAACCAAGCAGTGAGGTTCAGAGAGGGAAGGGAGCGATGAAACTGACCCGACTGATGGATCAAAAGATCTGAAACTAGGTCCAGATGCCAAAGTCGCTCCAACAGAAAATGATGTAGAAAGGGGAACCAAACCTGTCGAGGCCAGTAAGGAGCAATGAGGATCAACGAGGCCTTCTGAGCGATAGCTTTCTGTATCACTTCAGAGATTAGTGGGAAGGGAGGAAATGCATACAGAAGTCCCCGGGGCCAAACTTGGACTAGAGCGTCTCTGCTGGGCTGGCCTGGTAAAGGGAATAGGGTGAAATAATCTCTGCACTTGCTGTTTTGGGGAGTAGCAAAAAGGTCGCAGCAAGGCTGACCCCACTTGAGAAAAATTTCTCTCACAACAGAGTCTTTCAGAGACCACTCGTGAGGCATGAGGATACTCTGCTCAACTTGTCCGCGATTTGATTGGACTTAACGGGGATGTGCGTTGCTATCAGAAACCGCTGAGAAGAAATCGCCCATTGCCACAGTCTGAGTGCTTCTCACAGGGGTAGGACCTGGTTCCGCCTTGTTTGTTGATATACCACACTACAGACATACTGTCCGTCTGGATTGCTATCGTTCCCAAGGGAAGAGAGTCTTGAAGGGCTTGCAACGCTAAAAGCACTGCTCTCATCTCTAGGACATTTATGTGCAAGTGGCATTCGTCTGGTTGCCATGTGCCCTGGACAGTTCTGCCTGATAATGCCCCCCACCCGATCAGGGAGGCCCGCTGTCAGAGTAGCAACCGGAGGAAGGAACAAAGGGTCTTCCCAATAAGAGCTGAGGGAAGACATCCACCACAGAAGATGATTTCTGCATGTTTGCGTAATCATAATGGTGTGGGACATTGGAAGTTGCTGGTATGACCATTGCGTGAAGAGCATCCACTGAAGGATTCTCATGTGGAATCTGGCTAATGGAAGCAGAGGCATGGCAGCCGCCATAATCCCCAACACTTTCAGAACTAACCTGGCTTTGATTCTGTTGCTGCTGAAGAGGAGCGAGACCAGTTTGTGTATGTCTGTTATTCTCTGATCTGTTAGTCTCGCAGACATGTTGACTGTGTCTAGATTTGCCTATGAAGGTAATAGTACGACAAGGCGACAAAACAGACTTTTTGCAATTTATTGAAATGCCTAAATTTTGACAAATGCGAAAGGTGTAGTCCCTGGCCATTAGAAGAAGATGCTTGGTGGGAGCTGTGAGGAGCCAGTCGTCCAAATATGGAAACACCTGGAATCCTTGACGCCTCAGGTGAGAAGCTACCACTGCCATGCATTTGGTAAACACCCGGGGGGCAGTGGTGAGACCAAAGGGCAGGGCCCTGAATTGAAAATGACTGGTTCCCAGCCTGAAGCGGAGGAATCTTCTGGAGCGCCTGTTCATTTTTATGTGATAGTACGCATCCTGAAGGTCTATAGAGCACATCCAGTTTCCCTTTCCCAATAGGGGAAGGATGGACTGCAGCGTGACCATCCGAAATCTTGTTTTCTTGACTGACTTGTTCAAGATACTGAGATCCAAAATTGGTCTCCAGTCCCCTGTTTTCTTTGGAACTACCTGGAGTAGATTCCGGATCCTTGCGGGTCTGCTGGAACTGGCTGAATTGCTCTTTTTGCAAGCAGCTTTGAAATTTCCAAAGCTGCAAGATCCCTTTGAGCGGGTGGAACATCTGGAAGGGATTTTTGATTGGTTTGGAATGCGAACGAAGGGAATGGAATAGCCTTCGGAATTGATGGACTGTACCCACTTGTCTTGAGTCAGGGATAGCCAAGCTTCTGGGTACAGTGACAATCTTCCCCCGACTGCCTCCGAAGGTGGACAGTCGCGCAACACCTCAGGGATGCTGAAAGGGCTTATCGGAAAAGGTTTTCGATTGCCCTGGTTCTGGACCCCTCTGCCTCTGGCGGCGCCTACCATTATTGTTCCCTCCTCTGCCTCTGGATGGGAACCGACTCTGTGCGCCAGGCAAATTCCCTTGTGATTGTTTGGAACCACATTTTTCCACTTTTCTGGCCTTTGGGGTAAGGTCTAGAAGGAGTAGAAAAACGGACTCCGACGGCAGAGAGAGTTTTGCCATCCGTCTCGCACCTAGTCAAGGTTTCTTTCACTTGAGGACCAAAGAGAGATGATCCATCAAACGGGAATTAGTGAAAGACGCTTTAAAGGGGTCCGCAAAATTGCATAGACGCATCCAGGCATGCCGCAGGCAACACCTGTCCCTCAAGGCTCTACTCGCTCCATCAGCCGCATGAGAGGAGGCGATGGAGGAGTTAGCTATCGAATTCAGGGTAGTCAGCTGGGTGTTCATTTTGTCCTGAAAATCTGCAGCTGAAGGATCCTTCAACATCTCACTCGCTTCCTTGATCAAGTCTCTCTGGAGACGGGTGAAATGGCATAGGTAGTTCAGCTTAACGATTGCAAAGGTCGCTGACTTAAAACATCCACTTCCCATACCTGTCCATAGACCTAGATTCTTTGTTAGGGGATGAACAGGCACTGAAGGATCAGCTAGTTCCTTCTTGGTGGCAGCAGCTACCACCATAGCATCCACAGAAACACCTTTGGTTAGAAATTGTTTGTCAGTTGGTGCTGTTATAAATTTAGAAGGTCTCCTGGGGTAGGGTCCACTGAGTCAGGAGCCGCCCAGGCTTTGCCACCACCTGCATGAGGGGATCAAAGGGGGACAACCAGGAGGTGGAAGGGCGAGAGCCAAACGCCTCAAGATACACAGATTCATCCTCCAAGGGTTAAGGGCTGGCCAATTTCCCTCTGTTTCAGGATCTCTAGAATGTCCGCAAAGGAGACATCTTCAGAAGGGGAATGGGGAACCCTCGAATCCTCTAAATCTGTGTCAGAGGTGACAGATTCAGGTGAGTCTATGTGCTTCCTCTTACACTTTCTCTTCCTAGGGGCTCCCTGCCAATTCAGGGAGGCCTCGAAGAAGATGAGATCCCCACAGGGGATTCTTGAGGAGCTGGCTCTCTGCGGTCTGGGATGAGGGAGTGAGTCGACATAACCAGAGGCACCGAGAGGGAGGGGCGGACGGAGCCGACTGTGGAGTCAACAAGGTTCCAACACACTCCGCATGACCTCGACGCACCCTGTCTGGCAGAGCCAGAGGTCCCCGCCCGGAAGCTGAGAACCTCCCTCGGCACCGACAGAGATGGCTCCGAGGCCGATGTCGGAGCCGAACTCACCAGCCAAGCACCGAGAGGAGAGGGGCGGACAAGGGTCTGATGCCACTCACCCTCGAGCCGACGAGGGAAGTCCGCACCGAGATTCTTCAAAAGAAGAAATCGGAGCACGACGGAGCCGAAGACAAATGTATTGGCTCGACACCACAGTCTCGGTTCCGAGACGCCTGCCCGAGCTCAAAGGAGTCGGAGGAGGAATATTTATAGGAATAAGTTGAGGCATCGACGGATGGGTCGGGCTCTGAAGCATTTGGGCCCGTGCCTCGGACTTTAAAAGTAGACTCACTACCCTCTGGAGGTCATGATCCGAGAGCCTCGATGACCTGGAGGTGAGATCTGTGGCCCGCTCAGACAGCAAGGGAGACGCTGGAGCCGAATGAACGGAGCCAAGGGATGGTGACCTCAACCTCTTTCTAGATGTCGGCCCGATGGTCTGATCGGAGCCGACCCAGGAATTCTAATGCCTCGGCTCCGGCGAGCCGAGGGAACCACACACACTGTAGTCAAAGACTCATCGGCTCCAGCCGAGCCGATGTAGCAGCAGGCTTCAAGCCTTAGGCCTAGACTCAGAAGCTGGAGCCGAGGTCTTAGAAGCCTTGGAAGGTTTTCCCGAGGTAGCAGATAGGGAACCTTCAGGCTTAAGCAAACCCCTTAATATGAGTTTGTTTTTTCTTTCCTGCAGGACTCTAGGGCTGAAGCCATGGCATACAGCACAAGAGTCCTGCAGGTGTAAAGGTCTCAGGCAGTACACACAAGAAGTGTGACCGTCTGTCAGAGACATTTTCTGACAGCACGAGTCACACTTCTTGAAGCCTGAGACCTTTGAATCCTTGGCCATTTTCAAGGAACCGAAGTGTAACCACACACAATAACACACACACAGATTACACTGTCAGAAAAATCTAAGTAAGATTATTTTAAAACAAAACTTCTGAAAAGTAAGTTAAGTTAAGGATATAAAATTCCTATCAAAAACACATACACACACTGAGGGAAGGAAGGGCCCGAAGGCCTAAGGAAAGAACTTATTAGTTCTTGAAAAAAAGGGGCTGGAAGATGGTAGAAGGGATAAATATCCACTACACTAAAGGTAAGAAAAGGGGATAAACTAAGCTAGAGTAAGTTTAAAGGTTATTAGACTAATCTAATTTAAACTAACCTGGAGCCGGTAGAAAACACCTCGATCGCTGTAGCGGCAAACGAGATCTGAGGTAATTCACGCCTAGCATTGTGGGATATAGGGGCAGCCTCGAGCCGGTGGAACCAACTCTCGAGCTTTTAGAGTGGCCGAGTCGGAGCCGAGGTCGGCTCCGAACCCATCCAGCAAGAATGAAGGCGAGATAGACAACTTAACATCTGGATTTTTAGCTGTGGAAGCCTTTACCCCTTTGGCACCCTGGGAAATAGTTTCTGGGTCAGCAACAGGGTTTTTATAAAGAAATTTGTGAGAGTCAGGGACTCTGTAGTACCTGTCTGGCTTGACTGGAGCAGGGGGCAAAGAATCAGGATTTAAACTGGATTCGGAGAACACATCATCCACAATATCTAACACTGGCAGAATAGCAACGGGCCTGTGCTGAGGCAATAAAAGAAAGTCTCTGACCCTTTTCTTGGATTCTGAGTAATCCTGGCCCTCCCAATGGAAATGCTCCCTCAAAGTATGTAAAGTTTCCCCAAAAGAGTAATCCTCAGGAGGAGAGGCTGAAGGAATGGATTCTTCAGCATCAGAGTCCTCATAGGGGGGTAAAGAGTATCCCTGGTCTGAAGAGGAATCAGAAGAAATGGAAACCTGGTCAGAGGAATCAGTCTGTATCCTGCCTAGGCCTTTTATCTGGAGGGGGATGGGAACCCCTGATCAGAGTAATTAAGTCTTCGGCCATTTTAAGCATCTGTTTTTTAGGCATGGAGGCCTGTCCAGGTGAATGCTGTACTTGCTTCTTTGTCTTAAATGGAGTTTTACACTTGGCTGTAGATTTAATGGTAAGTTGTGAAGGTCTGAAAACACCCTCAGAAGCCGATGCCTACTCAGCGGCTCCGGACACATCTGAGGGGTTAGTTTCCGTAGGCCCAATACCTTGAGTTTCCAGAGGCCTAGACATCTTCACGTGGGAGTCGGAGGCGGCCTGTGGCTCTTCTGAGGTAGTGGGTGTCAAGGGCTGCGAAAGCGCCTCACTGAGAACCGGCGAATGTCCTAGAAGAGGCTTCATCGTCCGTTTTCAGCCTCGGATGCCTGTCCTTATCCTTGTCTTTGCATTTTTTGTATATTCCGGTCGTCGGTTGTTCCAACGGCATGGTATAATTGAACCTTCGGCCAAAGTAATGGCGAGCAAAGTCAAATCGACGTTTAATAGTGCGTTTGTTAAATCTAGCACAAAACGGACAACTAGTGACGTCATGGTCTGGGCCTAGGCATGGAATACAGTAAGAATGAAAATCCTTATGAGGTATTTGCTTCCCACAAGAAATACAATTATTAACTTTTACTGACATCGGTCTGAGGCAAGAAAAAGTTTCCCCAACAGGGTACTTAGCTTTATAGAAAACTTCAGTTCTGAAATTCGAATAGAAAATCTCAGGAGTTGGCCGACCGGCACTTGCGAACTGCTTTTGCTTCGGGCACCGCATGGCAAGAAAGACTGAAGAAAATGGCATTGGCTGCATCTTATGTACCCCTGGCGCACTGACGTCAGGGAAGAAGCGACAGCAACCGACGCCGGACCAAGACTTTGGAACTCTGGCCGACTGCGGGACCGCCTGATGGCAGGATAACCCAAGTGTAATGACTGCAGCAGTGAAACACAATGAACATCTTATTAACAGATTGACTACCACACTCATACATGTTAACACTCTGTCTGTTCTCTCAAAATGGCACTGCTGCCTGCACGTGCTCAGTATTTATGTGCACATGCTACATTTGGAAATGCTTCTTTAAGGTACAGACAAACGCTCTGATTTACATCCTCTCTCTATAAGAAATAGTCCATACATAAAATGACATGCAGTTTACAGAAATGAGCTTTTGCCATGCAATTATACAGAACTAATCATTTGGCCTGCAATCATACAAAATTAAACACATATAAAACAATCATGTTCTGGTTGCTGTGTATTTTACACTAGGTCTAGAAATACGACCTGATCATGTAACATAAAAGTGAGAATTGGATTTAGCAATAGGGACCGTCTTCAAAGAATGTTCAACTTTGGGAACATCTTGGATATCATCATGAATGGGAATGGATACTGTGAAGTGTTCTTCTGTCTGAACATTGTCAGGGTTGCTCTGAGATCTAGAGTCTGTATCACAGGTATGATGCTGCAATATCATTTCTGATGCAGATGTCTGCGGTTTCTACTGTACTCTATACCCTCAGATTCCACTAAGTAGGATCTCGGCTTGGCACATATTTTTTTATTTTTTATTTATTTATTTAACATTTGTTGACCGGGAATGTCCGACTAGGTTCCACAGAGCCTGTTTTCAGTGGAGGCCCGGGGAGAAATGCTCCAGATGCATGTCTTTGGAATGTGGGAGGAAACCGGAGTACCCGGAGGAAACCCACATGAACACAGGGAGAACATGCAAACTCCACACAGAAGGCACCCTAGCCGAGAATCGAACCAGAGAACCTCTTGCTGTGAGGCGACAGCGTTAACCACTGCACCACTGCGCTACCTCTCACTTGACCAATTTGATCAAAGCTTTTTGCTGTTTGCATCCTCACTGTCTCTCCTTCTTTTAACGGATGAATAAATCTGCTCATTTTATAATAGCTGGACTTCTGAGATGAACCCTTCTTAAAAAGTTGGGCTTTAATTGCTCTGTTATTTTTAGCATTCGGCACCAACACACTAGAACCGATAGGCAAGGTTGTTCTAGTTTGCCTAGAAAGAAGTCTCTGAGCAGGTGAGCCAAGTAGGTTGTCACGGGATATATTTCAGAGACTGAGTAAATTCAAGAAGATATCTGTATTGTCACTCTAACGTCTCCAGTAATTGCTTTGCACTCTGTACTGCACATTCAGCAAGACTGTTTGACTGTTAATATTTAGGACTGCTAGTAACACGGATAAAGTCCCACTCTTTTGCAAATCTCTGAAACAAATGACTGGTAACTGAGAACCGTTGTCAGAAATAACTTTATGTGGACTACCATGGACTAAAAAAAGACATTTCATCTTAGTTAGGTTAGGTAGCAAATCTATCTCAAACCAGTTTGAATAAGAATCTACAAATACTAAGTAATGTTTACTGTTGCACTCAAATATGTCATTTGCTACTGTTGACCAAGGTAGTTCAGGAATTTGGCTTAGCTGAAGTGGCTCTTTGCAAATGCTGCTTAGTACTATTGCACACTGAAAAAGAAGAAGCACTTTGTCAATGTCTTTCATTAGAGAAGGCCAAAATACTTGCCCTTCTGGTAGAATCAGAACCAGGGTGGCCATAATGCAAAATAAGAAGTTATGTACCTACCATAACGTTCCATGTTAGTTGTCTTCTCTCGCCTTCTTTCTTGCTTGATGGGTTCGGAGCCGATCCTCGGCTCCGACTCGGCACTTGCTAAGCTCGAGAGTCACTTTTACCAGCTCGAGGCAGCCCCATATCCCATGATGCAAGGCGGTAAGTACCCAGATCTCGTTTGATGACAAAGGGCAATAGCACCAAGCATAAATACTTCCCAAAGGAAGAAAGAAAGCCTACAGGATGAAAGAAGGACCAGTTCTGAATGGTCTTCAGCATAACAATCTCTTGTAGAAAGGTCTGTCCAGGCCTGGGGAAGGAGGGAGGGTCGAAGAAAGAAGGCAGAGAAGACAACCAACATGGAACGCTATGGTAGGTACATAACTTCTTAATGTTAAGTTGTCAATCTCGCCTTCATTCTTGCTTGATGGGACCGCCCCTAGCACCTCTATCCTGGGTGGCTCAACGGAACAGACTCTTGAGGACTGTAGAGCCAAAACTGGCTCTGTCCCTGGAGGCCAAGTCCAATTTGTAATGGGAAACAAAAGTATGAGGAGTGGCCCAAGTGGCCGCTACACAAATAGTGTCTAAAGGAAGTCTAGCTAAAAAGGCTGTAGAAGTAGCTAAGCTCCTAGTTGAATGTGCTTTAGGTTTTGAGCACAGCTGTTTTCCCTGAGCAGATAAATTTCAGAGATGACAGAAGAAAGCCATCTAGATAAAGTCACTTTAGAGACAGGAAGGCCTTTCCTGTTATCCCAGATAGGAAACAAAGAGTTGATCGATTTCCTAAATTGTTTAGTTCTGTCCAAATAATATCTGAGTTGGCGGTGGACATCAAGATAATGTAATTTTGTTCGATCTGTTTGAATAGTTTGGAAAAATACAGGAGATCAATGGATTGATTCAAATTAGTTTTGAGGCGACCTTAGGCAAAAAGGTCGGATTAGTTCTCAATGATACTCTGTCCTTGTGAAAGACCAAATAGGGGGGTCGAACCGAAGAGCATGAAGTTCAGACACCCTCCTGGCCGATGTAATAGCTACTAGGAATAATGTTTTCCAAGAAAGAAATTTTAGGAGCAAGAAACAGCTGGCTCAAGGGGAAGAATCAAGGATGTCAGCACTAAATTTAGATCCCATTGAGGAGGAGGATTCCTGATTGGAGGCTTTAGCAGGAAAATTCCTTTCAAGAAGGCTTTACAAAGCCTATGGGACATGATATTGTGATCTGCGATCCCGACATGAAAGTTCGAGATAGCAGCCAGTTGAACTCTAACTGTGGAAGAAGAGGAGCCTGCATGAAAAATCTCCGCTAAGAAGTCCAAAACTGCCTGAACTGGGGCAGTGAAGGGATCGATATTCTTGGCTTTAGCCCAATAAGAGAAACGCTTCCATTTGCTTGTATAAATCCTCCTGGTAGAGGATTTTAATGAAGTTACTAGGATGTCTCTAACAGGGTTAGAGATCATAGGAAGCCTGGCTAAGGAAGGAAGTGGAGCAACCATGCTGTGAGGTTGAGAGAGGGGATAGACCGTGCAGCTGACCGGATTGGTGAATCAGAAG
This sequence comes from Protopterus annectens, assembly GCF_019279795.1. Lineage (NCBI taxonomy): Eukaryota > Metazoa > Chordata > Ceratodontiformes > Protopteridae > Protopterus > Protopterus annectens. The sequence continues at coordinate 295,600,535 of NC_056737.1, forward strand.
ATCTGGCACTGGGTCCAGATGCCACGGCTGCACCAAAAGGTGACGATGGAGGAACGAAACCAAATTTGTCGAGGCCAATAAGGAGCAATGAGAATCATTTTGGCTCTCAAACGGTAGCTTTCTGGATAACCTGAGGGATTAGAGGAAAAGGAGGAAAAGCATAAAGAAGTCCCTGGGGCTAATCCTGGGTCAGAGCATCTCTGGGGGATGGCCTGACAGAGGGAAGAGAGAGAAGAAGTCTGGGCATTTGCTGTTTTGGGGAGTAGCAAAAAGATCGCAACATGGGCGACCCCATTCCAGAAAAATCTCCTCCACTATAGATTGCTTGAGAGACCACTCGTGAGGCATGAGAATAGCTCTGCTCAATCTGTCCGCTAAAATGTTGGTTTTCCCAGGGATGTGCGCTGCTACCAGAAACCGATGAGAGGAGATCGCCCATTGCCACAGTCTGAGCGCTTCTCGACACAAGGGGTAGGACTTGGTTCCGCCCTGTTTGTTGATATACCAAACTACAGACATGGTGTCTGTGTGGACTGCAATTGTCCCTACAGGAAGAGAGTCGTTGAGGGCTTGCAACGTTAAAAGCACTGCTCTCATCTCTAGGACATTTATGTGCAGGTGGTACTCGAACGGTTGCCACGCCCCATGAACCATCCTGTCCTGATAATGCCCCCACCCGATCAGGAGGCATCCGTGGTGACAGTGGCTACCGGGATGGGGGTACAAAGTGTCTGCCTTGGTGAATCTGGGGAGAAGTGATCCACCAAGCAAGATGATTTTTTAAATCTGTGTCACCAGAATGTGGTGACGCATTGGAAGTTGTTGGTAAGACCACTGAGTGAACAACATCCACTGAAGAAGGCGATGTAGAAGCGAGCCAGGGAAGAAGAGTAATGGCCGCAGCCATGAGACCTAATACTTTTAGAACCATTCTGGCCTGTACCTTCTTGTTGGCTAGAATGATCCTGACATGACTTTGAATGTCTGAAACTCTTTGGTCTGTAAGGGTAGCTGACATCCTAACAGTGTTTAAGTTTGCCTATGAAAGTAATAGACTGGCAGGGCAATAAGGATGACTTTTCGAAGTTGATCGAGATGCCCAAATGAGAGCAAAGATTTATTGTGTAATCCCTGGCTTGAACAAGCTGATGCCTGGTGGTGGCTGACAGGAGCCAGTCGTCGAGATACGGAAACACCTGGAATCCTTGATGTCTCAGGTGAGCCGTGACCACTGCCATGCATTTGGTGAACACCCTGGGGGCTGTGGTGAGACCAAAGGGCAGGGCTCTGAACTGAAATGACTGGACCCCAGCCGAAGCGGAGAAATCTCCTGGAGCGCCTGTGAATTTTATGTGATAGCACGCATCCTGAAGATCTATTGAGCACATCCAGTTGTCCTTCTGCAAGAAGGGTAGAATCGACTGAAGAGTGACCATTCAGAATCTTGTCTTCCTCACAGACTTGTTGAGTCTGCTGAGATCCAATATTGGTCTCCAGTCTCCGTCTTTTGGGGACCAAAAAGAACCTTGAGTAGATTCCGGGCTCTGAATGGTCTGTTGTAACTGGCTGAATGGCTCTTTTTTGCAGTAGTTTTGAGACTTCCAACTCTGCAATTTCCTTAGACCGGTGGTACGCCTGGGAGGGAATTTGAGGGATAGAAAGGACTTTCCTCGAAAGGAATTATGTAACCCTCGGATATGATCGACTGTACCCATCTGTCTTGAGTGAGAGAACGCCAGGCTTCTGGGTACAGTGATAGTCTTCCCCCGACTGCCTCCAAGGAGGGACAGCCAGGCAACATCTCAGGGATGCTGAAAGGGCTTGTCAGAGAGAGACTCTGTTTCCTGGTTTTGTGGACCCCTCTGCCTCTAGAGCGGCGCCTGTTGTTGTTACCCCTCTGCCTCTAGGGGTAAACTGACCACGTGAATCGGCGTGACTCCTTGGGATTTATGAACCACATTTTGCCACCCTTCTGTCCTTTGGGATAAGGTCTAGAAGGGGTGGAAAAACGGACTCCTATGGCAGAAAGAGTTTTGCCGTCCTGCTCACAACTGGTCAACGTTTTCTTCACTTAAGGGCCAAACAAAGCTGACCCATCAAAGGGAGAGTTTGTGAAGGACGCCTTAAAGGGATCTGCAAAATTACATAGTCGCATCCAGGCTTGGCGTCTAAGAGCCACACCTGTACCTGCGGCCCTACTCGCTCTATCAGCAGTATATGATATAAGCCGCATGGAGGAGTTTGCAATGGAGTTAAGGGTTCCTAGCTGCGAAGCAATTTTTTCCTGAGCCCCCACAGCTGTAGGATCCTGCACAACTTCAGCTAGCTCCTTAAGGATATCCCTTTGGAGTCTGGTGAAGTGACAAAGATAGTTCAGCTTAACGATAGCAAAGGTCGCTGAAGAAAACATCCGCCATATCTATCCATGGTCCTAGAGTCCTTATTAGGAGGATGGACAGGTACGAAGGATCTGCAAGTTCCTTCTTGGTGGCAGCCGCCACCACCATGGCATCAGCGGGACACCTTTTGTAAGGAATTGCTTGTCCGGACGGGCAGTAATAAATTTAGAAGGCCTTCTAGGACAGGCTCTACAGAGTCAGGAGCAGTCCACGCCTTCGAGCAATAACCTGCATAAGGGGTCGAAGGCGGAGACACCCAGGAGGTGGAGGGCCGAGATCCAAACGCCCAGGTATACTGACTCATCCTCAGAGGGATTGTTGGTGGGCCAGTTTCCCTCTGTCTAAGGAGTTCTAGGATGTCTGAGAAGGAGCCATCATCAGAGAGGGATCTTTCGGATCCCTCTGACTCATCTAAGTCAGTATCCGAAGTGATAGACTCGGGGGAGTCTACGTGTTTCCTCTTACAAGTCCTCTTCCATGGAGGATCACCCGACAAATCAGGAGAATCCTCAGAAGAGGGGATATTCCCAGTGGGGAAACCTGAGGCGGAGGATCTCTGGGTCCGGAAGCAAGAGAAGTGGCAGAGATGTCAACAGGCACTATAGAGGGAGGAGCTAAGGGAACAGACTGCTGGCTGAGTCCAGAGGCCAGCACACTCTTCATCACCTCAAGGCTCCCTCCCAGGGAGGTCCGAGAGAACCCGCCCAAGAGGTAGGAACCCAGGACCCACTGAAAAGGAAGGCTCCGAGGCAGATGTCAGAGCCGAGCTCACCAGGCCGAGGCCCGAGGGAAGAGCGGGTCGGACAAGGGTCCGATGCCACTCACCCTCGGAGGAGACCAGGAAGCCCGCCACCAATCCCTCTAAGGAAGGTCTCAAGAGGAGATAAGAGTAGAGGCTGAAGGAGCAGAAGGGGTATCTGTCCCTCAGCCGTAGCAGAAACTATTCCCGAAGACTCCAACCCAAACTCTGGGGTAGAGTCGAAGGAGGAACTGTAATGGGTGTGGACTAATAGTCGCCTGCTGAGACGGACTATGTAGCATTTGGGCCAGTGCCTGTGACTTTAGTAGTCTACTGACCACTCTCCAAATCATGGTCAGAAAGCCTGGATGACCTTGAAGATCTGTTCGATGGCTCCGCCCGAGAGGAGAGGCGGCCGAGCCGAAGTATCGGCTCCAAGGAAGGGACCTAGACCTCTTCCTCGAAGGAACCATCGGAGCCGATGAAACTATTGAAACTGTCGGAGCCGACAACTTATCGGCCGACAGGTAGCTCGTATCGGCTCCAGCCGGAGCCGACACGCCATAAATGTAAGGGTGTCGGAGCCGATCGGAGCCGACACCGATGCCTGGGCCACATGGTGGTCGGAACCGATCGGAGCCGACACCGGTCGGTTCAGAGTCGGCACCGATAGCCATCGGTGCCGAAGGTTTAGGTAACAGAATCGGCTCCAGCCGAGCCGATCTAGACTCTGAATGAGTTGAGCCGAGGCCACAGGCTTGGACACAGAAGCCTGGGCCTTGGAAGACTTAGAGTCTTAGATGGGGCGACTTAGCCGGAGAGCCCTCCGGCTTAAGAAGGCCCCTCAAAATCAATTTATTTTTCTTTCCTGCAGGACTCTCTGGCTAAAAGAATGACATATAGCACAGGAGTCCTGCAGGTGAAGAGGCCCAGACAGTACAGAAGAAGTGTGACCGCCTGTCAGAGACATCTTCTGACAGCACGAGTCACACTTCTTAAAGCCTGAGACCCTTTTTAGACATGGTGTAAAACACACACACACACACCAGTCCAAGAAATTAAATTAAATATACCAAAAGGTATCACTAACAGACACACACACACACCTAACAGGGGGATGGGATGGGTTTTAGTCTGACTAAAAGTTTAAGGAGACAGGGAAATTTTCTGTCAGAAAGGAATTAAAACTAAGTTAAAACTAATAATTTAAGGTTTTTGTAAAAGGGCTAAAAAGTAAAGTAATAATTCACTTACCAGGAGCTGGTAAAAGGAGGACCTCATCAGCGAAGCGGCAAACGAGATCTGGGTACTTACCGCCTTGCATCATGGGATATGGGGCTGCCTCGAGCTGGTAAAAGTGACTCTCGAGCTTAGCAGTGCAGTCGGAGCCGAGGATCGGCTCCGAACCCATCAAGCAAGAATGAAGGCGAGATTGACAACTTAACATTCTGAATTCATTCATGCTGTAAGGAAGTAGGAACAACAACTTTTGGACCTTTGAAAATGATACCGTCTTCCATCAGCATCTCATCTCTGCATGGAAAGTACGGTTGCACTTCTGGCGGTACACAGGATTGCTTTGACGGCCATCCTACACTGACAAAGTGGTTAAGCTTTTGCAAAATTGGATCAGTCTTTGTATGATCTCTTAGCTCATCAAGTCTTTTCATAAAAAAAATTATGCAGTTCCATGACATCAAAGTCAAAATTCTCTGCATCAAGCCGTTCCATGGTATTTCTGGGCGATCTGGATAAGGTATCAGCCAGATAACGTTGTTTTCCCTTTTTGAAATTATACTTTTACAATTTAAGCATCATTCTTTGTAGTCTTGCTGGAGTGGAATGCATAAGCTTCTTTAAAATAGTGACTAGTGTGTGCTGGTTAGTTTCTATCTGGTTTGCTTGGCCATAAATACAATCATGGGACTTTGAACATGCAAACATAATTGCTAAAAGTTCCTTCCCGATTTGAGCATACTGTATTTCAGTTTGAGTAAGAGTTCTAGATGCATAGGAAACAGGTCTGCTCTCTTGAAGAATAACTGCACCGAGACCGAACTTTGAAAAATCACGGGAAAGAACTGGTTTGTGGACATCATAGTATCTTAATGTAGGCGGGTTAGCAGTTTGCTGTGTGAGGTTATCAAACACTTTCTGGTATTGTTCTAACCATGACCACGAAACATTTTTGTGCGTCAGCTCTCTCAAAGGTGCTGATAACTCACTAAAGTCGGGGATACATTTGCCCAAATAGTTAACTATACCAAGGAAATGCTGTAGGGCTTGGATACTGTCTGGAGCTGGCATCTCAAGAAGGGTTGCTTGTATAGAAGGATCTGGTTATAAGCCTGTACTGGTAAATAAATGACCTACATAAGTAACTTCTGGTAGTCTGAATTTGCACTTCAGAGGACTGAGCTTTAAATTCACTTCACATACATTGTCCAGAAAGCTCCTGAAGTTTCTGAAATGCTCTACTTCACCATTGCTTCCAATCAGTAAATCATTAACTATTATTGCACATGGGTCGCCGGAAAAAAATTGTTCCACTGCACGCTGAAAGACTTCACTGGTAAGCAATCTTGAGGAACCTATCTACCAAATGGCATACTGAATGCAGTCAGTAGTGAAGATATGCAATCAAGCATCACTTGCCAAAATGAACTCTTTGCATCTAAGACAGAAAAAACAGTGGCATTTGGCATGAGGGTTGCAATCTCCTCGACTGTACGCACAGGATGATGAGGTCTTTTTAATGCCCTAAGTCTCTTGCATTAATGCACATTCTGATTTCACCTGAATTTTTCTTATGAGCAGCTACCATGGAAGACACTCACTCAGTTGGTTCTGTGACTGGACAAATCACACCTTGCTGCACCATTTTGTCCAACTGGACCTTGAGTTTGTCCTGCATAGCTATTGAAAGTCTTCTTGCTGGTCTGACCTCTGGGTCAACTTTCATGCAGTACACAACTGGAAGTTTGCCTTGCTTGTTGCTGAACACATTAGCATACACTGAAAAAATAGTGTCACTGATGCTGGAACTGGGACGTGTTTACATGATGTACTTCTTCGGTAAAAGAAAGCAGTTTCATTCTTAAACCGTCTCTGAGACCTAATAATGACTGCACAGATCTTCGGACTACATAAAATTGCAGGTTGTAACTGTTTCCAGCTGAATAGCATGAAAGCACTACTGAGCCCTCGGTTTCAATCTCTTTGCCCAAGTGACCAAATTAAGTTGCTCACCAGCTCTCACTCTGGCAAATTTTTCAGCTGACATTACATTACACTTTGAACCAGCTTCTACTTTGAGATCTGTGGGTTTACCATTGATAAGAACAGTACAAAATGCTTCATTTTTTTCCAACAAATCTACTGCATTAACCTTTTCACCAACCACTGATATACTATCTACATAGAAAGTAGGGTTGCAGCTCTCTACATGATCAACCGTTTTTTTGAGTGAACTTTCTTAATAACAGAATGAGGCTTGCTTGATTTAAAAACTTTTGAAAATGGTTCAATTTTTTACACTTGTGGCATTGTTGACCAAATACTAAGCACTTCTCTCTTTTAGACTCATGGCTGGCACCACAATTATGACAGTTAACAAGACTTGACTTTGGTTTTGCGGACTCACGCTTATAATGCACTAAGCATACCCTTTTTACTGAGTTAGTCTTGGAACTTGCAAGAAAGCTACGGGTTTTCCCTGCCACAGCAGCAGGAGTTGCAGCTGCCATGTGCTTAGGCCTGTTTCTGCTTGCCATGTGTTGTATGCTGTCTATGTTTGCTCTAGAGGCAGCTGAAACCATGCATTTATCACCTGTAAGCATATTTGTGCACCTTTCTGTGACAAAGACAATTTTGACAAATCTCTATGGCTTTAATGTTAAATCACTGACGTGAAGCAAAATCTTTCTCACTGCAGCACTATTAACACCACACACAAGCCTGTCCTTTATTAACTTATCTTTCAAATCACCAGATCTGCATATTTTAGCCTTGTTTCTCAAGCTAGTGACATAAGCTGCAAAAGTTTCACATGGCTTTTGGTCTCTTGTATAAAATAAGTGCATTTCTAATGTAACATCTGTCTAGGGGTTGCACATTTCTCTAAATTTACATTTTAAGCGCTCATGGTCTTCCATTGATTCAGCTGGTACCACAATATGGCAGTTTTCCCCTTCCCCCTTCATACACTTCTGGTGCATACGCAAATTAATGCTCTCTTTCAATAGCTTCTGACCCAGCTAAGTTAATCAAAATGAATGCCCTCCTATCTGCATCTTTGTCAGAAAAAGCTGCTTATATGAAAATATCATATTCCTGCTGGGATACTTTCCAATTCCCTGCCATATAGTGATCAAACACAAGTGAACCTGGTTTGCAAAATGCCTCTGCCATATCAACACACAGTAGTGAAGGTGCTTGAAATCATGTATGAGCATACTCACACATAGACACGTGTGTGTGTGTGTGTGTGATATATATATATATATATATATACCAGAACTTGTAATTATGCGCAATAGCACAACAAACTCTGAAATAACTGCACTTTACCAATAAATCTCCATAGCACAAGGACACTTCGACGTCATTGTGCTTTGTTAAACCACTCCTTTATCAGTATAACAAACTTCAAAATGACTGTATTTTGCAAATAAACTGTACACAGCACAAGAACCTTTCAAAATGGCTGTACTTTATGAAATTACTCTGCACAGTGTAAGAAACACTCTGAAATGTCCACTTTCTGCGAATAAATGCACACCGCACAAGACACTTTTCCAAATGGCTGTACTTTGACTGCACTTTGCAATATAACTGTACTTTGCACAGAGCACAGTCTTTGAAATAACTGCACCGTAATAAAGCATACACTCTGCAAACACTTTGCACACTCCAAAATACTTCGAACAACTCTAGTTATGCTTTGAGTGGCTTCGGTCAATGCAAAATTGTAGTTTGTGCGCAAACACACTCTTTACTAAAAAGACATGCAGTCACCTTACTCTTTAAGCTTAATTTGCCCTTTTACTGTGCTTATGTCCTTTTAATCTCTTATCATGCTTATTATACTTTTCTTGTGCCCATTTTACTTCAAACATGCCCGTTATGCAAACCAAAAGTAATTCTGAGCCCCATATGAATATCTCTGTTAGTTTTATCAAATATCATGGTTTTGAACATTTTGTTTAATTAATAATGCGGTTTGTGCCTTTCGTTTGATTAAGAATGTGATTTGTGCTACTCATTTGATTAATAATGCATTTTGTGCCTTATAAATGTGCTGCTTCATTTTATTTCTTTATTGACATTTGTTGACCGGTTAGTGAAAATGGGCTACCACAGAGTAGGGAGGGGAGAAGTAGACTATTTGCTAACTTTAACTTGGTGGACTTGTCCAAACAGAGTTTACGCCTATAGAGCTTACAAGTTTAAAATGGGTCTTTTTGGTTGCACCGAGTATTATTATTTTCGAAAGAGTTTAATCATCAGTTGTGATGCCGAGTAATTTTGATGTTTTTACAGTTTCAATTACCGCATTATTTTGTGAGCATATTTTAAAGTCTAGAGTTAGATGACTGGATGAGAAAAGTAAAAGTTTTGATGGTTTTGGGATTAAGTAGCAGTTCAGTCTCATTAAGCCAGGATTTGATGGAAGTAAATGCACTTTGTATTAACTTTAGGAGATCTGATATGTTGTTAGAGGATGTGATTATTGTTGAATTGTCCGCGTACTGAATGAGAGTACTTTGTAGGGATACTTTATGGAGGTTGTTAATGAATATATTAAAAATCAAGGGCCCAAGAATAGACCCTTGGGGGACTCCTGTGTTGTTGATTAGGTATTTGGATTGTTTGCTTTGCAATCTAACAGATTGTTTTCAGTTATGTAGATAGTTATAGAACCAGGTCAGAGTGTATGGGGGGCAGTTTATGGACTCCGGTTGTAATAGCAGTTTAGAGTGGGACACCGTATCAAAAGCTTTTGATAGGTCTAGTAGTACAAATGAAGTTAGTAGACCAGCATCAAGAGCCTTGTCTACAGTATTGGTAAATGAAAGTAAGGCAGTAGTTGTGCTGGGTGCTGAACAAAAACTGTGTTGGGTGGGTGTCAGTAAGTTATTGTCTGAGATGTTTTAGCAGTTGAGAATGAATACACTTTTCCAGGACTTTGGATAAAGGTGAAAGTATAGAGATGGGCCGGTAGCTGGATGGCACACTGGTATTACCACCTTTATGTAGGGGAGTAATAATTGAGTTTTCCAGAGTTTTGGGACATATGATTCTGACATAGACTGATTAATGAGAATGCTAACTGGGGATGCTATCAAATCTGCTGCAAGTTTTAGGCATTCAACTGGGAGGCCGTCGGAAGAGGGGGAGAATGGCTTTAGTTTTGAAAATAGTTTACACACTAGAGAGGTGAGTACAGGCTGTATTGTAAATGGAGGATTAGCTGGGATATTTTCTGAGTTGCAATTTTTGAGGGGAGAGTCGAGATTTTAGAGGGGGTTAGAGAAGTTATTGTTGTTTTCATTGCTATTTGTACTTTTATTAGTTTGTAAAGCAAAGTTCTTTAACAAGTTTTTGGATAGTTTCAATAAAGTGAGTGTTGAAAGTTTGGCCAGTTTCTTGTGGGTCTTTGTTAGTAGATGGGGTAGAGTTGCAGAACATTTTCAGGTTGTTTTGTTGGGTTGAAAGTAGAGTGGAGAAATAGGTTCTTTTATCAATGATGACCTGCTTTTTGGCATTATTGCACAGTTCTTATATTTGAGTTTTATTTTGTGGGGTTTTACTTCCAAGCCATTCTTTCCAGGCTTTATCGCTAGAAGTAACTGTTTAGTTTTTGCTAGCCAGGGAAAATGGTTAAGCTTAGTTCTTTTGGCACATGTGGGAACAAGACTGTTTAGTGTATCAAGAAAGATTTTGTTGAAATAACTGCTTCATCTAGTGGAAGAATTTTGGTAGGGTACCAGTTGTGGGTTTTTACAGCATCTAAAAATATTTGTTGATTGAAATGGGTGAGATTCCTAGTTGTTTTTAGAGAAAGCGGCTTGCATATTTGCATTTGGGTATATGCATGGAGATGGTCACTAAATGTATTAGGAAGGGTTCCTGCCGTGGCAAATTTTTGAGTGTGTCAGACGATTATCCAGTCTAAGGTTGACTCAGTTTGTTCATTCACCCTGTGTGAGGTCTGTGATTAGTTGAGTAAACTTATGTAAATTTATATTATTTAGTGGAGAGTTGGTGATAAGAGTTTGCCAATTTATATTAGTGTCACCAAGAATGATGGTTTCATTCGATATATTAAGGGTTGTCCAGGATTGCAGATCTTCCAGGGTAGGTATACTTTGATCAGGGGAATATAAAGTACAGCAATACACAATTGCTTTATGCTGTTGATATGAAGATTTACTAGCAATAATTCCATATTTCCAAAAGTTGGTATTGGTTTGAAATATGGAGTATTAGTTAAATTGTCATGGTAGATTAATGCAATGCCTCCACCTTTTTTTCTTTGCCAAATAAATAATTTGTGTAGTTTTCTTTACCTTTACCTCATTTCTGGCCCTTGCTTGTCTGTGTTCCATTTCACTCATCCTGCTTAGTCTTCCTTCACCTTCAACTCTGCACCTCATGGCTTGAAGAAGCTGTTCTTTTAATCCCAGGTTCTGACACCATGACACTTGTCTGGTCAGGATAAAACAGATGAACATTTGTGGGTTCAGTTCAAGCAGCTTTATTACATACAAACACATCAGAAATGTGGCTTTGTTAAACTTAAATAAACTTATAAACAGACTGACTACCACACACACACACGTTAACACTCTGGCCGTTCTCAAAATGGCACTGCTGCCTGCACGTGCTCAGTATTTATATGCATGTGTTACATCTGGAAATGCTTCTTAAAGGTACATACACACTCTCTGATCTACAACTACTTCTAGTACTGTTGGTTTAGACTTTGATTCCCATTTGATTCCTCAGCACAGGCCTTTGGCTATACCTCCTGTACTAGATATTGTTGATAATGTGTTTTCAGAATCCAGTATGGCCCCTGATTCTTTGCCTCCGGCCCCTATCAAGCCAGACAGGTACTACAGGGTTCCTGAGTCCCACAAATTCCTTTTCAAAAATCCTGTTGCGGACCCTGAAACCATTTCTCAGGAGCCCAAGAGCATTAAGGCTTCTACTGCTAAAAATCCTACCCCTTCTGATAGAGACTCCAGGGTGCTGGATAGACTGAGGAAGAAGAAGGAAATCCCTATGCCTCTTTTTGGATTCAGAGAAATCCTGACTTTCCCAGTGGAACTGCTCCCTTACGGTATGTAAAGTTTCACCAAACAAGAAATCCTCAGGTGGAGATGCAGAGGGAATGGAATCTTCTGCATCAGAGTCCTCATAAGTAGGTATGGACAAATCCAGATGATTGGAAGAGTTAGAAGAAACAGAGTCCTGTTCAGAAGATTCATAGTCAAATTCAATCCTAGGCCTCTTGGAGGGGGTGGGGTTGACTACCCCTGATTAGAGTAATTAAATCTTCAGCCATTTTGATCATTTGTTTTTTAGGCATAGGGGCCTGAACATGTGGCCTGGGCGTCAGTTTTTTAGACATAGATCAAGATTTAGGCCTTAGCACTGAAGTTGGGGTCGGTTTAATATACAAGTCTGTAGGCCTGAATACACCCTCAGAAGCCAGTGCCTGCTCAGCAGCTCCAGACCCATCCAAGGTAGAAACATCCGTGGGTTCCATATGCGAAGCATCTTGCAGCATACCGGACTCCGAATGGGTCTCACTAGAGGCCTGCGAATCAGAAGTAGTGGGTATCAGGGGCTGTGAAAGCGCCTCACTGAGTACCAGCAAACTGGCTTAGGAGAAGCGTCATCGACAGTTCTGGACCTCAACAGCCGGTCTCTGTCTTTTTCTTTGCGTTTTTTCATTATTCCTGTAGTCAGATGGCTAACCGACGTAATTTTTGGATAATTAAACCGAGAACCGAAATATTTTGAAGGAAAAATGTACCGACGACGGATAGTGCGCTGATTAAATAAAGCACAAAACCGACAGCAAGGTACATCGTGGTCAGGGCCTAGGCAAGGAATACAGTACAAATGAAAATCCTTATAAGGCATTTGCTTCCCACAAGTAATGACTGGAACAGTGAAACATGAACATCCAGCAGGTATAGCTCCCGGCTATAAACGTTGACTAAAACATTTTGTTAATTAACAAGTTCCTCACAGTGAATTCTATGCACTTAAAGAGAGAACACTGAAACTATTTCTATAACAACACCCATACATGGTAGCAGCAAAAGCTGGCAATAAGTCTTCAAAGAAAGGTGACACTATTTTTTTAAATGTAAAAAGTAATCCCCAGTGTGATAATTGTCCAACCTTGGAAAACACTATCCAAAAGTCTTATGGCAAGAATGTTGAGTTTTTGGCATTGGAGTCACTTGACATTTCCTTCCTGTCTCATGCAGGAGGGAATGGCTAGGGCACATGGAAGGTGCTCCTGAGCTTCAGAAACCTGCTGACTGGTCTGCTCCTTAGCAAGATGTCCCATACAGTTTAGGCTACTGCAACAGTAATCTAATAAAGAGTATTAAATGCAAGTTTTTTCAATACAAAGTTGAGACTCCAAGGAGAAGCCACCTGTTCTTAGATGGAAGAATATGTGTTAGAAAGGGGGATTAACTGTTTGACTTGAGAGAAAGGATGAGGGGAGCCACAGGAAGGCAGGTAGAAATGCCCAAAAGATTAATCTTAATGGAAGAATAAGAAAGAACATATCTTACACCTCACACAAACATTGCAAAACCAATGGGGTTTGAGCCTTAAAAGGGTCTTGGTTTCATTCTACAGCATCAGCTACAAAATCTATCAAATTTTGGCACACAGAATTATTTAGTAGTAGGTTTCTTAGCCTCCTTTAACATCTGCTGTATGTCCTCTGGAAAAAAACAATGCTTACAAGGTATTACAATAGTATCATTCAGACTGTGAAAGGAAAAACTTGAAGGTTGAGTTGGATCAGAGAGCACCTGTTCTCTGAAAGTCCATTCTGTGGGGAAGCTTGTGATAAAATTGCTCTTTGCCCGTTTCAAAAAAGGGGGGAACCACTGCTGCCTGAGCCAAAAGGGAATTACCAGTACTATTTTTGGAGAGTCCTGTTGGATCTTTAAAAGCACTATGATTATCAGAGGAAAGGATGGAAAGGCTTAGAGGAATATTTCTGCCCTTGGGAACAAAAAGGCATCTGTCCTCCAGGTCTTTGTGCAAGGAATCTTTGTGCAGAACGGGAACAAAAAGGCATCTGTCCTCCAGGTCTTTGTGCAAGGAATCTTTGTGCAGAACATCTTTGTCTGCTGTGAATGGAGGCAAAACAGATCTACCTGAGAAAGTTCCCCAAGGAAGGATTACCTCCAATCATGGGGTTCTCTCCTGACCCTGCACAGATTGTCTACCAAACAATTCTGCAATGACTGAATGTAAGTAGCATGTACTGAAAGGAGGAGCTGGAAGGCACATATACGGGTAAGCACTGCTAATTTGTATGAGAGCAGGATCGGGATGCCCCCGATTATGTACCACATAATGGTGGTGTTGTCTACAATGACTAATACAGGTCATAGAACTCACAGATGGTTGAGCATTTTGAGCCCATTTTTCGGTGTCATAAGGGACAGCTGTTTAAGTAAACCCACCATAACAGCAGATTTTCTAATAGATCACTGTTGCAGTAGCCTGCACTACACAGGTCTCTTTCCCCACCCCCCAAAAAAAAAAAAAATTGGCCACCTTTTCAAAGTTTAAGGGCACCTTCACATGCTCAAACTGTCAAGAGATTGAGAGGAGCTCAACAAAAAAGGCTGTTAGAGTACAAAAAACTTTACAGCATTTTTGTGCCTAGGAAGTGAGGCAACAGCCCAAAAACAATCCTAGAAAACAAACCCAATAGTATAAAAAAGGAATGTAAAAACACTGGAAGCAGACAGTACAGTTTTGTACCTACCATAAATGTAGATGTCCGAACAGGATTGCATCTGCAGTCCTTACAAATGGGTTGTCCTGTCGTCAGGCAGCCCTTCGGTCGGCCGGATTCCAAAGTCTGGGTCTGGCCTCGGCTGGTGTCGCACTTCATCCGACGTCATAGCTGCAGTTGTTCGGGTATAAAGGCATCAGCCGACGCCATTTTCCTCAGTGTTTCTTGCCCCAGATGCCAGTTGCCATCTTGGATAGCTAAATTTTGGATAAACGCCAATGTTTCCAAATAGTAGAAGGCAAACACAAAAAATAATCATGTATGTACATATATACAAACAAATACACCATAAGATATCCCCCCCAGCTAGCTATTAGGTGGGCAAATACCCTAGGAATACCACAGAGGGGAAGGAGGGTGGGTAATCCTGACTGCAGATGCAATCCTGTTCGGACATCTACATTTATGGTAGGTACAAAACTGTACTATGTCCTTCAAGGATGCATCTGCAGTCCTTACAAATGGGTAGAATACCATAGCCAAACTAGGGGAGGAGGAAGAAGAAATTATGGTGTAGTTAGGATCCCTTGCAAAACAGCAGTGGCAAACCCTGCTCGGGATCTAGAGTATAAAGCTAAGTTATAATGCTTGGCAAATGTATGCACGGAGGTCCAAGTAGCAGCCTCTATAATGTCCTTGGTAACCACTCCTCGTAAGAAAGCTGTGGTAGTGGCTGTAGCCCTTGTAGAATGAGGCCTTATGTTCTGTGGAATTTGCTTTCCATGGTAGGAGTAACAGAATCTAATGCAATTTCCTATCCACTTGGAGATTGTCTGTTTGGAAATTGCTTTTCCTTCCCTTCCTGTTGCATATGCTACCAGAAGCTGGTCAGTTTTTCTATTGCCCTTGGTTCTGTCCAGGTAGTAGCGCAACTGTCTATGTACATCCAAAGTATGCAGCAGTCTTTCCCCTGTTCTGTGGATTGGGAAGAAGGTAGGTAGGTGGATTGCCTGGTTTAAAGACACTCTGGATACCACCTTAGGCATAAATGTAGGATTAGTTCTCATGGACACTCTATCTTGATGGAAGATTAGGAAGGGTTGTACTGCCATTAAAGCCTGTAGCTCAGAAACCCTTCTTGCTGAGGTAACTGCCAGCAGGAAAGCAGTTTTCCAGGATAGGTGTTGAAGATCTGCTGTTGCTGCTGGTTCAAAGGGGAGTGTCAATTTTTCTAGCACAAAGTTCAAGTCCCATGCTGGTAATGGTGGTTTCCTAGGAGGTTTTACATTCTTAATTCCTCTCAGAAACTGCCTGAGTAGAGGATGCGAAAAGACAGGGGATCAAGCTGTATTCTGCAGAAATAGCTGATGCATGTATCTTGATGGAGGAATAGGACAGGCCTGTATGGAAAAGCTCTGCCAAATACTCCAGGATGTTGGCAATGTCTACCTTGACACATCTCTGCCCCTCTCGGTACTCCAAATGAGAAACCTTTTCCATTTTCCTGCATAGTTCCTTCTTGTTGAGGGTCTGCGGGCCTCAAGGATAATGTCTTTAACCCTTTGGGATAAATCTGGGTTAGTTGCTCTTATGTAATGTTCCAGGCAGTCAGTTGCAGAGTTTTCAGGTTTGGATGCAGGATGTTGTAGTCGCCTGAGTTAACATCAAAGGAATCAGGGTAGTGTCCACATTTTCCCGAGACATGCTCCTCAGTAATGGGTACCAATGTTGTCTTGGCCAATCTGGAGCTATCAGAATGATCCTTGGACGTTCCTCTTTGATTTTCAATAGCACCTTGTGCATCAAAGGAAGAGGTGGGAATGCATATGCTGTTAGGCCTTTCCAACTGAAGGATAGAGAGTCCACCTTCCAGGCAAGTGGGTGGTACGTCCTTGTGCAGAATTTCTTGAGCTGGTGATTGAGTGGGGATGCAATAGGTCTATTTGTGGCAGTCCCCATTTCTTTGTGATGACCTTGAAGATGTCCGGTGTAGCACCCATTCGTGAGCATCCGAAGTAGTTCTGCTTAATATGTCTGCTAGGATGTTTTCCTTTCCCGGTACAAAAGTTGCTTGTAACTGAATGTTGTAACTCAGAGCCATATTCCATAGGTCCAGTGCCATCCGGCATAGTGGGTATGAATGAGTGCCTCCCTGTTTGTTGATGTACCACATGACTGTGGTGTTGTCTGTCCTTATCATCAACTGGCCTTCTTGGAGGAATGGTCTGAAATTCTGGATTGCTAGTTTTACTGCCAGCATTTCTTTTGATTTATGTGCAGGTGCAGCTGATCTGGAGTCCATAAGCCTTGTATGCACTTGTCCAGCAGGTGGGCCCCCAACCGAGGTCTGAGGCGTCCGTTGTGATGGTTTGGCTTGGTTGAATGCTGTGGAAGGGCAAACCTGGGTTTGACTGGCATGCCTGAGCCCACCATAGGAACTCTTGTTTCAGGCATGGAATTAGTGGTATTTGGTTTCTAAGCTGTGCCTGTGTTGAGACCATAAATTCTTTAGGTACCACTGTAGCTTTCTCATATGCAGTCTGGCATGGGGACCAGGATTATGCAGGATGCCATGAAGCCCAAGGCCTGCAGTACTTTCCTTGCTGTTAGTTTGTTCTGCTTTGTTAATGCCAAGAAGTAGAGAGGAAGTTGTTCTTGTTTTTCTGCAGTTAGGAATGCCATCTGTTTTACTGTGTCCAATTCTGCACCTAAGAAGGTTATTCTTTGGGATGGTATCAGTCTTGACTTTTTTATATTGACTGTGTATCCCACGGCTTGTAGTAAGCAAATGACTCTTTGTAAGTCTTCTGTTAGCTTGTTTTTGTTGTCCGCTTGTATCAGGCAGTCGTCCAGGTATGGATATATTTGGATTCCCTGAAGCCTGCAGTGAGCGATTACTGATGCCAGGCATTTCGTGAACACTCTGGGCGCAGTAGATAAGCCAAAGGGCAATGCTGAGAATTGATAATGCTCTGATCCTGCAAGAAATCTGAGGTATCTTCTGAAATTTGGTCATATGGGGACGTGCAGGTATGCCTCCTTGAGATCTAGAGTTACCAGCCAATACTCCTTGCCCAGCATGGGAAGAAGTTGCTGTAGGGTCAGCATTTTGAATTTTGGAACAATGATGAATGTGTTTAAAGCGGACAGGTCGAGAATAGGCCTCCAATTTTTCTCTTTTCTTGGTACCAGGAATAGTCTGGAGTAAAATCCCTTGCCTTGTTCCATAGATGGTACCCTTTCCACAGCTCTCATCTTTGCTAATTGAGCTATTTGTTTTAGAGCGTCTGTCTTTTGATTTGGTGGTAGGTTTGGCATTCCTCTTTTTCCTGGTGAAGTGTGGAAATGAAACCTGTAGCCTTGGTCTATAGTTTGCAAAATCCACTTGTCTCTTGTGATAGAGTGCCTGTTTACTGAAAATAATGTTAACTTGCCTCTTAAGGGTGCTTCTATTTGTTCCCTGGTAGAAGTTGCCAGAGCCAAGTCACTGTAATTGTCCTGTTGCAGTGCTAGTAGTTGTGTCTGTGCCTCGCTGGTTGTTACCTTGCCACTGGCGCTCCCTGTAGACACCTCCTCTGGATTGATTTCTGCCTCTTGAACGCCTATTTCTGCCTCTCTGAGTTTTAGAGGAGTCTGGAAAGGACCAATTTTTGGAAGGCCAGTTCCTGCTAAACCTTGGAGGCTGAACCTGTAAGAAATCTTTCACTGTTTGTACAGATTTTGCCTTCTCTTCCATTTTCTTCAGTACCTGTTGAGCAGGAGAACCAAATAAACTGACCTTATCCATAGGAGCATCTAATAGTTTTGCTTTAACATGATCCGGCAAGACTTGTTCCTTCAACCATGCATGCCTTCTTATAACTGTGCCAGTCATGGCTGATCTAAAGGAAGCCTCCAGTGCATCATAGCCACATTTTAAGGAATGGTTACTAACCTGCTGAATGTTATGCACCATTTCTAGAACATATTTCTTATCTAAAGAATCATCAGAGGACAGTTTCTTAGTTAACTGATCAAGCATAAACTCCTGGTATTGGATCATATGAAACTGACAGTTCAATGCCCTAGCTGAGAGAGTAGCAGAGGTGTAAACTTTTTTACCCCATCTCTAAGGACCTGGATTCCCTTTCAGAAGGGAGAGGGTTTTTAACTGAGGTCGGCTACTGCCTTAGGCCCCTGGGAGATAGTCTCGGGATCTGCAAAGGAGCCTTGTATAAATGGTGATGAGTGTCCGGGACCCTGTAGAACCTATCGGGCTTAGCAGGGGCTGGAGGTAAAGTATCAGGAGCAGTGCAAGCATCATTAAATGCATCATCCACAACAGGAAGAACTGGAGGTATAGCTAAAGGCCTATGTTGTGGTAAATGCAAAAAGGTCCTAAGCCTTTTCCTTGAATCTGAGAAATCTTGTCCCTACCATTGGAATTGCTCTCTCATGGCATGTAAAGTTTCCCCAAAGGAAAATTCCTCTGGTGGAGAGGCAGAAGGAATCGATTCCTCAGCATCGGAATCTTCATAAGTAGAAAAAGGAGCCTCTGGATGGTCTGTATTGTCTGTATCATCAGAAGAATCATCTGAGGACACTGGCTCAGGGGGCTCTGCTCTAGGTCTCTTTTCTGGAGGTTGAGAGGCCCTGTCTGGGTGAGATTGGGATCCCCTTATTAAAGAGATGAGATCCTCTGCCAGAGTAAGCATTTGGGAACTGGAACTGGGCCTGTGAGAGGGGCTTAACAGGCACAGACTTAGAAGTTTTGGCTGCTTTAGCCCTGGCAAAGGCCTTTATAGACATGGCTGCAGGCGGCCTAGCAGCACCACGTGCAGGGGTAGAAACATCCAAAGGATGGTGTCCGATAATTCTGTGAAACCACAGTAGCAGGTAGAACTTCAGAGGCCGATTCAACCAGGTAGAAGGGGCCTCGGTAGTAGTCATGGATTCGCTGAAGATAGAACCGTTTGCTCGGTTTCGCTGAAACCGAGACACTGTTTGCTTAACCGTGGTTTCGGAAACCGCGGACCGCGAGTGTCGGTCCTTTTCTTTGCGCTTAACAACTTGAAGTCGGAGGATCCGACGGCATTATGTACGCAAAATCTGAGCCGAAAAACTGTTCAGCAACTCCGACCGACGCCTAAGCGTCCGTCGGTTGAAAGAAGCACAGGCTAGACAAGCTGCTACGTCGTGGTCTGGGCCTAAACAAGGTAAGCAGTAAGAGTGGAAATCTTTATGAGGTATTTGTTTCCCACAAGTTAAACAGTTATTCACTTTTTCTGACATCGGCTGAGGCAAGAAAGAGTCCCCAACGGGTACTTAGCTTTTAGAAGTCTTCGAAGTAGTATTCGGTAGTAGTAATCTCTGGATCTGACCGACCGGCACTTGCGAACAGCTTCTGCTTCGGGCGCCACGCGGCAAGAAAGACTGAGGAAAATGGCGTTGGCTGATGCCTTTATACCCGAACAACTGCAGCTATGACGTCGGGTGAAGTGCGACACCAGCAGAGGCCAGACCCAGACTTTGGAATCCGGCCGACCGAAGGGCTGCCTGACGACAGGACAACCCATTTGTAAGGACTGCAGATGCATCCTTGAAGGACATCACCACGATGAATGAATGAACAAAATTTATTGCAGAGATGAACGCTTTCGTGTACCCAAAGTATGCTTCATCAGATCTAATTCCACATTATAACTCAAGATCTTATATATACTAATGCTCTAACAACATTATTCAATCATTAAATAATCAAGTAATCAATTATGCAAAAGTATAAAAAGGTGTATACATCTACATCCCAACAACCTAAAAAGAAAACAAGCCAAAATAACAGGGCTGGAGGAAGGGGTGACTACTGCAAAAGTACTATTATAACAGCTTGCCTAGTAAAGTACAATTGTGTGCACTTAGCATAAAATGTAGATGTTAGAGTGTGTAAGCATAAAATGTAGATGTTAGAGTGTGTATTCACTGTTGCGGTCCTAACCAATGGGTTATCTGGCTCCTGGTAGCCTCGATCGGTCAGAATACCAAAGGTAATAAATATGATGTCGGTTATAAAGGACAGCCAATACAAAAGGAGGCAGCCTACGTCACTTCCTCAGTCTTTCTTGCCATAACAGTCAGAAGCCCCCAGAAAACAAGGCTTAAACCAAAAGCAACTTTGGCAAATAATACCAAATTCAGCCTGTACCTTAGGAAAAGAGAACAGGAGAGGACCAAAAAGGGGGAAGGATGGAGGGAAACCAGGACTGCAACAGTGAATACACTCGAACATCTACATTTATGGTAAGTGTACACACCTGTACTATGTTAATCGAGTTTCACTGTTGCAGTCCTAACCAATGGGTTGATTGCCAAAGCCTACAGAAAAGGGAGGAGGAACCAACAGAATCAAGGATGGGAAATAATTCCCTGCAGAACACCAGTGGCAAACCCTGCCATGGTTCTAGAAAACAGAAGCAAATTATAATGCTTTGCAAAGATGTGAACAGAAGACCAGGTGGCAGCCTCCAAAATCTCTTTAGTAGGGACACCCCTTAAAATGGCTGCAGAAGTGGAAGCTGCTCTAGTTGAGTGGGTCCTAACCCCTTGAGGAGGAACCTTGCCACTGAAGGAATAACAAAAAGTAATACAATGTGCAATCCACTTAGAAATAGCCTTGCCCTGCGCTCCAGGGGCAAAACTGACCAATAACTGTGCTGATTTCCGAAGGTCTTTAGTCCTGTCCAGGTAAAACTTGAGTTGTCTGCGCACATCAAGAGAATGTAGGATCCTTTCACCTCTATTTTGAGGATTAGGAAAGAAGTTAGGAACGTGTATGGACTGATTAAGAGTCAGGCTAAAAAACACCTTAGGCATAAAGGAGGGGTTGGTTCTCAGAGAAACCCTATCTCTATGAAAATAAAAAAAGGCTCCACAGCCATTAAAGCTTGCTGCTCCCTCCTTGCTGAAGTTATAGCCAAGAGGAAGGCAGTCTTCCAAGAGAGAAACTTTAAATCTGCAGTGACAGCTGGCTTAAGAGGAGGAAGAGTGAGTTTTTCAAGAACAAAATTAAGATCCCAGGCTGGAGTAGGTGCCCTTCTGGGAGGTTTTAAGTTGCAAGCACCTCTGAGAAACATTTTCATCAGGGGATGAGAGAAAATGGGTTGTTCAAAGGAACAATGAGCAGAGATGGCTGAAGCATGGATCTTGATAGAGGAAAAAAAAGACCACCCTGAAGCAAATCAGCCAGGTATTCCAAGATCAGAGGAAGTGTAACCTGAGAAGAAGACTCCCCACTAGCCTGCATCCAATGAGAGAATCTTTCCCATTTGCCAGCGTAGGATTTCCTAGTGCTAGGCCTCCTGGCCTCCCTCAGCACGTCAACCATCTGTTGGGAAAGGGAAGAAGAAAAGGAAGGAGTCATACAATGAGCCAAGCTGCCAAATGGAGAGACTGAAGATGAGGATGTAGAATGTTTCCCCCTTCCTAAACCAAGAGATCTGGCTTCAGAGGAAGATGCCAAGAAGGAAATTGGGAAAGACTGAAAAGCAGTGGATACCAATGTTGTCTGGGCCAGTCCATAGCTATGAGAATAGTCATTGATCGTTCGTCCCTGATTTCAACAATACCGTGGGAAAAAGAGGAATTGGAGGGAAGGCATAAACTGACAGCAGCATCCAAGGGAAGGACAGAGCATCCACTCTCCAGACTCTGCTGTGATGCTGGCTGGTGCAAAAAAAAGAGGTTGAAGATGGCTGTCTGGGGAGGAGAAAAGATCCACCTGAGGTGTGCCCCAAAGTTGAATGATGCTGTAAAAGACTGGTCTGTTCAGCTGCCACTCGTGAGGATCCACGGTTTGTCTGCCAAAACATTGAGCCTTCCTAGAAGAAACTGAGCTAGGAGATGCAGGCCCAGTGATGCTGCTATAGACCAAAGATTCATGCTCTGCCTGCACAGGGGGTAAGAATGAGTCTCTCCCCTGCTTGTTGATGTACCACATGACTGTGGTGTTGTCTGTCCTGACTAGCAGGGTCTCTGGAGAAAGAAGATGCTTGAAAGCTAGTAAGGCCTGCTGAACTGCTATAAACGCCTTTAGATTTATGTGCAGGTGCATTTGCTTGGCATTCCAATGTCCCTGTATGCATCTGCCATCCAGGTGAGCTCCCCAGGCGCAGTCCGATGCGTTTGTGGTAAGAACTTGAGTGGCAGGAGGTGGGTGAAAAGGCATGCCTTTGTTTTGTAGACAGGCTGTTGCCCACCATATAAAACTCTGTCTGCAGACAAGGAAGCAGAGGAATCATCATATCCAGGTCCTGTGTGTGTTGACATCAAATGTTCTTGAGGTACCATTGCAATTTCCTCATATGTAGTCTTACATATGGAATCATGAGAATGCAAGAGGCCATGTATCCCAGAGCTTGCAGGTATTTCTTTGCAGGGAGCTGGGACAGGCTTACCAAGTCTTTGAAATAAACTGAAAAGAGTTGTCTGCTTCTCCTGGGTGAGATATATCATAAGGGTGCCTGTGTTCAGACTTGCTCCCAGGAATGTTATCTCCTTGGATGGAACCATTTTTTATTTTTTCCTCGTTGAGAGCATAACCCAGGGAAGAGAGAAGAGTCTTTACAAATTCTAGATCTTTTAACAGCTGTTCCTGAGAATTTGCTTGAATCAGACAGTCGTCCAAGTATGCATAAATCTGAATTTTCTTCTGCCTGCAAAAAGCAATGACTGGAGACAGGCACTTTGTGAAAACTCTGGGAGCAGTACATAAGTCAAAGGGCAGCATAGAGAATTGATAATGTTGCTTGCCCACCCTGAAACAAAGGTATTGCCTGCAACCTTCCCTGATAGGGATGTGCAGGTAAGCTTCTTTGAGATCCAAAATTACCAGCCAGGAATCCTTTTCTAAAATTGGTAGCAACTGATGCAGGGTGAGCATTTTGAACTTTGAAATTACCACGAAAGAGTTCAGAATGGATAGATCTAGGATGGGACGCCAGGTGCCTTCTTTTTTTTGGAACGAGGAAAAGTCTGGAATAGAAACCCTGGCCTACCTGCTGAGCAGGAACGGATTATTTTGCTCCTAGAAGAAACAGAGACAAAATTTGTTTTTCTACTTCTGCCCTTTGGTTTGGAGGAGCGTCTGGGAATCCTTTGGGAACTGGGAAGGTGTTGAAATAAAACTTGTACCCTAGGGATACAGTTCTGAGTACCCATTTGTAATCCGTGATAGTGGCCCAGACATTTGCGAAAAGGGCCAACCTTCCCTTTAAAGGACTCTCCAGGCAGAAAGAACAGGCAGAAGTTGGATAAAGTCACTGAGAGTGTTTTAATTGAGATGTAGGCTTAGAACTTCCCACCTTGGAAGTGAAAGCCTGCCAATGCTTAGACCTTTGAGGGTAGCCACCTGCCGCCTAGAAGATTTGCAACCTCTAGTCCTAGAACGGTTCTGTCTGCTGTTATAAGGAAACATCCAACTCTTAGAAGGGTAGTTCCTGCTAAAGCGAGGAGGTTGAACTTGCAGAAAATCCTTAACAGTTTGCATAGACTTGGCCTTATCCTCCATCTTCTTAAGCACTTCCTCTGCTTTGCTGCCAAAAAGACTGTCCTTATGCAAAGGTACATCTAAAAGCTTAGCCTTGACAGGCTCTGGAAGGGACTGCTGTTCCCTGTGCCAAGCGTGCCTTCTAATAACAGATCCAGTAGCTGTGGCCCTGCAAGAGGCTTCTAGAATGTCAAAACCATAATGTAAAGAATGTCTATTGACAAGACTGGCAGAATTCAGCAAATCCTGCATATCCTTACTCCCCGCCAAATGAGGTGCACTTGCTATCCTAGGCTTAATAGCCTCTAAGTTGTGCTATTAGTATTTCAGCATATGAAAAAGATAAGTAGACCTAATAGCAAGAGTGGCAGAGGTATAAACTTTTTTAACCCACCTATCTAGGTTCCTAGATTCCCTGTCAGAAGGAACAGGATTTTTGGTAACAGTGGCCTTAAGTCCTCTAGGGCCTTGAAAAATAACCTCAGGATCAGCCAACGGATTCCTGAAAAGTAACCGATGAGAATCAGGGACCCTATAGTACCTGTCAAGTTTCCTGGGAGCAGGAGCCGAATTTGGAGTCAAGGAATTTTCCAGAAAAGCATCACCAACCACTTCCAACACCGGGGGAATAGCCAGAGGCTTATGCTGAGGTAAATCCAAAAACTCGGTAATCCTTTTCTTAGATTGGGGATAATCCTGACTTTCCCATTTAAAATGCTCCCTGAGAGTATTCAAAGTATCACTAAAAGAGAAATCCTCTGGGGGAGAGGAAGAAGGGATGGACTCCTCTGCATCAGAATCCTCAAAAGGAGAAAAAAACCTGAGAAACTTCCTCTTCATCAGCAGAAATGCTAGAAGAATCATAACCAGAAAAAGACAAAGCCTCAGGAGAAACATCCCTACTCCTTTTAGGAGGAGGAGGCTGGGAACCCCTAATAAGAGTCAAAAGGTCATTAGCCATTTTAACCATTTGGGATTGAGGGGAACGAGAAGAAACTGGAGCCTGCTTTTTCACAGGCTTACAACTTGAAGATTTATGTGCAAGTCTGAAGGACTCGGGAGGCCTGGCAACTGCCAAAGCCGCAGTAGAGGTCATGGGTATGAGCTTGCTGTCTGAACGAAGAACAGAGGCCTTGGACACTGGTGTCAGGTTAGCAGCTCCGAATCCAGCTGAAGAGGTGACAAACGAAAGGTCAGAAGGTAAAATGGAGGCCGGAGGCCTGGGGGACTCTCAAATGCTCTCAACCGAGGCCTGCGGTTGAAAATCCGGGGACTGCAAGGGCTTCAAAGGCACCTCACTGGCTATCACATGACTGACGACCATCCTAACATCATCCGAGGACTTAACCTTCTGAAGCCTGTCGCGGTCCTTACCCTTATGTTTTTTGGGTATGCCTGAAGACCAGCAGATGCCATACTGACAAACTTAGGCCAAACTCCAAAATGTTTAGCTAAAAGCTTAGCTCGACAACGAAAAGTACACGGATTAAAGGGGGCAAAGAGATCACAATTAGGTCAAGGCCTAAACAAATACAATGGGAATGAAAATCTCTAATCTGCTTTCCACAGGTAAGACAATTATTAACCTTTTCTGACATTCGTTAAGGCAAGAAAAGAGGATCCCCAACGGGGTACTTAGCTGTAGTTGACTTCAACTGTGTAGTCAGAAACAAAAAAGGTAAACTGCCAACTGGCATTCGTGCAAGAAATGATTCTGCTTTGGGCTCCGTGGCAAGGAAGACTGAGGAAGTGACGTCGGCTGCCTCCTTTTGTATCAGACATCCTGTTGTCCTTTATAACAGACAACAGCTGACGTCATATTTACTTACCTTTGGTATTCTGGCCGATCGAAGGCTACCGGAAGCTGGATAGCCCATTGGTTAGGACTTCTTTTTCTTTCAGCTGCTCCTGTTAGGGGTCGCCACAGCAGATCAACTGTTTCCATTTCTTCCTGTACTCTGCATCTTCCTCTGTCACACCAACTACCTGCATTGTCCTCTCTCACCACATCCATAAATCTTATCTTAGGCCTTCCTCTTTTCCTGTTACCTGGCAGCTTTATCCTTAACATCTTTTTCCCAATATACTCTGCATCCCTCCTCAGCACATGTCCAAACCAACGTAATCTTGCCTCTCTGGCTTTGTCTCTAAACCTTCCAACCTGGGCTGATCCTCTAATATACTTATTCCTAATCCTGTCCATCCTCGTCACACCCAGTGCAAATCTTAACATCTTCAACTCTGCCACGTCAAGCTCTGGCTCCTGCCTTTTTGTCAATGCCACTGTCTCCAACCCATATAACATAGTTAGGGCTCCAACAGTGAAACACAATGAACATCTACCTATGAACCTAATTAAATTTGTGCTGTGAGCAAAGTTTGGTTTATATAAAAAAGGTACAGAAAATCTGCAGTGTCAAAGTAGAATCACATTAAGGGCTGAGGTAACTGTAGTCTAGTTTTGTTAAAGAGCTTGGGACAATTTTAAGGATAAGGTCTAGTAATAATTTTTCTTGGCCAGTAGCTGGATTATGATTGTTCGTAATCTTAGCTGTGTAACTACAGAATTATAAAATGAATAATCTGGACTCTTCATGGGGAATCATAACACAAAGGCAAACAGTAGCACGGACTGACAGAGTTCCAATTTAAGAAGCAAAAAAACAAACACCAAAATGCAGAGGCACAACAAGCGAAGACAGGAAACTGTAGTCAAGCTTTATTTCTCAGTAAATTAAGTGTTTTCATCCCAATAATCATGAGGTGTTAAGCAAGAGACAAGAAAGTATTTTTCAATCTATCTTGGTCCATCAAAACAATAGTGGGGCAGTTGATATATGTGGAATTGAAAAGGAGGAACACAAGTTATCCTTTATTTGAACTTATAATAAAGATAGTACAACAATTTAGCAATTTGTAAATTAAAAATAAAAACTGGAACCTGCTTACTACTGAGAATCCGTTGACAGATAAATCTAGGTCTCTACCACCCAATTTAAGACTATCAAGTCCTTTAAGAACATTTTTAAAGGGAACATTTCATGCAGAAATTTGGAAAATAATTTTACTTGTAGGAAAAAGGGCAATTTTAAATGTGGGATATGCAATCAGTACCCCCAAATGCTTACAACTAGTGACATATTTAAGTTACTGAACAATAGTTCCCCTAGTGATGTGGACATCCTCCAAGAGGGTCTCACTCAGACAAATGACTGATGCCAGAAACATGGCCTCAAGCTGAATACCCAAAAATGTATCATCATCCCTTTTCGGGAGAGTGATGCCCCCACAAATTATGTCCTAAGCACTAAATCAGTCGTAAGGGATTTGGGCACCCAGGTCGATACCAAACTGACTTTTGACAATCCTGTTGCTTCCGTTGTCCTGAAAGTCTTCTACATGGCCCACCTCATAAGTAAGGGTATCTCATCCAGGGACAAGGAGGTCATAACATCCCTGTATTCTTCCCTTATAAGGCCCATTACTGAGTACAATGCCCCTTTCGGCATGTACCTCGCAAAGCACATGCAGCAGGTGGAGAGACCGCAGAGGTTCCTCACCAGGAGAGTCCAGGGACTCAAACATCTACCATACACTGATAGGCTAAAAGCCTTATCCCTCTACTTGGTTTCATACAGACTCCTCAGAGGTGACCTTTCTCTGGCATACATAGCAATCATGGACCCCCACCTTGATAAGACTGCTACATATCCGCAGGTCAAGCTTTACTCAAGAAACCCACATGTGCAGCCTCAACCTGATGTGTGACATCAAAAGATTTGTTGGCGGGACAGATTTGTGTCCCAGGGACTCCCCTATCTATGGAATAGACTCCCACTCCACATCAAGCACAGTACCTCTTTACCCCTCTCCACATCAAGCACCGTACCTCTTTACCCCCTTTTAAGTGTAACCTGAATAACTGGATGGGGAAAAGAAAATATACCCCTAGGATTCCACCCATGTCCCTGTTGGACAGAGGCACTGAGTGCTGATTTGTCTAAATATGGGCTAAACTCCTGGCTAGGCTTACAAGGTCCACAGGGCCAATACCCTAGTAACCCTCCTATGATTCTATAATAATATTTATATTAATGGACATACTAGGAATGTTGTCTACCTAGCAAAATGTTCAAAATGCTCTACATTTTATATAGGGAAAACTTCGAGGAGAATAAGAGAAAGAATATATGAACATCTGAATGACTTTAATAAGGCCAAAGGAACCAATGCTTTTTATATATACACATTGGTTTGTATAAAGATCACAGTTTGAGGTTTCTATTGATTCAGCAAGTTTATTTTGATTTACAAGAGAGTAATGTACCTGAACATTTGGAATTATGTGAACTTAAATGGCAACTGTTGTTGAACGCGATTATGACCCCAGGTTAAATGAGAGTACAAGTATAAACTGTATTTTGAAATTAAAAATTATAAAATATTTTAAATTCATTGTAATGACCGTTGTAAATTTGTTGTTTTTAATTAATTTTGGTTGCTTATGTATTTTATTATATGTATTTTTAGCAGTTTAAATATTTGTAAGGAGTTTTTTAAATCCAGATTTGTCAATGATGTGTTTAATGAACAAGGGAAAGTCATTGGCTAGTTATGGCATGTGACTTTCAGGTAATTATTATAAAAAAATGGTGTTTTTTAACACTGCTAGTTCTGAAGAAGTCCCTGTAGATTGTTGGGATGAAAGCGCTTAACGTACTGAGAAATAAAGCTTGACTACAGTTTCCTATCTTCACTTGTTATGACTCTACATTTTGATGTTAGAATTCCTATTTACAAAGACATCATTGACTGTTAGAATCTCCTTGTGTTCTGACTGGAGCGCTTCTCAAACAATCTGGTAATATATCACAGATAAGTATATTCCTTGGCACTTTAACTTTTCAGAGTTCTGCATTGTCTTATTTTTTTGCCTGACTGAATTATTTTATATATCTGCTGACTCTGTTTGTTGTTTTCTCAACTGTTCTGAAACTGGTTTTCTCCTTCCCACCTACTCACCCTATTCCTGTGGTGTTGGTAAATTTGATCTGGGACACTCCCAGTTTAGTGTTCACTCTGATACAGAGAGAACATTTGAGAAGGCCAACCCTATTGCTCCACCTTCCTCCCTTTGCACTTTACTAACAAAAAAATATTTCTCATTGTGTTCTGACTGATTGTGCTTCTTAGCTGATAAGTATATTTTCTGGCACTTTTGATTGTTCAGAGTTGAATTTAGTTCAGAATACATTTTGATAGATTGCTTTAATACTGCTACACACTCAAGTGTGCTAGCTTGCACTGCACTTGAATTGTTTAGTGCTGTTTTATCTGCTTTCTGGAAAAGAAATTCTAACCTTGTTTCCTGCCTTTCCTGTAACTAGTCTAATGCAGACACAGATTTGCTGCATCCAGGACTGTTGGTAAGTTTCTGAGCAACCCCCAAGCCTTTCTGTGTTGGAGGGAAGCCTTTTAGCATATCAGTGGGAGTGGCAAGTACTAGGTAACCTATCTACCACAAGAGGAGTGGTTTCTGGCCCATACATTGTACTTTATTGGCCATTTGGGCAGTTTTTTCCATCTCTTTCAACTTTCAGGTTTAAAAGCTCACATCTGTGCTTGTTTCTCACCTTTCCTGTAACTAGTCTAGTCCAGATACAGATTTGCTGTATCCAGGATTGTTTGTAAGCTTCAGAGCCCCCCAAGCCTTTCTGTGTAGGAGGGAAGCCTTCTAGCTTGTCAGTGGGAATAGTAAACACTAGGTAGCTTAACTACCAGAAGAGTAGTGGTTTCTGGCCCAGAAAATGTAAGTTTATTGGCCGTTTGGGCAGCTTTTCCATCTCTTTCAACTTTCTGATTTAAAAGCCCGCATTTGCGCTTCTCCCGCCTTTCCTGCAACTAGTCTAGTCCACATACAGATTTGCTGTATCCAGGACTGTTTGTAAGCTTTTGAGTGGTGCCAATGTCTGCTCTTCAATTTTTCCCTTAGATCTGCTAGTTCTCTCCTCTCTTGCAGTTTTACTAGCTTATTAGATTAGCAATCTACCAGACTTCTTGTAAGAATTATTGTAGCACACAAAAGTGTTATCAGCACTAAATGTTCTACAAGGAAACACCTCTAGTACTTATTATTAATGCCCACCCCTCCAGGCATGTCTAAAGGTCAGTTCCCTGAGCTTTCTCCTATTAACCTGGTGAACTTGGGCATTCTGAGGCAATGTAGCAACTGCCTCATGTACACTGACAACCCTCTCCTCTTACCTCCCAAAGCTCAAACTTGGGAGAGATGCACTTATATATCCAAACTGGAAGCCACGCACTCTCCAGCCAAGACTGGAATAGCTGGTCAAGAAGAGAAGGTCAACACTTGCACCACACCACATGGAACACACACCCCTCCAGAACACACACGAGCACTATCTTCACATAAAAGCACAAACCACACACCCACCTTCGCCAAGACTCTCAATAAAAATCTACCCAAACAGCAGAGACCTCCAAGGCAGAAACGCACTCGACCACAACACAACACTAATCACGCGACACATAACTCTCCTAAACAGTATGCCACTCAACTAAAGCCCCTAAGGCAAAACAGCATGTCCAACACACTAGTCATAGGTGATTCAATAGTGAGGCACACTGATGTCCCATTCAGTAGGTTGAATAAGGAGAAAGTAACAGTCAGCTTCCTGTCAGGCACCAGGATCCACCACATAACGCACGCACTCAGGTCCCTCAACAACAGGTACAAATATGACTCTGTCATTGTACATGTGGGTGTGAATGGCCTAAGATGTACCTCCCTGGACTACATGAAGAGAGACATGGAGGAGCTCTCAGATTATGTAGCCCAGGAGGGTATGACCCTAGCCTGAGCAGCATCCTACCATCACCCAGAATGATACCACAGTCCAAGCAGGAAATTATTGATTTCAACAACTGGTTAAGTTTCTGGTGTCATTCTAAGGGGATCCAGTATTTGCCTGGGATGACATGATTGACAGACCTCGATGCTTTGCCAGAGATGGCCTGCATCTGTCACCCTTGGGCTTCCGGATACTGGCTAAGGCTCTATAGTACCTTTTTTTAGGTGGTGTTACAAAGACCAAATTACCACTGTAACAGCTACAAACAAATGCAATCTGAGGGTCATGCTGCTCACTGCTAGAAGTCTAAATCTCAAAATGCACTCACTCGAAGCACTCCTTAAAATGGAGAACATCAACATTTGGGCTTTAACCGAGACCTGGTTCAAGGCAACAAAAAGCACCCCTGCACTACCAGGTTATAACTCATTCCACACCTTTCAGCCCCAGAACTTGGACCGAAGCTCCAAAGGCAGTGGTACTTCCATATTCATAAAGGATGCGCACACCTCCAGACTGGTAGCCTAAAATAACGCATCTGAGATACTTCAGGTGCAGCTAACATTGGATAAGACGGCGATTCAGGTCATAGCCTGCTACAGGTCCCCAACCATGTCCCATGACTCACACTCCACATTCCTTCCAGTACAGCTCTTTTGAGTGTGTACCTTTAACTCCCAGTGGGCGTGGCTTGAGCCTTTAAAAAATTAAGTTATCACATTACATTTTTAAGAAATGCTCATTGACATTGGTCAAATATCAATACAATTGTGTTTGCCATCATGTATTCTTCAAGATAAAATATTCTGATACCTTGTATGTATCATGATTTTGGATGTATTAATGCAAATATGAACAGGCAATATTTGACACCTAGAGGCGCAGTAGGAGGCAACTGCAGATGCACCTGGAGGCATCACTCGGATGTAATGAGTTAAGCACCCTGGAAAATATTAGGGTCCAACCTAACACTCTCATACTGGGCGACTTCAACCACCCCTCCATTAACTGGGAAAAAGTACAGTTTTGTACCTACCATAAATGTAGATGTCCGATAGGTATGCATCTGCAGTCATAACATATGGGTTGTCCTGCCTCAGGCAGCCCTTCGGTCGGCCGGATTCCAAAGTCTGGGTCTGGCCTCGGTTGATGTCGCACTTTCCCCGACGTCAGAGCGTCTGGGGTATAAAAGCATCAGCCGATGCCATCTTCCTCAGTTTTTCTTGCCCCAGATGCCAGGTGCCCTCTATGAAGGCTAAATTTGGATAAAATGCCAAAAAATTCCAAACATAATGCAAACATATATATATATATATATATATATATATATATATATATATACAAACAAATACACCATAACAGATTCCCCCAGATAGCTAATGAAGGGGTAAACACCCTAGGAATACCACAGAGGGGAAGGAGGGAGGGTAAACCTGACTGCAGATGCATACCTATCGGACATCTACATTTATGGTAGGTACAACACTGTACTATGTCCTTCAAGGATGCATCTGCAGTCATAACATATGGGTAGAATACCATAGCCAATCTGGGGGTGGAGGTACTAAGAAAATGAAGGTGTAGTTAAGAGACCCTGCAGGACTGCAGTAGCAAAACCTGCTCTGGATCTGGAGTATAAGGGTAGATTGTAATGCTTGGCAAAAGTATGCACGGAGCTCCATGTGGCAGCTTCTAAAATGTCCTTGGTAGCCACCCCTCTTAGGAAGGCTGTAGTGGTGGCTGTGGCTCTCGTGGAATGAGGCCTAATATTCACAGGAACAGTCTTTCCATGA
Organism: Protopterus annectens; assembly: GCF_019279795.1. Classification (NCBI taxonomy): domain Eukaryota; kingdom Metazoa; phylum Chordata; order Ceratodontiformes; family Protopteridae; genus Protopterus; species Protopterus annectens. The sequence goes on from NC_056737.1 coordinate 295,632,869, forward strand.
AAGGAGTAGCAAAAGCGAATGCAATTTCCTATCCATTTTGAAATTGTCTGTTTGGAAATTGCTTTTCCTTGTGTCCCAGCAGCAAAAGGTGCAAACAGTTGGTCAGTCTTTCTGTAACTCTTAGTTCTGTCCAAATAGTAGCGTAATTGCCTGTGGATATCCAGAGTGTGTAGAAGTTTCTCCCCTTTATTTTGTGGATTTGGGAAGAAAGTAGGCAAATGAATTGCTTGGTTCAAGGATACTCTAGATACCACCTTTGGCATGAAGGTTGGGTTGGTTCTTAATGGAACTCTGTCCTGATGAAAAATAAGAAATGGCTGCACTGCCATTAAAGCTTGTAACTCAGATACTCTTCTTGCTGAAGTTATGGCCAGAAGGAATGCAGTTTTCCAGGATAGAAACTGTGGATCTGCCGATGCTGCTGGTTCAAATGGAGGAAGTGTTAGTTTTTCCAGCACAAAGTTAAAGTCCCAAGTAGGTAAAGGTGGTCTCCTCGGAGGTTTGATGTTTTTGATTCCTCTGAGAAATTGTTTTAAGAGAGGATGCGAGTAGACAGGAGGATTTGCATTGTATTCTGCTGAAATTGCTGAGGCATGTATTTTAATGGAAGAATAAGACAGGCCATTGTGGAACAATTCTGCTAAGTATTCCAGTATATGTGACATGGTCATCACTGTTGCATCAAGGCCTTTTGTTGTGCTCCAAATGAGAAATCTTTTCCATTTTGCTGAGTATGCCTTCCTTGTGGAAGGGCGGCGAGCTTCCATAATAATGTCCTTTACCCTCTGGGATAAGCTGTCCTGGGAAGGAGTCATGGTATTCTCCAGGCAGTTAGCTGCAAGGTCTTTAGGTTGGGATGCAGGATCTTGTAATTGTTCTGCGGCAGAAGAAGAGGCCATAATGGGAGAGGCCACGGTTTTGTCTGTGACAAGCTCTTCAACAGTGGGTACCAATGCTGCCTCGGCCAGCCTGGAGCTATCAGAATCACTTTTGGCTGTTCTGCCCTGATCTTCAGTAAAACCTTGGACATTAATGGGATTGGTGGGAAAGCATAGACTTTTCAGGCTTTCCAGCTGAATGAGAGAGAGTCCACCTTCCATGCTTGTGGATGGTATGTCCTTGTGCAAAATCTCTTCAGTTGATGATTGTGGGGTGAGGCGAACAGATCTATCTTGGGCCTTCCCCATGTCTGTGTTATGAGTAAGAAGATGTCTGGGTGCAGCATCCACTCGTGTGCATCCAAGGTAGTTCTGCTTAAGCTGTCTGCCAGAGTATTGTCTTTCCCTGGCACGAACTGGGCCTGCAGTTGTATATTGTGTTTCAAACAAAGATCCCATAGATTCATAGCCAGTCTGCATAGAGGGTAGGAGTGCGTGCCTCCTTGCTTGTTTATGTACCACATAACTGTGGTGTTGTCTGTCCTTATTAGCAGGTGACCTTGTTGAAGGAAAGGCTTGAAAGCCTCGATTGCATGTATCACTGCCAGCATTTCCTTTTGGTTTATGTGCATTTGCAGCTGCCCTTGAGACCATAGCCCTTGGATGCATCTGTTCTCCATGTGCGCTCCCCAACCTCGGTCTGATGCGTCCATGGTGATGGTTTGGCTTGCTTTTGGTTTGAAGAAAGGCAACCCTCTGTTGGTCTGGCAGGCTTGAGCCCACCACAGGAATTCCTTTTGAAGGCAAGGTATGATTGGAATCAGAGTTTCTAAGCTATGACTGAACTGAGTCTATATACTCCTTAGGTACCATTGCAATCTTCTCATATGCAGCCTGGCTTGTGGAATTAGTATTATGCAGGATGCCATGAAACCCAGGGCCTGCAGGATCTTCCTTGCAGTTAGCTGAGTTTGTCTTGTCAGATTTTTGAAGTAATCTGGAAGTTGTTTCTGTTTTTCTTCTGTGAGAAAGGCCATCTGGGTGGTTGTATCTAGATCTGCACCCAAAAAGGTTATCCTTTGGGATGGTACAAGTCTTGATTTTTGGATGTTGACTGTGTATCCCCAGGCCTGTAATAGCTGGATGGCATAGTCCAAGTCCTTTAACAAATTTGTCTTGCTGTCCGCTTGTATCAAGCAGTTGTCCAGATATGGGTAGATTTGAATCCCCTGAAGTCTGCAGTGTGCAATTACTGATGCCAGGCATTTCGTGAATACTCTGGGCGCAGTAGATAAGCCAAAGGGCAATGCTGAGAATTGATAATGCTCTGATCCTGCAAGAAATCTGAGGTGTCTTCTGCAACTTTGTCGAATAGGGACATGCAGGTATGCCTCCTTGAGATCTAGAGTCACCAGCCAAGACTCCTTGCCCAGCATGGGAAGAAGCTGCTGTAGGGTCAGCATCTTGAATTTCGGCACAATGAGGTAAGTGTTCAGTGCGGACAGATCTAGAATAGGCCTCCATTGATTTTCTTTCCTTGGAACCAGGAATAACCTTGAATAGAAACCTTGGCCTTGTTCTGAGAGAGGGACCTTCTCTATGGCTTTCATTTGCAGTAATTTGCTGATTTGTTTCAAAGCCTCTGCCCTCTGACTTGGTGGCAGGTCTGGCATTCCTTTTCTTTTTGGCAATGTGTGGAAATGGAACCTGTATCCTTTGTCTATTATTTGCAGTGTCCATGAGTCCCTTGTAATGTAATGCCAATTTTCTGAAAATAAAGAAAGCTTTCCGCCCAATGGTGCTTCTAATTGAGCCCTGGTTGGCGGAGTCAAAAATAAGTCATTGTGTTTGTCCTGGTGTAGCAGTTGTTGTTGCTGTTCCTGCACTACCTCTCTGGCTGGGTGGTTGCCACTGATGGCCTCTGTAGTGGCCTCTAGCTTGCCCTCTACCTCTGGTATGCCTGTTCCTGCCTCTCTGTGATCTGTCTGAGTCCGGAAAGGACCAATTCTTAGTAGGCCAATTTCTGCTGAATCTCGGTAGTTGTACCTGCAGAAGGTCCTTGACTGTTTGCACAGATTTTGCCTTTTCTTCAAACTTCTTTAAGACCTCCTGGGCCGTGGAACCAAATAATTTTTGTTTATCCATTGGAGCATCCAGGAGCTTAGCTTTAACATGGTCCGGTAGAGATTGTTCCTTCAACCAGGCATGCCTTCGTATAACAGCCCTAGTCATTGCTGACCTACATGAAGCTTCCAGTGCATCATAACCACATTGCAAAAAATGGTTGCTAACCTGCTGTGAGTTATGTACCAGATCCTGAAGAGATTTACGGTCAAGGGGCTCAGAGGAGGAAAGCTTCTTATACAATTCATCTAACAAATACTCTTGGTACTAAATCATATGGAACTGACAATTTAATGCCCTCATAGAAAGAGTTGCAGAAGTATAAACTTTCTTTCCCCATCGCTCTAAAGCTCTAGATTCCCTTTCAGAAGGTAAAGGATTTTTAGCAGTGGCAGCTGCAACCCCTTTTGGGCCCTGTGAAATGGTTTCTGGGTCTGCAGTGTGGGCCTTGTACAGGTGAAAATGAGAATCCGGGACCCTGTAGTACCTATCAGGTTTGGCAAGAGCCGGAGGGAGAGAATCAGGGGCTATACTAGCATCAGAGTACACATCATCAATAACATTCAAAACAGGAGGTATAGCCAAAGGCCTATGCTGAGGTAAATGCAAAAAGGTCCTTAATCTCTTTCTGGAATCAGAAAATTCCTGGCCCTGCCATTGGAAATGTTCCCTCATAGAATGCAATGTCTCACCAAATGAAAACTCTTCAGGAGGGGAGGCCGAAGGAATAGATTCTTCAGCATCAGAATCCTCGTAGGCCGAATAAGCCTCCTGCTGGTGCTCTGACAACACAGATTCATCCGTAGACTCATCTGAAGAGTGGGGTTCAGAGGGCTCAACCCTGGGCCTTTTGTTTGGAGGTGGAAGAGAGCCCCTGTCCGGGTGAGGTTGAGAACCTCTAATTAAGGAGATTAGATCCTCTGCTAGGCTGAGAATTTGAGTGCTGGTAGAAGGCCTCAGAGGTAGACTTGGGAGGCAAAGCTTTGGCAAGTTTGGCAGCTTTAGCCCTAGAGAAGGCCTTAATGGACATGGATGCAGGGGGTCTGGCTGCACCACGTACAGGTGTGGACTTGTCTAAAGGAATGGTGTCGGACATGTCCTGGACACCGGTTTCCGTAGGTAGTTCAATAACCGACTCGGCCGGAGTCTCCGAGGCCGAGGTAGTCGGTTGTAAGGTTTCGGCAACAGGAAGCACCGAGGACTCGGTTTCAGCTGAAACCGAGACACTAGCGGTAGGCCTGACCGAGGTTTCAGCCGAAACCGCGGGCTGCGAGGGTCGGTCTTTGTCCTTGCGTTTTTTAACTACATGGGAAGTCGGAGTCTTCGACGGCATTATATGCGCAAAGTTAGCCCCAAAATATTCCTCTGCAAACTCCGACCGACGCCTAAGCGTTCGTCATTTGAAGGAAGCACAGGCAGAGCAGGCCGAGACGTCGTGGTCCGGGCCTAAGCAAGGGAGGCAGTAAGAGTGGAAATCCTTATGAGGTATTTGTTTCCCACAAGTTAAACAATTATTCACTTTATCTGACATCGGCTGAAGCAAGAAAGAGTCCCCAATGGGGTACTTAGCTTTTTCGAAGTCTTCGGTAGCTGAATCAAAGGAGCTGGCCGACCGGCACTTGCGAACTGTTTCTGCTTCGGGCACCGCGCGGCAAGAAAGACGGAGAAAGATGGCGTCAGCTGATGCTTTTATACCCCAGATGCTCTGATGTCGGGGAAAGTGCGACATCAGCCGAGGCCAGACCCAGACTTTGGAATCCGGCCGACCGAAGGGCTGCCTGAGGCAGGACAACCCATATGTTATGACTGCAGATGCATCCTTGAAGGACATCTACTCAATGTACCAATGCACTTGTCCAAAGCTTTCTGGAATTCATTAATTCCAATGCCCTGGACCAGCTCATTCTTACCCCCACTAGAGGTAGCAACATCCTTGACCTGGTCATTACTAACATGGATGACTGTTGCACTACACCAATAGTTAACTCTTCCCTGGTTAGATCCGACCACAAACTAATCACCATCGAAATCCACATCCCACCCACACCCTCCACAAAGGTAACCACCATGAAAAACTTCTCCAAAGCTAACTTTGGGCTCTTAAAAACAGAGGTGGCTAACTTCACGGCACCCATGTAAATGGAGAATAGTTGCATGACCACTGAATCATACACCAATGCAATGTATGAACACGTACACAAATGCATGAATCTCGCGATACCCAATAAAACCAAGATGCTTTCTTCAAAAAAAAAAAAGGAAGCCAATTTGGTGGTCCCCTGCCATAAACAAACTCTACAACAGAAAGAGGAAGCTGATGTGGAATAATGATGCGCCCCATTAGCCTGACGAGTCTGATATGCAAATCTATGGAATGCATCATCATGGACCTAATAAACAAGGATATAGGGAATCTCCAAACTCTGGGTCCTACACAGTCTGGTTTTGTGAAGGGTAGATCATGCTTGCTCAACATGATTGACTTCTTTGAGTCAGTCACCAGAGCTGTGGATGAAAACAAGGTAGGTCATACAGCCTACTTGATCTGGCCAAGGCCTTTGATACCATTCCCCACTCGGGTATCATAGAAAATCTCACTAAGCTAGGCATCAACCCCTATATCACTAGGTGGGTTGCAAACTGGCTCAGAGATAGAACCTACAGTGTGAAAGTAACTGACTCCAAGTCAGACTGTCAACCAGTCACGAGTGGAGTCCCACAGAGTTCGGTCCTGGGTCGTCTTTTGTTTGGTATCTACTTCTCTAAGTCCAGGCCAACACATAGGGACTCTGGCTGACAAAGTTTGCAGACGATTGCAAGTTGGGAGCTATTATTAACTCCCCAAGTGATGCTGACATCCTACAGAAGGGCCTCAATGAGACCAACGACTGGTGCCAGAACCATGGTCTTAAGCTCAATGCCAAAAAATGTCGTCATTCCCCTTGGGAAAAACCCAGTTCCCTTGAATTACCACATTGATGGTAGTCCACTGAACACAAAAGATGTTATAAGAGATCTAGGAACACTGTTAGAGTGTATTAAACAGTGAATAAAAGGTTGAAATTCTGTTGTAAAGATGCTGAAAGATAAAGCATAGAATAAAAAGTTTGCATAAATGTAGGTATAAAGTTTAGTAATGTAAAATGGGCATCCATACTATATGTATAATAGACAGGCTTCTCTTCTTTACAGCATCAGAAAAAAACTAATAAGGCAATTCTGGAAAGCAAGTATTACATGCTTTTCTCATGTTTGCAGATCTATTAATGGACACAAGATATTTCCTGAGCAGTTTGTTTCTCACAGCTGTTTCCTTACAGACTTCTGTCAATGGACATATTTTTGTGTGTTTTCCTCAAGATATTTTCTAAAAGATATGTTTGTCACAATATTAAGAAAAGCTTGACGTAATTCCTCACAGATAAATGGACATGGTTTTTTATAGAATCAACAGAAAAAATTCTAAAAGGCAAATTCTCATATTAGCAGAAGAACTTAAATGGTTTCACAAAAGAACAATAGAAAAGTCTAAAAGCAGACATTACATGATTTCCCACAAAAGCCCAAAAAAGATACCAACAGAAAAACAGGATTTGAAGTGCATGACAGAAAGGGTATATATACTAAACTATGTTAGAGGTATTTTTGTAAGAACTCAGGTTCTGAGGTAACTGGAGACTCAAAATCCATAAATCCATCATCCACACCAGTTGTGAAGGAAAAACTTTGCACATTAAATTTGTAAACTACAGTCGTACATCTTCTTTGCTATAAAAATCAGTTATTTATTAGTAGCCGTGCTTATAGTGAAATAGTATTGTGCTGCAAAATATATTTCTTTATCAGTGTGCAATTTGGAAGGCTTGGTGCTTTAAACAGACTACAGATGCAGTCAGGCAAAACTCTGTGTCTCTGACTCAACAGTAAACAGCCATCAGGACTTTGTGTTTTAAGAAGACTGAGTTCGGTCCAGCAAGTTCGAGTACAGCACAGCACAGCAGCAGCACATAGATAAATTACATTTTTCAATGGTGACCCTGATGTGATTCGAACACGCATCCTTCTGATCTGGTTTAAATTTTTCAATAGTGACCCTTTCCTGTATCCGAACACAGGGAGAGTGGTGATGCCTTGTATAAGGTCACTCTAGTAAAAGCACAGTAACTAACATTTATGTTGTGTACTTCAGTTTTCTACAGTTTCTATAGTTTGCAAATGTACAGTTCATCAGACATCTGAAACAAAACCGAGACTGCACTGCAGGAAAGTGAGCAGTGCCATAAAATTCTCCAAGAAGGGTAGAAGAGCAAAGTACAACACTGAAACTGCGAGTTTTGTTTTACCAACTTCACAAGTGACTACAGAGACTTTTCAACCATCTACAGTAAAGCAGCCTGGTCATCGGCCTCTCTGTTGACTGGTAAGAATTTTTCTGTGTTGCATACAGTATGGATGCCAGTAAAGGTAATAATAATAACAGAATACAGTGTTGGGATACACAGCAAATTAGCAAATGTAAAACTTTATTAGCGCAAGTTTATAGTAAGGCATTATGAAAATGTATTACAATATTTAGCTGGTATCTCAAAGAAAACCATGTGTGGTCTGACACATGTTTACTGTGTAAATCATATGAAACTGCTTTCTGTGTACAATGTCATAAAAATACAGTGCATGCCATTATTAAAATGTTAGCCTGTACAGACAAACATTTTAATGGTAAAGAAAACACAGCACGGCAACAACGTAAGTGAGAAAAATTGGTGTGGAAGGCAACCACAATAATTCCTCGGCTTGGACACAAAGCAAATAGTTTATTACGCAAAAAAAGAAAAACAATAAATCCCAGGTTAAGCGCTTTCATCTGACACTTGCAGACTTCTTCAGAACATAGGTATGCAACTGCTCTTTCAATTTAAACACATTTTGGCGCCAAAAAGCCACTTCAATCAAAGAATTAAAGGTGCATATACATACAAATATTCATAACACACATCCTTTCTTAGAAAATTACTATCCTAACAAAGTGAATTGCCATCTTGAATAAAAGTAATACATAGGTAATATATAATGTCCTCAACATAAAAATATAAAAATATATTGTCCTTAACATAAAAATATATAATGTATGCTAAAAAATGATTGAATGTCTCCTGGGGACTAATAACAAATCTTACGCTTAATAAAAACCTTACGCTTAATATAAACCTACCAATTAGTAGTTGCAAGAAAACCTAAATATAACAATAAATATGACTATATCAAATGATAGTTGTGAAATATAAAAATTATGAATTTTTTTTTTTTAATTTATTAATTTAAAAATTATTAATTGATAGACTGTTTAAGGTGTTAAGAGTGTTGAAAATGTTAAAAAATGTATAAAATATAATGGGAATGTACAAGAGGAATGTATGTATATGCGGGACGCTATTCCAAGACCCTATGCTAACTGCAAGAACGGTTTTATACTAATAAAATCGTTGATGCCAGGCAATCTTGTGGCATCAGTGGTAATTTGTCATTTGCTCTCTTTCATGGCCAAAAGAGCTTTTACATTCCCCCCAAATGCTGTGATGTTAACCTTATCAATGATAGCAAATTTAAAATAATGCGTAACACCATTTTTTGATATATGCCTGTAAAGAGCATTCTTGGTATCTTTCTTTTTAATACCAAATAAATGCTCATAAATACGTTGTCTTAATTGTCTCTCAGTCTTGCCTAAATAAAACGCTGAGCAAACTTGGCAAGTTGCAAGATAGACTGCAAATTTGGTATTACAGTTACCTGTCCTGCAGTATATATGTGTTTTGTTAAAATTATCCAAGTTTACACCTTCTGTTTCATTAATGGTGTAGCATTGATTACATGTACCACATTTTCTTGTACCGGTTGATCCCCCTTTATTGTCACTCATGTTTGATTCCAAAATCCTTTTGAGGTTGTTTCCTGTTTTATACACAAATTTGGGATGAGATCCCAAAGTCAGGGCCAGATTATCATTCATAGTAAATAAGTTCCAGTGTTGCCTCACTATGTTTTCAATGTACTGGACTGTGGGGGAATACATTAACACACAAACCTATTGTCAAATCCCTCCTTTAGTTTATTGTCCGATGGTAAAACCCCAGGTGTAGAGTTGCCCAATAAAGGTAGATATTTGTTACCCCATTCTTTGCTGACATATTTAACAACATCGTTAATAAGGGTAACCGGGTATCCTCTCACACTGAACATAGACCTAATAAGTTCAAATTCGTTGTCCAATACAGCTCTTGTTGATGACATACGGCTGCTCGAATGCACTGTCCTTTAACAACATTTTTAAAAACATATTTGGGATGATTACTACTGAATTCCAAGTAATCAGTGGAAAATGTAGGCTTTCTGTGAATGCAAGAGATAAATCCGTCGTCACCATGGCTAACATAGGTGTCCAAGTAGGCTGTACCCTTTTTATTGAGATTATATGTGAACTTTAAGAAATCAGTGGTGTTGTTGATATAGTCAAAAAAAGGCTGAATCAAATCTTCTGGACCCTTCCATAGCACAAAAAGATCATCCAAGAACCTTGAATAATAGACAATATGTTGAAAAAATTCACTTTTAAATACGTATAGATTTTCCCATTCAAGCATAACAAGATTTGCAAAAATGGGTGCGCATGCTGCTCCCATTGCGACACCCCTAGTCTGTCTAAAATATTCATTTTCAAAGTGTATAAAGTTGTAGTCCAATACTAAACCCATCATGTCAACAATGAGGCTAATCCTGTCCCATTTCATATTGGAATATTTCCTAAGGTTGTTACAAAAATACTCCAGTCCAATTTCTTTGGGTATACACGAGAATAGATCGATTACGTCAATAGTCATGTAGATGAGGTTCTCATTCCATAGTTGCGGTGTTAGGTTCCTCAGAAACATCCATGAATCTTTAATAAGGTGAGGAATGTTATTATATGTGTGCTTCACCCATTTGTCAATAGCTACTCCCAGGGGAAATGTTTTAGACCTACTACCCGAAATTATGGGTCTAAACGGGGGGTGTTCCATATTTTTGTGTACCTTGGGTATTCCTATAATTGTGGCTAAAGTCAGGAATTCAACTTTCAAGAACTGGTACACCTCATCTGTAATTCTGTGATCAATAACGTATTCTTCCACAGCTAACTCAATTCTCCTGTGGCCAATATTAACTTCATTAAGAGAAATGGCCTCATAATTCCCTGATTAGTATAATATGTTGTAGATTTCATTAATGTAATACATTTTATTGTATAAAACAATACCTCCCCCTTTGTCAGGTTTCATAACCTTCACTTCGTTGTTGTTTACTAGTGAATATAGACAGTTACGTTCCTCTTCGGTTAAATTGTCCTTTTTATTCAACATAGCATACTTGTCGGTCTTTTGTACTTTGTAGAGACTATATATATCCTGACAAACCAATTTCTCATAGCTGGCTACTACCGCGTGGTTACAGGGTATATATGTACTTTTTTTCTTTAGTACGACCTGTTCTCCCCCACAATGTGTACCGTCATTATTATCAAATGCATTGTTGTTAAATTCATTATTAGATTCATTATTAACTTCATGACTTTTAACTTCGTTGTTTTTGAATTGTAGGGCTAAATTCAATCTTCGACAATATAATTTAAATTCAGTGATAATATCAACTAAATTGAATCTCACAGTCGGTATAAATTTCATTCCTTTAGAAAATAAGCTGTAAAATTCATCTGATATGTCAATATTTGAGTAGTTAAAAACTTTGAACCCATTATATGAGCTCATAAACTGATTCTTTTCCACCTGTGTTGGTGCATCAATATTCACAACAGGTGCTTGACTACAAACCATGTGTGCTACACCAGGACAGACACTCGCCATAACATCATCAGATCCAGTGTTGCTTATCTCCTTTTCAAATGGCTTGGAGTGAATGTGTTTTTCTGAGGGGGGAAAAATCTGCCGCCCCGAAAATCATTGATAAGGTTATCAATGCTATCATTGATAAGGTTAACATCACAGCATTTGGGGGGAATGTAAAAGCTCTTTTGGCCATGAAAGAGAACAAATGGCAAATTACCACTGATGCCACAAGATTGCCTGGCATCAACGATTTTATTAGCATAAAACCGTTCTTGCAGTTAGCATAGAGTCTTGGAATAGCGTCCCGCATATACATACATTCCTCTTGTACATTCCCATTATATTTTATACATTTTTTAACATTTTCAACACACCTTGAACAGTCTATCAATTAATCATTTTAAATTAATAATTTTTAAATGAATAAATTAAAAAAAAATAAAATCATAATTTTTATATTTCACAACTATCATTTGATATAGTCATATTTATTGTTATCTTTAAGTTTTCTTGCAACTACTAATTGGTAGGTTTATATTAAGCATAAGGTTTTTATTAAGCGTAAGATTTGTTATTAGTCCCCAGGAGACATTCAATCATTTTTTAGCATACATTATATATTTTTATGTTAAGGACAATATATTTTTATATTTTTATGTTGAAGACATTATATATTACCTATGTATTACTTTTTATTCAAGATGGCAATTCACTTTGTTAGGATAGTAATTCTCTAAGAAAGGATGTGTGTTATGAATATTTGTATGTAAATGCACCTTTAATTCTTTGATTGAAGTGGCTTTTTGGCGCCAAAATGTGTTTAAATTGAAAGAGCAGTTGCATACCTATGTTCTGAAGAAGTCTGCAAGTGTCAGATGAAAGCGCTTAACCTGGGATTTATTGTTTTTCTGTTTTTGCGTAATAAACTATTTGATTTGTGTCCGAGCCGTGGAATTATTGTGGTTGCCTTCCACACCAGTTTTTCTCACTTACGTTGTTGCCGTGCTGTGTTTTATTTAGCGTTGTTTGGAATGGAAGCCGCAATCGAGGATCCTCAGGCTTCATGGGACAGAACGGAGATCGGAAAAATTCAGGAGGAGATCACCCTTTTAAAAACCGAGATGGCTCGGTTAGTGGAGTTGGTCGGACGAGCTTTCACAGTCATTGGGAAGGTCGAGGCGACTACAATGGACCATCAGCAGGAAATATTGTTAGCTGGGGAACCATTTCCTGTTTCTCACAAAGGGACTGTACCGCTGATCGAGACGAGTTCTCAGTTTGAGATCCCCAATGGACAAGTAACCAACGTAGATGGCATTAAATGTATGAACGAGGACAGAGTACTGAGTAAAAGTAAGGATTTTAATTTAAACAACAGTAGGGATTCCAATACTGACTTCACTTTTGATTTTAGTTTTTTTCACGCACACAAGGAGGTGGAACGGCTTGGGGCGCGTCCCAAACGCCCCTTACCTCTCAGAACATACTCAGGTGTTACTAAGACACAATTGGACAATGTAAGAGGTACCGAACTTAATTCTGAACACATTATTGTTATTTCGAGCCCTGATATATTTAGAAATGTGAATGTTCCTAAGTGTAAAAGGCAGTATGTTAATACCTACAGTAAAACTAATGTAAAGAGTAAATCTAATGGTGGTGAAACTAATGACTTATTAGAATGTCTTATGAAGGATGATTATGAGTTCACAAAACAGGATGTTGATGGGGACAATATAAATGGCCAACATGCTATGAAAGACAATGTTTATAGGGATGAAAATACTACATTTAAGGACAGGATTTTTCTTTTTGGTAAGAAGCTGCTGTCTATTAAGAATATTAAAATTGAAAATGCATATTTTACAAAATGTTTGTCTTTAAAAGTAGTACCTAAGGGTATTAGATTTTTTAAGATGCCTATGGGCTTGACTTGGATCATGATGGGATGAGTGAATTTAATCACGTTTGACAGTTTTGGTTATTGTTACATGAAAATGTTGATTAAGAAAAATGACGAAAAACTTTCACGTTTAATACAGGAGGTTGATGATTTAAACCATGAATTAATTACTAATTAATTATTTTCTAAATGGAATGATTTGTACAACAAACAGTTCACTATGGCACAGCAGAAAGCCACTACTATATATCAAAGAAAAAGCATGAAAATAGTCCGTGATTTGGACCTATATAGTAACAACAGAGCATACATATGGCCCAAAAACAACAGGGAAGGTGGTAGTGATAGATATCAAAGGTATGACGATAGACATACTGACAGAAATGTAAATTTTCAGGGCGGCAGATTTTTCCCCCCTCAGAAAAACACATTCACTCCAAGCCATTTGAAAAGGAGATAAGCAACACTGGATCTGATGATGTTATGGCGAGTGTCTGTCCTGGTGTAGCACACATGGTTCGTAGTCTAGCACCTGTTGTGAATATTGATGCACCAACACAGGTGGAAAAGAATCAGTTTATGAGCTCATATAATGGGATCAAAGTTTTTAACTACTCAAATATTGACATATCAGATGAATTTTACAGCTTATTTTCTAAAGGAATGAAATTTATACCGACTGTGAGATTCAATTTAGTTGATATCATCACTGAATTTAAATTATATTGTCGAAGATTGAATTTAGCCCTACAATTCAAAAACAACGAAGTTAAAAGTCATGAAGTTAATAATGAATCTAATAATGAATTTAACAACAATGCATTTGATAATAATGACGGTGCACATTGTGGGGGAGAACAGGTCGTACTAAAGAAAAAAAGTACATATATACCCTGTAACCACGCAGTAGTAGCCAGCTATGAGAAATTGGTTTGTCAGGATATATATAGTCTCTACAAAGTACAAAAGACTGACAAGTATGCTATGTTGAATAAAAAGGACAATTTAACTGAAGGGGAACGTAACTGTCTATATTCACTAGTAAACAACAATGAAGTGAGGGTTATGAAGCCTGACAAAGGGGGAGGTATTGTTTTATACAATAAAATGGATTACAATAATGAAATCTACAACATATTATACCAATCAGGGAATTATGAGGCCATTTCTCTTAATGAGGTTAATATTGGCCACAGGAGAATTGATTTAGCTGTGGAAGAATATGTTATTGATCACAGAATTACAGATGAGGTGTACCAGTTCTTGAAAGTTGAATTCCCGACTTTAGCCACAATTATAGGAATACCCAAGGTACACAAAAATATGGAACACCCCCCGTTTAGACCCATAATTTCGGGTAGTAGGTCTAAAACATTTCCCCTGGGAGTAGCTATTGACAAATGGGTGAAGCACACATATAATAACATTCCTCACCTTATTAAAGATTCATGGATGTTTCTGAGGAACCTAACACCACAACTATGGAATGAGAACCTCATCTACATGACTATTGACGTAATCGATCTATTCTCGTGTATACCCAAAGAAATTGGACTGGAGTATTTTTGTAACAGCCTTAGGAAATATTCCAATATGGAATGGGACAGGATTAGCCTCATTGTTGACATGATGGGTTTAGTATTAGACTACAACTTTATACACTTTGAAAATGAATATTTTAGACAGACTAGGGGTGTCGCAATGGGAGCAGCATGCGCACCCATTTTTGCAAATCTTGTTATGCTTGAATGGGAAAATCTATACGTATTTAAAAGTGAATTTTTTCAACATATTGTCTATTATTCAAGGTTCTTGGATGATCTTTTTGTGCTATGGAAGGGTCCAGAAGATTTGATACAGCCTTTTTTTGACTATATCAACAACACCACTGATTTCTTAAAGTTCACATATAATCTCAATAAAAAGGGTACAGCCTACTTGGACACCTATGTTAGCCATGGTGACGACGGATTTATCTCTTGCATTCACAGAAAGCCTACATTTTCCAATGATTACTTGGAATTCAGTAGTAATCATCCCAAATATGTTTTTAAAAATGTTGTTAAAGGACAGTGCATTCGAGCAGCCCGTATGTCATCAACAAGAGTTGTATTGGACAACAAATTTGAACTTATTAGGTCTATGTTCAGTGTGAGAGGATACCCGGTTACCCTTATTAATGATGTTGTTAAATATGTCAGCAAAGAATGGGGGTAACAAATATCTACCTTTACTGGGCAACTCTACACCTGGGGTTTTACCATCGGACAATAAACTAAAGGAGGGATTTGACAATAGGGTTTGTGTGTTAATGTATTCCCCCACAGTCCAGTACATTGAAAACATAGTGAGGCAACACTGGAACTTATTTACTATGAATGATGATCTGGCCCTGACTTTGGGATCTCATCCCAAATTTGTGTATAAAACAGGAAACAACCTCAAAAGGATTTTGGAATCAAACATGAGTGACAATAAAGGGGGATCAACCGGTACAAGAAAATGCGGTACATGTAATCAATGCTACACCATTAATGAAACAGGTGTTAACTTGGATAATTTTAACAAAACACATATATACTGCAGGACAGGTAACTGTAATACCAAATTTGTCATCTATCTTGCAACTTGCCAAGTTTGCTCAGCGTTTTATATAGGCAAGACTGAGAGACAATTAAGACGACGTATTTATGAGCATTTACTTGGTATTAAAAAGAAAGATACCAAGAATGCTCTTTACAGGCATATATCAAAAAATGGTGTTACGCATTATTTTAAGTTTGCTATCATTTATAAGGTTAACATCACAGCATTTGGGGGGAATGTAAAAGCTCTTTTGGCCATGAAAGAGAGCAAATGGCAAATTACCACTGATGCCACAAGATTGCCTGGCATCAACGATTTTATTAGTATAAAACCATTCTTGCAGTTAGCATAGGGTCTTGGAATAGCGTCCTGCATATACATACATTCCTCTTGTACATTCCCATTATATTTTATACATTTTTTAACATTTGCAACACTCTTAACACCTTGAACAGTCTATCAATTAATCATTTTAAATTAATAATTTTTAAATTAATAAATTAAAAAAAAAAATTCATAATTTTTATATTTCATAACTATCATTTGATACAGTCATATTTATTGTTATATTTAGGTTTTCTTGCAACTACTAATTGGTAGGTTTATATTAAGCGTTAGATTTGTTATTAGTCCCCAGGACACATTCAATCATTTTTTAGCATACATTATATATTTTTATGTTAAGGACAATATATTTTTATATTTTTATGTTGAGGACATTATATATTACCTATGTATTACTTTTTATTCAAGATGGCAATTCACTTTGTTAGGATAGTAATTCTCTAAGAAAGGATGTGTGTTATGAATATTTGTATGTATATGCACCTTTAATTCTTTGATTGAAGTGGCTTTTTGGCGCCAAAATGTGTTTAAATTGAAAGAGCAGTTGCATACCTATGTTCTGAAGAAGTCTGCAAGTGTCAGATGAAAGCGCTTAACCTGGGATTTATTGTTTTTCTGTTTTTGCGTAGTAAACTATTTGCTTTGTGTCCGAGCTGAGGAATTATTGTGGTTGCCTTCCACACCAGTTTTTCTCACTTAATGGTAAAGAACCAGAAAAAGTTAATATGGTTACATTATATTCAGATGTTGAACAGTTATGTATGTCCTGTTACCTCAAGTGAAAGGATTACTTCAGAGTTACAACAGTGAAATCAGTTACTGACAGAACCTGTAGTATATTTTGTTACAAAAGAATGTAATAAACTTCTAAAAGACAGGCACAATGAGTTCAGGAAGTTTAGACAAGTTATACAAACAAATTTTCAGAAGTGCATAGGAGTTTTAGATACAGCCAGAACAGGTTACTGAAAAATATTAAAAAGACCATGCAACATTACAGGAAACTCTTGAACAGCAGTTACAGGATAAAGAAAACAAATTAGCTGAACTGACAAAGACCGACTTCCTGCATACAACAGCTGAGCTTAAGAAAACATTGCAAAAGAGCAGGAAACTACAGCTGATCTGTACAAAAAAGGCATATTTTATAATATATTTATGTTTTGAAAATGGTTAAGCATACATGGCAGGGTCTGATGTATGGACAAATCATTCTCAAACGTTTTAAAACTTTCATTCAGTTAAAGCAAGACATTTACCAGTGCTACAGTAAAGAAGAACATATGCCTGCCATTCTCATAGCGCAGTCAAAAGGTAAACAAAACAGTTTTAGTGCATAAAAAACAAATGAGGGTAGTTAATTAACAGTAAAGATGTGACGTCACAAGACTGACATGCATGTATTTTTTTTCATCTAAAGTACAATGCACAAAAGCAAAAGGCAGATAACAGCAGATGTAAATATAAACATGTTAGTTAAGCTAATATCTAATTTGTTTTTTTTTACAATTATATAGTAACACCACATCAAACAGTTAAAGCTCTGATAGACAATTAAAAAAATAATAATAAAATCACAGTCAGCATTAGCCAAGCAGTCTTTGCAAAATGAATGCCAGGGCAATTAAATAAAAAAAAAATACTGAAATCCAAGTTAAAAAATATGCAAGCGAATTGTAAAATAAGGTCTATATATGTAGTGTAAATGCATATATATGCAAATCACAAATACTTATTATAATACTAAGTGTTTTACAACTGCATTCTACTATCAAGCTGCAAGTGTATTAATAGATGATTAAAGAAAAAAATGCTAAAAGGGTTAACTATGGTCTACAGAGTCTGAAATGTGAGCTCAGACCTTCCTAGGCTGAATGAATAGTTACAGGAAATGTTGGGCAGATAAGGTAAAAAAAAACAAGACTGACTGCCAGACAAGTGACTTGAGTTTTTCTAAAACATTATTGTTATTAAAACATAATTGTTAAATGTTCACATGGTGCACTATTTGGTAGTTGTAATAAAATATCACAATTGTGCATACATGTCACTGATGATCTGTTTGCAGGTAAATGTTAAAAGTAAAAAACCTCAGATACATCAAGTACAGCCAGCAAATGGGCCATAGTATACATACAGTTTGAATAAATTATGCAGGAGGGTATAAATGCCGGTATACATTCATTTATGCAAAGAAACATTCACTGAACTTTATATTTTCCGAACCATAATGTCGAATTTCATAGTGGCGAATGGTCGGAATGTTGTAAAAAACACCGAATGTGACATTTCTGACCGCTCTACCACCTAAACAAGCGCTACCATGGGTCAAAAAGGGGGTGGTTATTGTGCATTTCGCACATATTGCGTTCAGACAAATGAGAATTTGCTGCACTGCTTTCGGACATTTCCCGGTCGGCCATCCACCAGCCGACGAAATGACTGTATACCATAAATACCTACTAGTAGTAGTAAGTAGCAAAAGCTTTATAAAAAAATGTTCAAATCAGACAAAGGTCCATCGTTTGGTAGTAACCTAATCATGCAAATGTATAACCAAAGTGTTGGCCTGGCATACATTATATTCTCACAGCATAAAGCATATAAACAACACTGCAATACTACAGGGGGAGGGGTACTTTTGCAGTTTTACACTGACTGTATAAAGCAGTACTGCAGAAGGGTCTAAAATAGAGCTACAGAAGGAAAATAATATCTCATTCCCTCTTGACAATACTATTTTAGGGGGGAAGGAAAACGGGCATTAGTGCATTAGAAATACTGGTAAACAGATTAAACCTGACAGGCCAAAATATTTTACAAGTTGCTAATAGCTATTATGCTAATTATAATTGTATTTTTTAATATGTTTTTGGCAAGACAATGTTGGTATGCAAAACGCATGAATGTTTCTAATTGTTGGATATGTAGTTGAGCGTTCCTATTAGATGACCGAAGACGCATTCTTTCGAATGCGTCTTGATCGAACTTGAAAAGATGAAAAGGCAAAATGACGACGTGTAATATAAGCAAATTCTTTCCCTGGGAAAGAAATCACTTGGCCGCATCTGTTACTTTGCCATTTTCGTCACTGTAATGCGATCTCAGAGCTGGTATATTTAAGTGGGGGGGGGGGGCACAGCCCCCGACTTTATGTTTTAAGGTTTTTTTTTTTTTTGGAACAGCGATTTTTTTCCCTTAAAAAAAAATCACTGTTCTAAGCATTTGAGTTTGTAAGTTTTGGCTTACATGAGGTTGATAAATAATTGTTCACTTTTCTAAGCATTCGATTATTTAATATAGACCCTGTAGTTGCCTCTGGTGGCAAATCCACTAGATACTTCTAAAGAGACATAAGAATTTTCCAAGATTTTGCTTGATGTTAATGTTACTAAATTTGTAGATTAGACTAAATGTACTTTACAGTCTTTGTATGTACAAATACAGAAGAATTCAGTACAAATTAAATAAAAAAAAATGGGTCCAGAGTACCTACTAAATTGAAATGCAAGAGTAGCAAACAACCTGTGCAGATATATACTGTATAGGATACACTGTAATGTAACAAGTTCAAAAGTAATTTGTCAAGTTGTAATGTTATCACTGGTTTTTGGACCATTATTTTATCCATACCAGTACTGGTAACTCCAGTTAGAGGAAAATTATATTAATTCCACAAAAGAAACAGGAAACTGATCTTTTGAAAATTATATTAAAATATACAGCTAATAGACTAATAACAACATTCTTCAGTGTATAAGATGTTGACTTCACTGTCAACTAAAGCATATGGGCAGTTCAGAGATACGACTACAATGTTATGGTTAAAATGATATTAAAACTGTAAATTTTAGCACTAAATAACGTTTGCAGTAGCGCACAGTTCTTGCTCTCATAGATATTAGTCCATCTCTAATCTTTTGGTATAAAATGATTAATAAAAGGAAACAGTTAATTCAACAGTTGCAAAGAGTTAATAAAAGAGTTCTAAGTCATAAATTAAATTCTGTGATTGCAAAAGAATAAATTAATCAAGTTAAAAAATAAAACTAAAGCAGACACAGCTCATAACTGATGGAATATTTTCACAGAATGGTCTGCAAAAGAAAAAGTTGTTAGATACTGTGACGCCCGCGCCCTGACCCAGCAGTCAAGTAGCCTCAATCCTCAACACCAACACCAGAGAGGGCTTCTCATATATGAGGAAAGGGTAACAAATACACACAGTAAAGTACAATTTCTCTTAAGTGCACACAAAGATCACAGTCAGTCTGGGGCTGGTTACTCCCTTGCTCTACAGGTCCCCAATAAGACTCCCCACTGACACAGCTATAGGGTCCAGATCTCAGCCTAGCTGGCAAGCTAACCTCCAGTACCCTCTCTGTCCCACCAGTGCTTTGTGTCCCTGCCCAGGTAGCTGACACACACCCACACTTTTGAGATAAGTATTTATACAACTTCACAGACACTCCTGGGAAAGGCTGACACAGATTCTCCATCTGTGCCCCTTTACCCAGACTATACGGTAGTAATTACTGCCACCACCAGCTAATACTTATCAGCTACCCAATGGCCCTTAAAAGGGTGTCCAATTATTATTGTGCAATATTATTATCTAATTGGTATAATCCGAGGTGGTACAGTGATAGCGTTGTTGCCTCACAGCAAGAGGTTCTCCTGTTCAATTCTCAGCTGGAGTGCCTTCTGTGTGGAGTCTGCATGTCCTTCCCACGGTCGAGTGGGCTATGAAAGACATGTGTGAATGGGCGTGCCTTCGCTGAAGGTTGGGCATCGGGCTGACAACTCGGCACCATAAAAATCAACTGCCAATCATTAGTGGACCAGAGTTCCGCTGTGGCGACCCCTAACCAGGAAAAGCCGAAAAGACAAACAACAACAATATTATCCAATTGGTAGTATAGCTCTGGGCTAAACCTATAATAAAGGCTTAGACAGTAAACTCTACAAGTATGCAATGTACTCTAGAGCTAACTTATCTGTACACAAACCAGCCAGAGTTAAGAGGTTTTCAAAATATTTAATAATGAATACTAAAAACACAAGACAATAGTCACCACAGTGCTATCCAAGAGTTCAGAGATCACACACAAACATAAAATAAATCAGTAGTACAGTTCTGACATAACCGAAAAACATTTAGTCTAATCTTTATAGTCCTAGCTATTTCTACAAGAAAACATACTTCTAAGATAACTTACTTACATAGAGCAAGGCAGTGCTGAGCTGAATAGTCAGACAAAAATGCTTAATAATTTCTGGTTTTCACTGTTTAAATTGAAACTGCAGTTCTGATAAAGTACAGTTTTGTACCTACCATAAATGTAGATGTCCGAACAGGAATGCATCTGCAGTCCTTACAAATGGGTTGTCCTGTCGTCAGGCAGCCCTTCGGTCGGCCGGATTCCAAAGTCTGGGTCTGGCCTCGGCTGGTGTCACACTTCACCCGACGTCATAGCTGCAGTTCTTCGGGTATAAAGGCATCAGCCGACGCCATTTTCCTCAGTGTTTCTTGCCCCAGATGCCAGTTGCCCTCTTGGGTAGCTAAATTTTGGATAAATGCCAATGTTTCCAAAAAGTAGAAGGCAAATACAAAAAATAAGCATGTATGTACATATATACAAACAAATACACCATAAGAGATCCCCCCCAGCTAGCTATTAGATGGGCAAATACCGTGGGAATACCACAGAGGGGAAGGAGGGTGGGTAATCCTGACTGCAGATGCATTCCTGTTCGGACATCTACATTTATGGTAGGTACAAAACTGTACTATGTCCTTCAAGGATGCATCTGCAGTCCTTACAAATGGGTAGAATACCATAGCCAAACTACGGGAGGAGGACGAAGAAATTATGGTGTAGTTAGGATCCCTTGCAAAACAGCAGTGGCAAACCCTGCTCGGGATCTAGAGTATAAAGGTAAGTTATAATGCTTGGCAAATGTATGCACGGAGGTCCAAGTAGCAGCCTCTATAATGTCCTTGGTAGCCACTCCTCGTAAGAAAGCTGTGGTAGTGGCTGTAGCCCTTGTAGAATGAGGCCTTATGTTCTGTGGAGTTTGGTTTCCATGGTAGGAGTAACAGAATCTGATGCAATTTCCTATCCACTTGGAGATTGTCTGTTTTGAAATTGCTTTTCCTTCCCTTCCTGTTGCATATGCTACCAGAAGCTGGTCAGTTTTTCTATTGCCCTTGGTTCTGTCCAGGTAGTAGCGCAACTGTCTATGTACATCCAAAGTATGCAGCAGTCTTTCCCCCCTGTTCTGTGGATTGGGGAAGAAGGTAGGTAGGTGGATAGCCTGGTTTAAAGACACTCTGGATACCACCTTAGGCATAAATGTAGGATTTGTTCTCATGGACACTCTATCTTGATGGAAGATTAGGAAGGGTTGTACTGCCATTAAAGCCTGTAGCTCAGAAACCCTTCTTGCTGAGGTAATTGCCAGTAGAAAAGCAGTTTTCCAGGATAGGTGTTGAAGATCTGCTGTTGCTGCTGGTTCGAAGGGGAGTGTCGATTTTTCTAGCACAAAGTTCAAGTCCCATGCTGGTAATGGTGGTTTCCTAGGAGGTTTTACATTTTAATTCCTCTCAGAAACTGCCTGAGCAGAGGATGCGAAGACAGGGGATCAAGCTGTATTCTGCAGAAATAGCTGATGCATGTATCTTGATGGAGGAATAGGACAGGCCTGTATGGAGAAGCTCTGCCAAATACTCCAGGATGTTGGCAATGTCTACCTTTGACACATCTTTTCCCCTTTCAGTACTCCAAATGAGAAACCTTTTCCATTTTCCTGCATAGTTCCTTCTTGTTGAGGGTCTGCGGGCCTCAAGGATAATGTCTTTAACCCTTTGGGATAAATCTGGGTTAGTTGCTCTTATGTAATGTTCCAGGCAGTCAGCTGCAGAGTTTTCAGGTTTGGATGCAGGGTGTTGTAGTCGCTCTGAGTTAACAGCAAAGGAATCAGGGGTAGTGTCCACATTTTCCCCAGAGACATGCTCCTCAGTAATGGGTACCAATGTTGTTTTGGCCGGTCTGGAGCTATCAGAATGATCCTTGGACGTTCCTCTTTGATTTTCAAAAGCACCTTGTGCATCAAATGAAGAGGTGGGAATGCATATGCTGTCAGGCCTTTCCAACTGAAGGATAGAGAGTCCACCTTCCAAGCAAGTGGGTGGTACGTCCTTGTGCAGAATTTCTTGAGCTGGTGATTGAGTGGGGATGTGAATAGGTCTATTTGTGGCAGTCCCCATTTCTTTGTGATGACCTTGAAGATGTCCGGGTGTAGCATCCATTCGTGAGCATCCGAGGTAGTTCTGCTTAATATGTCTGCTAGGATGTTTTCTTTTCCCGGTACAAAAATTGCTTGTAACTGAATGTTGTAGCTCAGAGCCATATTCCATAGGTCCAGTGCCATCCGGCATAGAGGGTATGAATGAGTGCCTCCCTGTTTGTTGATGTACCACATGACTGTGGTGTTGTCTGTCCTTATCATCAACTGCCCTTCCTGGAGGAATGGTCTGAAATTCTGGATTGCTAGTTTGACTGCCAGCATTTCCTTTTGATTTATGTGCAGGTGCAGCTGATCTGGAGTCCATAAGCCTTGTATGCACTTGTCCAGCATGTGGCCCCCCCAACCGAGGTCTGAGGCGTCCGTTGTGATGGTTTGGCTTGGTTGAATGCTGTGGAAGGGCAAACCTGGATTTGACTGGCATGCCTGAGCCCACCATAGGAACTCTTGTTTCAGGCATGGGATTAGTGGTATTTCGGTTTCTAGGCTGTGCCTGTGTTGAGACCATAAATTCTTCAGGTACCACTGTAGCTTTCTCTTATGCAGTCTGGCATGAGGGACCAGGGTTATGCAGGATGCCATGAAGCCCAAGGCCTGCAGTACTTTCCTTGCTGTTAGTTTGTTCTGCTTTGTTAATGCCAAGAAGTAGAGAGGAAGTTGTTCTTGTTTTTCTGCAGTTAGGAATGCCATCTGTTTTACTGTGTCCAATTCTGCACCTAAGAATGTTATTCTTTGGGATGGTGTCAGTCTTGATTTCTTTATATTGACTGTATATCCCACGGCTTGCAGTAAGCGAATGACTCTTTGTAAGTCTTCTGTTAGCTTGTTTTTGTTGTCCGCTTGTATCAGGCAGTCGTCCAGGTATGGATATATTTGGATTCCCTGAAGCCTGCAGTGAGCGATTACTGATGCCAGGCATTTCGTGAACACTCTGGGCGCAGTAGATAAGCCAAAGGGCAATGCTGAGAATTGATAATGCTCTGATCCTGCAAGAAATCTGAGGTATCTTCTGCAATTTGGTCGTATGGGGACATGCAGGTATGCCTCCTTGAGATCTAGAGTCACCAGCCAATACTCCTTGCCCAGCATGGGAAGAAATTGCTGTAGGGTCAGCATTTTGAATTTTGGAACAATAATGAATGTGTTTAAAGCGGACAGGTCGAGAATAGGCCTCCAATTTTTTCTCTTTTCTTGGTACCAGGAATAGTCTGGAGTAAAATCCCTTTCCTTGTTCCATAGATGGTACCCTTTCCACAGCTCTCATCTTTACTAATTGAGCTATTTGATTTAGAGCTTCTGTCTTTTGATTTTGTGGTAGGTATGGCATTCCTCTTTTTCCTGGTAAAGTATGGAAATGAAACCTGTAGCCTTGGTCTATAGTTTGCAAAATCCACTTGTCTCTTGTGATGTAGTGCCAGTTTTTTTAAAATAAGGCTAACTTTCCGCCTAAGGGTGCTGCTATTTGTTCCCTGGTAGGCGGTGTCAGAGCCAAGTCACTGTGATTGTCCTGTTGCAGTGGTAGTTGTGTCTGTGCCTCGCTGGTTGTTACCTTGCCACTGGCGTCCCCTGTAGGCACCTCCTCTGGATTGACTTCTGCCTCTTGAACGCCTGTTCCTGCCTCTCTGAGTTTTAGAGGAGTCTGGAAAGGACCAATTTTTGGAAGGCCAGTTCCTGCTAAACCTTGGAGGCTGAACCTGTAAGAAATCTTTCACTGTTTGTACAGATTTTGCCTTCTCTTCCATTTTCTTCAGTACCTGTTGAGCAGGAGAACCAAATAAACTGACCTTATCCATAGGAGCATCTAATAGTTTTGCTTTAACATGATCCGGCAAGACCTGTTCTTTCAACCATGCATGCCTTCTTATAACTGTGCCAGTCATGGCTGATCTAAAGGAAGCCTCCAGTGCATCATAGCCACATTTTAAAGAATGGTTACTAACCTGCTGAATGTTATGCACCATTTCTAGAACATATTTCTTATCTAAAGAATCATCAGAGGACAATTTCTTAGTTAACTGATCAAGCATAAACTCCTGGTATTGGATCATATGAAACTGACAGTTCAATGCCCTAGCTGAGAGAGTAGCAGATGTGTATACTTTTTTACTCCATCTCTCTAAGGACCTGGATTCCCTTTCAGAAGGAAGAGGGTTTTCAACTGAGGTCGAAGCTACTGCCTTAGGCCCCTGGGAGATAGTCTCGGGATCTGCAAAAGGAGCCTTGTATAAATGATGATGTGTGTCCGGGACCCTGTAGAACCTATCGGGCTTAGCAGGGGCTGGAGGCAAAGTATCAGGAGCAGTGCAAGCATCATTAAATGCATCATCTACAACAGGGAGAACTGGAGGTATAGCTAAAGGCCTATGTTGTGGTAGATGCAAAAAAGTCCTAAGCCTTTTCCTTGAATCTGAGAAATCTTGTCCCTGCCATTGGAATTGCTCTCACATGGCATGTAAGGTTTCCCCAAAGGAAAATTCCTCTGGTGGAGAGGCAGAAGGAATCGATTCCTCAGCATCGGAGTCTTCATAAGTAGAAAAAGGAGCCTCTGGATGGTCTGTATTGTCTGTATCATCAGAAGAATCATCTGAGGACAGTGGCTCAGGGGGCTCTGCTCTAGGTCTCTTTTCTGGAGGAGGTTGAGAGGCCCTGTCTGGATGAGATTGGGATCCCCTTATTAAAGAGATGAGATCCTCTGCCAGAGTGAGCATTTGGGAACTGGAACTGGGCCTGTGAGAGGGGGGCTTAACAGGCACAGATTTAGAAGTTTTGGCTGCTTTAGCCCTGGCAAAGGCCTTTATGGACATGGCTGCAGGAGGCCTAGCAGCACCACGTGCAGGATTGAAACATCCAAAGGGATGGTGTCCGATAATTCTTGTGAAACCACAGTAGCAGGCTGAATTTCAGAGGCCGATTCAACCAGGGTAGAAGGGGCCTCGGTAGTAGTCATGGATTCGGCTGAAGATAGAACAGTTTGCTCGGTTTTGGCCGAAACCGAGACACTCGCGGTTTGCTTAACCGGTTTCGCCGAAACCGCGGACCGCGAGTGTCGGTCCTTTTCTTTGCGTTTCTTAATAACTTGAGAAGTCGGAGGATCCGACGGCATTATGTACGCAAAATCTGGGC
Source organism: Protopterus annectens (assembly GCF_019279795.1). NCBI lineage: Eukaryota > Metazoa > Chordata > Ceratodontiformes > Protopteridae > Protopterus > Protopterus annectens. The sequence continues at coordinate 295,659,016 of NC_056737.1, forward strand.
CGAAAAACTGTTCAGCAAACTCCGACCGACGTCTAAGCGTCCGTCGGTTGAAAGAAGCACAGGCTAAACAAGCTGCTACATCGTGGTCTGGGCCTAAACAAGGTAAGCAGTAAGAGTGGAAATCTTTATGAGGTATTTGTTTCCCACAAGTTACAGTTATTCACTTTTTCTGACATCGGCTGAGGCAAGAAAGAGTCCCCAACGGGTACTTAGCTTTAGATGTCTTCGGTAGTATTCGGTAGTAGTAATCTCTGGATCTGACCGACCGGCACTTGCGAACAGCTTCTGCTTCGGCCACGGCAAGAAAGACTGAGGAAAATGGCGTCAGCTGATGCCTTTATACCCGAAGAACTGCAGCTATGACGTCGGGTGAAGTGCGACACCAGCCGAGGCCAGACCCAGACTTTGGAATCCGGCCGACCGAAGGGCTGCCTGACGACAGGACAACCCATTTGTAAGGACTGCAGATGCATCCTTGAAGGACATCACATTACATCATTTGTTTACACTTTCTTGGTTCCCAGGCCACACCGAAACTGCATTTACATTATTTTATACTTAGAGCAGTAAAGGGCATTCCACATGTAAATTCTGGTCATTAACTTTAGCCTTAAAATAATAGGCAGGATGATTACTCCAGAGTCATCGACTCCAAACTCTAACTTTAAAGGACACACAAAACATAATTTTAATTTCAAAGAACATTTGAAATGTTTGGGTTAGTTTTCCTTACAGCAGATGGCAATGTTGCTACAATCCTAAAGTTCACATTTTACAGTGTTTTCTTTCATTTAAGAAACAAGCCTGTATTTTATATTTATATTTACAAATGTCAGAATTATGTATCAAAGTCAATTTGACTAGACTGGCAGCCTTCACCCCTTCTCTACCAGTCTTCACAGATACATTCAGTTTTGTTAGTAATGCTTGATATCATTGTATTAAGTATGTAAAATTGCATTTTGACTTATTGTATCAAAAAAGTCTACAGATTTTGTTTCCTAATGCATTTTCTGTATAATTTGACAAAAGTTACATATTAATATAAATTGTTTTAAAAATAAACAGAGAGAAATGTTACTGTGTATTAAACAGTAAATAAAAGATTTACATTAATTATGTTGTAAAGATGCTGAAAGATAAAGCATAGAATAAAAAGTTTGCTTGAATGTAGGTATAGAGTTTAGTAATGTAAAATGAGAATTCATACTACCCCCGGGATTCATGAAGCTCGGCGCAAGGCCGGCGGTAGGCTTGCGCCGACAGTGCGGCGTGAAGATGACGCATTAGCGCCAAATGCATATTAATGAAGGCGTGCTGCCGCCACAGCCACGTGCATAGGAAAGGAGCGCGAGTGCATAGGGCGTGTCGAAGTGCCGTACGGAGGCATGGAAATGCTAGCTGTCGACGTGCCACCTAAAATGCTTGCATATAACAACTTGCAAGATAGCAATCACATCTGTCAGTGTCCGTGGATACTGAAACGTATGCAAAGCATGCAAGATAGTTCCTGTGAACACAAAATGAAGAAGCAAACACAAATGCACGGTAGGGAATAACGAGTCCCTATCCCGCGAACAAATGACATGGAAAACTGAGTGCCCGTAGTCCAATGCAGTGTAGATAGCTATACCAAGTGGAAGTGAAACGCATCATATGTAGGTACGTCCAGCCCAATGGTTAGGGTCACCAGCTGACCCATAATGCGAGGGAGGGTACACAGCTGGGCAGATGTGTCCATAACAAAATACACGATAAATGTACATATCTAGCGACCGTATGACCGAATCATATCCCACAAGGCATGTAATAGTCACACACAAAAGGTATGTCCGTATTTCACATACCAAATGTGACAGGAAATAGAATAAGCATGTAAATGAAACAGAAGGAGCAAATAAACTGCCACAACAATAAGGCAACATGTAGGCTGAAAGGAACAGTATTATCAGTACCGTTGACTGTGGGTACGTGTTGTCCAGTACATTCGGATATGTGTCCGGAATATATCCCATTCTGGACATAGGAAAAGGTGGCATCCTACCAATGATTAGAACAGTCTGCCAAAATCCGCACATCAGCGGTACTAGCCGAACTTGTCAGGATGTGTCACAGTTGAATGGGTATTACCCGGGTATACCAACCATGTAATGAAAGTTAAGTATGAGCGTGTACCTATGTGCGTGAGGTATAGCATGTGAAAAGCAAACATGGCAGGGTAGTCCACACAACCATACAGGTACCTGACATATGTAGGGTATGCAATGTGTTACTCTGGCCGTGTCATGGGCCAACAACCAAAGCAGTGATGTATGGGGTGTCAGGAATATGTGTGTGGGGGGAGATGGATAATGGTACAATCCTGCAAGGTGATACTGTGTCATATGCAGAATAGGTGAACCGGAGGTGTATGAGGGAGCAGCAGGTGAAGCAGAAAGAAACACAAAAACATGTATAAACATCTGCAATACAACCAGACAGGCCATACTGTAGAACACAATCCCACAAACATATGAATATTAAAATGTGCGATACAAATGTATAGACATGTCACCGGCACATACCCACAGATTGGTCCTGATGGAACTGGCCATATCAAATGCAACACACCTGGATGCATAATGGACTACCCAGCCTCCCCTCCACAGCACACAACCCTCTCCCACACCTGAACGTCCACCAAATCCAGCCATACTTGGCCTACTGGTTTGGTGCAGCCACCTCTACACATAGTGACCACTACGCATGTGTAGTAGGTAGTGTCACCCTAGGCAGATTCAGGATTGCAAACTATGTATCCCTTGCATGTAAAACCCCCAGCACATTTTCATAACGCCAGAAGAATGTTCGGTATTTGTCGTGTTTCGGTCTTGTTCAATTTTTGGGATATCCCTCATGGGATAAGTAACCTGTGTAAACATTAGAATGGAAGACACGAAGTCCTGTCCTGTAGATACCTGGACACAAGTTTGAATGTGCAGTAGTGGTGCACAACACTGTCCAGCCCTAGATGGTCATGCATAACCTACTACCCAGGATCAAACACCTGCCCGTGACGCACGTGTCCCGACACGAATAAGCGAGAGAATATATTGTACACATTCGCATAGTGGCACATGGTATAAGGGTGAAGAAGGCACTGACGTAAACAGGATGCCCCTGATCCACTGTGTGAGGGACAATTAATGTGTGTGTAGGTGTGACCTGACCAACAATGATACAATGCCAAATGTCCTGTGATCGTAGGAAATAACTATGTACCATACTGCATGTAACAGTTGCCTAAAGCGGTCACGTCAGGATAGAATAAACGTAATTCGTACAAGAAACAGGCAAACAACAAAAGTGCCAAAGGTATAAGGCTCACAGCTAGGAAACAAATGAATGTTCTAAACCTGCACTGACTGTGGCTATGTGTTGGCCCAAACAATCTGGTGTCCACAGTAGGGTTAAAATCTGTCCCGCTTTGCGAGGGACAGTCCCTCTTTGGACAGTTGTGTCCTGACAAAATACATTACAAATAGCAAATGTCCTGGGATTGTAGGACATAATTATGTCGCATATGTTATGTAATAGTTGCAGAAAATAATTATTGCACTATCTACAATACCTAAATGTTACAAGAAACAGAATAAGCAACTAATCCGCTACAACAGGCTTTTATGTAGGCAAATAAGTAAAGTTCTATCTGTTGTACTGACCGTGGGTATGTGTCGGCTTGTAAAATCTGTGTGTTCCGAAAATGTCCTATCTTGGCCATTTGAAAAGGTGCCAACCCTAGTCCCCAGAATACATCCCAACCTGTACATATGACAATGTCAACGATATCAATGGTCAGAGCATTCGCACAATAACTGGCCAGACCCTTCAACACTCACAAAGCCAGTGACCTTTGGGGGAAAGGTGTTGAAAGAGAATGACTACTTACAACAATGAAGAGTAAAAGATGCATTTAACTGCAGAAAATTAGTAGTATTACGAATCTGTCAACACGTTCCAAGTTAACAGTACTAATATGGCAGAAGTGTCCGTGATTGTCCCTAAGTTGTCATAGCCTTGTCCCTGTCACTGTAGAAACAAGTCCCCGAGTATCAGAGAGGTCCGTTCACTGTAGAAATGAGTCCCCGAGTATCAGAGAGGTCCGTACAAAGAAGTATACCAACCAACTGTCACATCTGTTGACAGGACTATTGTATACCTGTAGTGAATTTATAACAGATGTCCAGAATAATATTCATTGTATCCATAAATGAATGAAATAGTCAAATGGGAAGGGAAACATGTGGAAACCACCCCCCAACCTGCATTATGTAGTGGAACCACTCCTTGCCCTAAATTATGTAGCGCCGACCCAATAATGTGGTCAGAAGTGCCCAAACACCTGCGTCTGTAAACACAGGTAGAATGTTAAACTCTGGACTAACTCTGCCCATGTGCTACGTCTGATCTTTAAACAGCACCAGGGCAGTTCTAGTCACCAGTCGGCCGAGCCTAAACCCAGACCAGCACATGAACACCCTGACAATCAAACACATGTATGTGCGAGGACTATAAGCGTAGGAGTTATGAATATCCTTGGAGTGAGTAGATTTGCAGCACGGGTCCAGAGCAGTAGGAAACAGGGAATGTCCTAATTGTAGTACTGTGGTTTTCCCAGCAGGAGAATGGATGCCTACTGTGTAAGGGAAGCGGTGAGGCATATGTCAGAGTAGCTATGAACCATGGGTATACATATAAATGAGCCAGAATACCAATAGTGTAGTGGTTACAGCATCCGCCCAACGTAAAGGCATTCCCGGTTCAAGTACAACTATAGCACATATTCATTGTGTAATGAATGCCTCTGTGCTGTAAAGCCAACATTTATACATGTAAAGGTGACCGCGTTTGCATGGGTCCGTTAACCGGATTCCATCAAAGTGGTACTGTCATAAGGAATAAGGCACATGTAATCCCAAAGAAGATATGCCTGTAAACATATGCAACTCAGAATAAGTAGATGCAAGTGGGCCTGCGCGGGTGTACGCAGCTATTAGCATAGCAAATGTATGTTGTCTTGTACAGCTGTAACTTTTATATATATAGATCGACAGATGTGTGTATAGATAAATATCCACAGACACAACAGAAATATGCAATTATATATCCACATATTTATCTATACACACACACATATATATATATATATATAGATATATATATATATATATATATATATACACACATATACGTACATATATATATATATATATATATATATATATATATATATATATACACACACACATACGAAAAGATATATATATATATATATATATATACATACATATATATAAATATATATATATATATATATATCTATGGATATATATATCTATATAAATATCTATAGATATATATATATATAAATATCTATAGATATATATATCAATATCTATATATATATATATCTATGTATATCTATATATATATATCTATATACATCTATATCTATATCTACAAACATATATATATCTATATCTACATATATATATATATATCTATATCTATATATCTATATCTATATATCTATATCTATATATCTATATCTATATATATATATCTATATCTATATATCTATATATATATATATATATCTATATATATCTATATCTATATATCTATATATATATATATATATCTATATATATCTATATATATCTATATATATCTATATATATCTATATATATATCTATATATATATATATATATATATATATATATATATATATATATATATATATATATCTATCTAAAAGATATATATAGATTTGTAAGGAACGCCGAAAGACGAAAGCAAACATAAGGGTTGTGAAGGGAATCCAGAGCAAGTAAGGAATTATGAAGTGCTCGCAGCGTATGTCACATAAAGCTGCACAAGTGTGAGTAGAGCAACGCTCTTCACACCAGAGGCAGGGCTATACCAATGGCCATAACATCGTTGAAGTGCTACGTCAACATTGTAAACAGACGGAATGTAGTACATGTTGCGACCACCTACACTTGTAACCCACAAATCGTTCATAATCCATAACACCAGGAAAGACATGTATGTGCAAATATGAATGGATGGTGAGCCTGTGAATACATGAGGCGGTACAAAATGTGTGTAGGGCCCCAACGCTCATGAGAGGGCAATGTGTAAAGGTGTGTCATGGCTGCAATATCAGGTGTATAATGGCTATTATGCGTGGAAACTCAACACGGGTGTGCAGGAGAAACTATGGATATGCGAGTATGGACACAGGAGTGATAGGGTATGTTGCGCCGGGTGCAATGGAGTGGCCCGTGGAGGTCAGCTAGTACGTAGGTGCGATTCCCAGATAGAGTGTCATCTGCATGGAGACATGCGTGAATGGGCGTATCGTTGTCGGACATTGTGCGTCAGGTCTGGCAGCCCGGCACATAAAAAGTACAGTTTTGTACCTACCATAAATGTAGATGTCCGATAGGTATGCATCTGCAGTCCTAACATATGGGTTGTCCTGCCTCAGGCAGCACTTCGGTCGGCCGGATTCCAAAGTCTGGGTCTCTCCTCGGCTGATGTCGCACTTCACCCGACGGCATAGCTGCTGGGGTATAAAGGCATCAGCCGATGCCATTTTCCTCAGTGTTTCTTGCCCCAGATGCCAGGTGCCCTCTAGGAAGGCTAAATTTGGATAAATGCAGATAATTCCAAACAGTAGAGAGCAAAATATATATACATATATATATACATACAAACAAATACACCATAATAGATTCCCCCAGCTAGCTAAAAGAGGGGTAAGTACCCTAGGAATACTACAGAGGGGAAAGAGGGTGGGTAATCCTGACTGCAGATGCATACCTATCGGACAACTACATTTATGGTAGGTACAAAACTGTACTATGTCCTTCAAGGATGCATCTGCAGTCCTAACATATGGGTAGAATACCATAGCCAAACTGGGGGAGGAGGCACTAAGATAATGATGGTGTAGTTAAGATCCCTTGCAAAACAGCAGTGGCAAAACCTGCTCGGGATCTGGAGTATAAAGGAAGATTATAATGCTTGGCAAATGTATGCACAGAGCTCCAAGTAGCAGCTTCTAAAATGTCTTTGGTAGCCACTCCTCGTAGGAAAGCTGTAGTGGTGGCTGTAGCTCTTGTGGAGTGAGGCCTGATATTTTCAGGAGTTGTCTTTCCATGAAAAGAGTAGCAGAATCTAATGCAATTTCCTATCCATTTTGAGATTGTCTGTTTTGAAATTGCTTTTCCTTGCACTCCTGTTGCATATGCTACCAGAAGCTGGTCAGTTTTTCGGCTGACCTTAGTTCTGTCCAGATAGTAGCGCAATTGTCTGTGCACATCCAAGGTGTGTAGTAGTCTTTCCCCCCTGTTCTGTGGGTTGGGGAAGAATGTAGGTACATGAATAGCTTGGTTCAATGATACCCTGGAGACCACCTTTGGCATAAAAGTAGGATTAGTTCTCAGAGACACTCTACCCTGATGGAAGATAAGGAAAGGCTGGACTGCCATTAATGCCTGTAACTCAGATACCCTTCTTGCTGAAGTGATTGCTAGCAGGAATGCAGTTTTCCAAGATAAGTACTGTAAGTCTGCTGTTGCTGCTGGTTCAAAACCGGGAAGTGTTAATTTTTCCAGCACAAAGTTGAGATCCCATGCAGGTAGAGGTGGTTTCCTTGGAGGCTTTACGTTTTGATTCCTCTCAAGAACTGCCTGAGTAGAGGATGAGAGAAGACAGGAGGATCCATGTTGTACTCTGCTGAAATTGCTGATGCATGAATCTTAATGGAAGAGTAGGACAGGCCATTGTGGAACAGTTCTGCTAAGTATTCCAGGATGTGTGCTATGTTTGCCAATGAGACATTTTCTCCCTTTGCTGCACTTCAAATGAGGAATCTTTTCCATTTGGCTGAATATGTTTTCCTTGTGGAGGGTCTGCGAGCCTCCAGGATAATGTCCTTAACCCTCTGAGACAAATCTGGTTGATTTTGTTTTATGCAATATTCCAAGCAGTTAGCTGCAGTGTTTTCAAGTTTGGATGCAGGGTCTTGTAGTTGTTTTGTGTTAGAAGTAATGGACATAGAGGTAGAGGCCATGAGTGTGCCCGAGACATGCTTCTCAGTAGCGGGTACCAATGTTGTCTTGGCCAGTCTGGAGCTATCAGGATTACCTTCGGCTGATCCTCTCTGATCTTCAGTAGGACTTTGTACATCAAAGGAAGAGGTGGAAATGCACATGCTGTCAGGTTTTTCCAGCTGAAGGAAAGGAGTCCCCCCTCCAGGCAAGTGGGTGGTATACTCTTGAGCAGAATTTCTTCAATTGGTGGTTGTGTGGGGAGGTGAACAGGTCTATCTCTGGCATTCCCCATTTCTTTGTTATGGTTTTGAAGATATCTGGATGCAGCATCCATTCGTGAGCATCCGTGGTAGTTCTGCTTAAGGTGTCTGCTAGTGAATTTTCTTTTCCTGGTACAAATCTGGCCTGCAGTTCAATGTTGAGATTCAGGGCCAAATTCCACAGGTCCATTGCCATCCGGCATAGAGGGTATGAGTGTGTACCTCCCTGTTTGTTGATGTACCACATCACTGTGGTATTGTCCGTCCTTATCAGCAGGTGACCTTGTTGGAGGAATGGTTTGAATGCCTGGATTGCATGTTTCACTGCCAGCATCTCCTTTAGATTTATGTGTAGATTCAGCTGGTTTTGGGACCATAGGCCTTGTATACACTTGTCTTCCATGTGCACCCCCCAGCCTAGGTCTGAGGCGTCCGTGGTGATGGTCTGGCTTGGATGTGGTTTGTGGAAAAGCAATCCTCTGTTTATCTGACAGGCCTGAGCCCACCACAGGAATTCTTTTTTCAGGCATGGAATGATTGGAATCTGGGCTTCTAGACTGTGCTTGTGTTGAGACCATACATTCCTTAGGTACAATTGCAACTTCCTCATATGCAGCCTGGCATGTGGGATCAATATTATGCTGGATGCCATGTAATCCAGGGCTTGCAGGACTTTCCTTGCAGTAAGCTGAGTTTGTGTTGTTAATGCCATGAAATAGACTGGTAGTTGCTTTTGTTTTTCCTCTGTGAGAAAAGCCATCTGAGTTGTTGTATCCAGTTCTGCACCCAAAAATGTTATCCTTTGGGATGGTACTAGCCTTGACTTTTGAATGTTGACTGTGTATCCCAAGGCTTGCAACAGTTGTATGACATTGGCCAAATCCTTTGTTAATTTTGTCTTGTTGTCCGCTTGTATTAGGCAGTCGTCCAGGTATGGGTAAATTTGAATTCCCTGAAGCCTGCAATGAGCAATCACTGATGCCAGGCATTTCGTGAATACTCTGGGCGCAGTAGATAAGCCAAAGAGCAATGCTGAGAATTGATAATGCTCTGATCCTGCAAGAAATCTGAGGTGTCTTCTGCAATCTGGTCGTATAGGGACGTGCAGGTATGCCTCCTTGAGATCTAGAGTCACCAGCCAAGACTCCTTGCCCAACATGGGAAGAAGTTGCTGGAGGGTCAGCATTTTGAATTTTGGAACAATGAGGTATGTGTTCAGTGCGGACAAGTCGAGAATAGGTCTCCATTGATTTTCTTTTCTTGGTACAAGGAATAGTCTGGAGTAAAATCCTTGGCCTTGTTCCATAGATGGTACCTTTTCTATTGCTCTCATCCTTAGTAAGTTGATGATTTGTTTTAGAGCCTCTGTTTTTTGGCTTGGTGGAAGGTTTGGCATTCCTCTCTTTTTTGGTAGAGTGTGGAAGTGAAACCTGTAGCCCTTGTCTATTGTTTGTAAAGTCCATTTGTCGCCTGTAATGCAATGCCAGTTGTCTGAAAATAAGGCTAGCTTTCCGCCCAAGGGTGCTTCCAGTTGTTCCCTGGTAGGCGGAATCAGAGCCAAGTCATTGTGTCTGTCCTGTGGAAGTGGTTGTAGTCGTAGCTGTGGCAGCAATTCTCTGGTTGGCAGGTTGCCACTGACGACCCCTGTAGGCACCCCTAGATTGACCTCTGCCTCTTGGGCGTCTATTTCTGCCTTTCTGTGCTCTGGAGTTGTCTGGAAAGGACCAATTCTTCGAAGGCCAATTTCTGCTAAACCTCGGTGGTTGGACCTGCAAAAAATCCTTGACTGTTTGGACAGATTTTGCTTTTTCTTCCACTTTCTTTAGAACCTCCTGTGCAGGGGAGCCAAACAAACTTTGTTTCTCCATAGGAGCATCTAGGAGTTTTGACTTAACATGGTCTGGTAAGGATTGTTCTTTTAACCAAGCATGCCTTCAAATCACTGCTCCAGTCATAGCTGATCTAAAAGAAGCCTCCAGTGCATCATAGCCACATTTTTAAAAATGATTACTGACCTGCTGAGAGTTATGTACCAAATCCTGAAGGGACTTAAGGTCTATAGGTTCAGAAGAGGACAGTTTTTTATTTAGCTGGTCTAACAAAAATTCCTGGTACTGAATCATGTGAAATTGACAGTTTAAGGCCCTGGCCGAAAGAGTAGCAGATGTATAAACCTTTTTACCCCATCTCTCTAATGCTCTAGATTCCCTTTCAGAGGGAAGAGCGTTTTTGGCAGAGGCAGCTGCAACACCTTTAGGGCCCTGAGAAATGGTTTCTAGGTCTGCAACATGAGCCTTATACAAGTGGTAGTGAGTGTCCGGGACCCTGTAATATCTGTCAGGTTTGGCAGGGGCCGGAGGGAGAGAATCAGGGGCAGTACTGGCATCATTCTATGCATCATCAACAACTGATAGTACAGGAGGTATGGCTAAAGGCCTATGCTGTGGTAAATGTAAAAAAGTCCTTAGCCTTTTCCTTGAATCTGAAAAATCCTGGCCCTGCCATTGGAAGTGTTCCTTCATAGAGTGTAGGGTTTCCCCAAAAGAAAATTCTTCAGGAGGGGAAGCAGAAGGAATGGAGTCTTCTGCATCAGAATCCTCATAAGGTGAATATGGGCCTTCCTGATGGTCAGAAATATCTAAGCCATCCGAGGAATAGTCTGTAGAGAGAGGTTCAGGGGGTTCAGTCCTAGGCCTCTTATCTGGAGGAGGTTGAGAGGCCCTGTCTGGGTGAGGTTGGGATCCCCTGATCAAAGAAATAAGATCCTCAGCCAGGCTGAGTATCTGGGAACTAGAGGTAGGCCTGTGAGAGGGAGCTTTTGTAGGCAAGGTCTTAGAAATTTTGGCTGCTTTAGCCCTGGAAAAGGCCTTGATAGACATAGAAGCAGGGGGTCTAGCAGCCCCATGTGCAGGAGTAGAGATGTCTAAAAGAATAGTGTCTGACAAATCCTGGGTGCCTGCTTCTGCAGCAGTAATTTCTGTAGCCGATTCAGCCATGGCCTGTGTGGCCTCGGTTATCGGTGGCATGCTTTCGGCCGAAGGGAGAACCGAGGACTCTGTTTCAGCCGAAACCGAGACACTCGCGGTTGGCCTAACCGTGGTTTCAGCCGAAGCCGCGAGTGTCGGTCCTTTTCCTTGCGCTTTTTAGCTAATTGTGTAGTCGGAGTCTCCGGCAGCATTTTATATGCAAAAGCGGGACCAAAAAACTCTTCAGCAAACTCCGACCGACGTCTAAGCATCCGTCGGTTGAAGGAAGCACAGGCTAGACAAGCTGATACGTCGTGGTCTGGGCCTAAGCAAGGAAGGCAGTAAGAGTGGAAATCCTTATGAGGTATTTGTTTCCCACAAGTTAAACAATTATTTACTTTGTCTGACATCGGCTGAGGCAAGAAAGAGTCCCCAACGGGGTACTTAGCTTTTTTAGAAGTCTTCGGTAGTAGAAATCTCTGGATCTGACCGACTGGCACTTGCGAACAGCTTCTGCTTCGGGCACCGCGCGGCAAGAAAGACTGAGGAAAATGGCATCGGCTGATGCCTTTATACCCCAGCAGCTATGACGTCGGGTGAAGTGCGACATCAGCAGAGGCCAGACCCAGACTTTGGAATCCGGCCGACCGAAGGGCTGCCTGAGGCAGGACAACCCATATGTTAGGACTGCAGATGCATCCTTGAAGGACATCCTATATGCCACCCATGAGCGGAAAGTACAGTTTTGTACCTACCATAAATGTAGATGTTCGAGGATCCACATTGCTGCAGTCCTAACTATTGGGTAGTCCGCTGTCCAGTCGGCCCGAATACCAGAGTATATGGCTGACGTCGATCAGGGCGCATTAGACTGACGTCAGTACGTCAGGGTACTAATGCGCATGACCGACGTCATATCCTCAGTCTTTTCTTGCCCCAGATGTCAGAAGACCCTAAAAAAAGACAAGGCCCAAAATACCTGCACCAAAAATATGTACATTATATACAAAAATATATATACAAAAGTATCAGCATAAAACCTCACCTACACAACCACCCTAAACACAGAGGGAAGGAGGGAGGTAATTGGACTGCAGCAATGTGGATCCTCGAACATCTACATTTATGGTAGGTACAAAACTGTACTATGTTCTTCATTCCACATTGCTGCAGTCCTAACTATTGGGTAGAATCCCAAAGCAGAGGTAAGGGAGGCTGGCAAATCATAAAGAAGCAGGAGCTGACAACATGCCTTGCAAAATAGCTGTGGCAAAACCAGCCCTAGACTTAGAGTAGAGAGGAAGGTGATAATGCTTAGAGAAAGTATGCACTGAACTCCAAGTAGCTGCCTCAAAATATCCTTAGTTGCCACCCCTTAGAAATGCTGTTGAAGTGGCAGTAGCCCTAGTGGAATGAGGCCTAATCCCAGCTGGAATCTCCTTGCCATGATGGGAATAACAAAATGTAATGCAAAACCCAATCCACCTAGAAATAGTTTGTTTCGACACAGGCTTGCCCTGCGAACTCAAAGCAAAAGAAACAAACAACTGCTGAGACTGCCTAAAATCCTTAGTCCTGCTTAAATAATAGCAATTGCCTGTGGACATCTAAAGTGTGCAAAATCTTTTCCCCTTTATTTTGGGGTCTGCATAAAAGTAGGCAAATGAATAGTTTGGTTTAAAGCCACACTAGAAACCACCTTAGGCATAAAGGAAGGATTAGTGCGTAATGATACCCTATCCTTATGGAAAATCAAAAGGGCTCTACTGCCATAAGGGCCTGCAACTCAGACACCCTTCTTGCAGAAGTAATAGCCAACAGAAAAGCAGTCTTCCATGACAAGTATTTCAATTCAGCAGTAGCCGCAGGCTCAAAAGATTGTAGAGTAAGTTTTTCCAACACAAAATTGAGATCCCAAGCAGGAGTAGGAGCTCTCATTGGGGGTCTTATATTCTTTGCCCCTCTGAGAAACTGCTTGCACAAAGGATACGAAAACAAAGGTGGGTCACAATCATAGTGAGCTGAAATTGCTGCAGCATGAATCTTAATGGAAGAGAAGGACAAACCTTTGTCCAATAACTCAGTAAGATATTGAAGAGCCACACTCAAATTAGGCTCAGTAATCTCCAAATTCTTTGCTGCACTCCAAAATAAAAATCTCTTCCATTTTTCTACATACACTTTCCTTGTACTAGGTCTTCTAGCTTCCATAATCACATTTAAAACTTGTTGAGGAAGTTGAGACCGGCTGTCTCTCAAAACAGAATATGCCATGCTGTTAGATGAAGAGCGAAGCTTGACATTGAGCAGGTGGCCGTCTCTCTGAGACAAGAGGTGTGGAATCAAGGGTAAAGGCCATGGAGGCTTCTTTACTAGACTCCTCAGTAATGGGTACCAGTGCTGCGAGGCCAATCTGGAGCTATTAAAATCATCCTTGGCTTGTCTTGTCTGACCTTTAGAAGCACCTTTGGAAGAAGAGGCAGAGGTGGAAACGCATACACATGAAGATTTTTCCAACTGAAAGAAAGAGCATCCACTTTCCAAGCTGTGTGATGTAACCTCTTTGTGCAAAACTTTGGCAGCTGGTGGTTTAGTGGAGAAGCGAACAGATCTATGTCTGGAGTTCCCCTGACACTGTCAACCTTTGAAATACATGAAGATCCAGTTTCCACTCGTGGGGAACCATGATATGACTGCTTAACACATCTGCAAAGGAGTTCTGTGCTCGGCAGAAACCTTGCCTGAAGAGTTAGTTGCAAGCTGAGCAGTCTCCCATAAAATCATTGCTTGCCTGCACAATGGGTAAGAATGTGTTCCCCTTGTTTGTTGATGTACCACATGACAGTTGTGTTGTCTGTTAGAATCAACACCTGCCCTGGAAGAAGTAACTCCTTGAAAGCCATTAATGCAAATTGGACTGCTAACATCTCCTTCATGTTGATATGTAGATGCTGTAGTCTGGCAGGCCACTTGTCTTGTATCCACTTTCCATTTAGATGAGCTCCCCAAGCAATGTCTGAGGCATCTGTCGTTAGAATCTGACTGCCTCTGGCTGGGTCACAGAGAGTCCCTTGTTTAGGTGACATTCCTGAGCCCACCACAAAATTCCTTTTGAATGCAAGGTATTATTTGAATGACAGTGTCCAAATCCTGGCAGTGCTGTGTCCATACATTTTGAGATACCATTGTAGCTTCCTCATATGCAGTTTGGCATTGGGAAGCACCAGAATACAAGATGCCATGAACCCTAAGGCTTGAAGGACTGTCCTTGCAGTCAGCCCGGACTGAAGAGATAGTTGATGGAAGTAACTGGAAAGATTCTTTTGTTTGTCCGGGGTTAAAAGGCCATCTGGGCTGCTGTATTCAGTCTCACACCCAGAAAGCACATGTCTTGAGAGGGTACTAGACTGGACTTTATTTCGTTCACAGAATACCCTAGGCATCTTAGCACTGCTATGACATATTCCAGATGCTGTAGAAGGTCTTCCTTTTCTTGAGCCAGAATCAGGCAGTCGTCCAAGTAAGGATAGATTTGAATTCCTTTTAGCCTGAAGTAAGCTATCACTGGAGCTAGAACCTTTGTGAATACTCTGGGCGCAGTAGATAAGCCAAAGGGCAATGCAGAGAACTGATAATGAGAATTTCCAGCTCGAAAACGCAGATACTTCCTGCAACACAGTCTTATAGGCACATGAAGGTAAGCTTCCTTGAGATCCAAAGTTACCATCCAATGATCTTTGCCCAGCAGAGGTAAAAGCTGTTGTAACGTCAACATCTTGAACTTGGGAATGTCCAGATAAGTGTTGAGGATAGATAAATCCAAAATTGGTCTCCACGTGTTCCCCTTCTTTGGTACTAGGAACAGGCGAGAATAAAATCCTAGGCCCCTTTCTGGTATAGGTACTGGCTGAATGGCCCCTATTTGGAGTAACAGAGAAATTTGCTTGTGAGCCTCTTCCCTTTGTGGAGGAGGAGCGTCTGGCATGCCTTTGAAAGGGGCAATGTATGGAAATAAAACCTGTAACCGTGGTGAATGATATCCAACACCCATCTGTCTTGAGTAATTAAATCCCAATTTTCTTTGAAAAGAGACAGTCTTCCTCCCAAAGGAGCTGCCAGGCGAGAATCTACTGGCAGCTGAAAAGGCAGGTCATTGGGTCTGTTAACGAAAGGACTGACCCCTGCCCTCACCAGAAGTATGAGCAGGCGAACTCCTGTTCTAGGCCTAAAAGAACCCTGAGCTCTGCCCCTACCACGTCTAGACCTACCCCTAGACTGGGAATCATAAGCAGGATATGTCCATCCCTTAGTAGGCCAATTTCTACTAAACTTTGGTGGCTGCACCTGCAAAAATTTTTAACAGTTTGCATATACTTAGCTTTGTCCGCCATTTCCTTTAAAGCGGCTTCTACAGGCGAACCAAACAACACATCAGACTGTAAAGGAGCATCCAAAATCCTTGTCTTAACATGCTCAGCTAAATTCTGATCCCTCAACCAGGCATGCCTGCGAAGAACAGAACTAGTGGCAGCCACCCTCGAGGAGGCCTGAACAGCATCAAAACCACATTGCAAAGAATGCTTACCCACTTGTTCAGACACATGAACTAAATCCAGCAACTCTTTACACTCAATACCTTCCGCCAAAGCATCCACCTTAGATTTCAGTTGTGAAAGGAGATAATTTTGATATTTTAGCATGTGAAACTGATAATTCAATGCCCTCATGGCTAAAGTGGAAGAAGTATACACTTTCTTTCCCCATCTATCCAAAGCCCTTGCCTCTTTATCAGTGGGAACAGGGTTTTTAACCACAGAGGCCTTAACACCTTTAGGTCCCTGAGAAACAGTTTCCGGGTCTGCCCTAGGACTCTTAAAAAGATACTTATGAGCTTCAGGCACCCTATAGTACCTATCAGGTTTAACAGGAGCAGGAGGCAAAGAATCAGGGTTCAGGGAAGCCTCTGCAAAAACATCTTCCACTACATTCAACACAGGCGGTATAGCTAAAGGCCTATGCTGGGGTAAAAACAAGAATTCCCTAAGCCTTTTCCTGGAATCAGAGTAATCCTGTCCTTCCCATTTAAAGTGCTCCCTCATGGAATGCAGAGTCTCTGAAAATGAGAAATCCTCAGGAGGAGAAGCTGTAGGAGTGGAATCATCCACATCAGAATCAGAATAAGGAGGATACTCCTGCAAATCTTCATAGAAGACTCAGAAGCCTCTGAACACTGTTCAAAACTATCAAACTCAGGTTCCACCCTAGGCCTCTTATCAGGGGGGGGCATAGAACCTCTAATCATAGTAATCAAATCTTCTGCCATTTTAAGCATATGTTTCTTAGGCACAAAACCTGAAGTGCTAGGAGAAGCCCCCACTGAAGCTAAACTTGGCCTACCTCTCAAAGAAGTTTTGGAAACAGAAGGAGAGGCTCTA
Source organism: Protopterus annectens (assembly GCF_019279795.1). NCBI lineage: Eukaryota > Metazoa > Chordata > Ceratodontiformes > Protopteridae > Protopterus > Protopterus annectens. The sequence continues at coordinate 295,675,781 of NC_056737.1, forward strand.
ACTACCTTGGGAAGAGAGGAAGCACAGTTACCTGAGAAGCCCCCTCAGCCTGGCCTACCTCCTGAGAAGGCACATCCTGTAACAGTAAAGTCTCTGCCTGAGACTCCAAAGAAACTCCTGGCAAAACCTCCGGCTCCACTGAGCCTTCTAAAGAACCGGCGTCCGGGACTGCGGTTCATCAACCCTAGGCCTCGCTGTCTTGTCCTTGCGTTTCTTGGGCCGAAGCGGCGTCGAAGCATCCGACGGCATTTTATAATTGGAGCGCTTCCCAAACACTAACCTGGCACAGTCTAACCTTCTCTTAATAGTGCGTTTGTTAAACCTAGCACAAGGGCGGCATCCAACAACGTCGTGCTCAGGCCCTAAACAAGGTATACACAAGGTATGGTAATCCCTATGAGGTATCTGTTTCCCACAAGAAATACAGTTATTCACTTTTTCTGACATCCGGTTAAATACTGAGGCAAGAAAAACCAAAATGTTCCCCAGCGGGTACTTAGCCAACTCTGATTCGGTCTGAAACTCCGACTTCGGAAATATTTCAGAACGCCAACCTGCACTCGCAAAACTGCTTCTGCATCGGACCATGCGGCAAAAAAGACTGAGGATATGACGTCGGTCATGCGCATTAGTACCCTGACGTACTGACGTCAGTCTAATGCGCCCTGACCGACGTCAGCCATATACTCTGGTATTCGGGCCGACTGGACAGCGGACTACCCAATAGTTAGGACTGCAGCAATGTGGAATGAAGAACATCGGAGTTCTGCTGTGACAACCCCAAACCGGGAAAAGCAGAAAGACACAACTACATGAAGACAACAATCTGTTGACGTACAGTCACAGTAACACAAACACACATCGTATCAACAGTAATAATATGAATGTGCACAGAAACAAACACAGTAGCAGGAAAAATACGCTGCGCATACGAGTAATAGGTCAAATGACACTATCACATCCCAGTTAGCAGCGGCACCCTAGACATGAAAACCGTGCAACATCTGTCCGCTGCATAACGTGCAATATACTGAGCACAAGTTCACCGGAGTTGAAGCAGAGATAAAACCAATACGCATGTGTAAGTGTCCATGTCCGGGAAATGTATAGGTTAACGAACACACAGATGTATATATAGATAAAAACGTATATATACATATATATATATTAATTTACATACACATATATATCCATACAGATATATATATATATATATATACATATATATATATATATATATATATATATATATATATATATATATATACACATACACACAGACACAGACACACACACACACACACACACACACACACACACACACACACACACACACACAAGGATATACCACGGATATATATAGATAGATATATATAGACAAACAACAAGTAGTGATGTATACACATACACACAAAACAAAATATATATGTCAGTGTAGATATACACATGTACATAAATAGGTTACTTCACAGCAATTAGGGGTAACATATTTACAGCCCGGGCACATGTGACTGGGAGGTCCAATAAAGAAATGCTGTACCCCCCCATATCGCCCAGCTAGGCCAGACAGACATACAGACAGGCAATGCGGGACCCCAAAAATTCAGGGTACGTGTGAATCTGCTGACATTAGGATGTAGGTGTACATGGAACAGTAGGTTTTGCAAGTGTGATAATACATGGGTTGACAAAACGTACGACATGTGTCCCGAGACAGGGAGAGTGGACAATGTGTGGGGGTGTGCTCATACCCCAGCTGCGCTCGCAGTAAGTATTTGTCACGACTGCTGTAGAGGGGTGCCAGGTAGGTGGACCATGGGTATGCATTAATGGGCTTAAGTGTGCGGGTGCTGGTTGGCAGAGATGTAGTAGGCCCGCCCAGTGGAAGTCATTAATATTCCTATGTGGGCATAGCATATGCCTACACCTCCCAAACCTGAAGAGCACATCTACCGGATAGTTTGTAAACCATCGGGGGAATACACAGAGACCTACACAGTGCCATGTACTCGATTAGCATGGACGTCCATAGTTATGTATCAGAATGTAACAAAGTCCAACTAAACACTGCCAGAACTAGTGATATTAGGTGAACAGGTGGCGGAATACAGGTAATGACAGATGACAACATGTATGAATCATAAGCGGCATGTACCTCGACAAACGTGAATGAATGCATATGCTCTGTGACTGTAAATCTAAATGTGTCCCACAGGGTGTTATGCATTGTTCCTGATACAGTGTTCATTCACACCCATTGGTATGAGAGTTCTGCTACTGACGGAAAGTGCATAAGTTGTTGACCACCTCAGGTAGATGATAGCATAATAGAAGAGGTTCAACACCCGTACGCCTGCGAGGGACACACCAGTCTGGGCAGTTGTGTCCTGCAAAATGACAATTATGGCACATGGCCTGTGAGTTTGGGAATGGAGGCTATATAGTGTGTGTAGTGGTGTCAGACATCAATTTGTTGCATCAGTAACAACTACATGTAAATAGGAAACAGTATTATCAATTATAATGCTACATGAATAACCTTAACGTATGCAAACCGTGGAAGTCGTCCGTTTACTACTGGCTGTGGGTATGTGTTGCCTTGACACATGTGATAGCTCTACATATAGGGTCTATAGGGCCACCACCAGTCTGAATGGCCAAAGTGGAACCTGCTCTGTAGAACTGTCAGATGTACCAGGGCAGAACATACCTACAGCCATGCATAGTACAGAAATATACATATCGGAAATCAAAGCGTAGTCTAGCAGCAGTATAGTTGCTTATGCTACTACATATCACATATCGACATGTCAGGTATACAAGACCTGTAACAAGCAACCAGTACAGACACCTACAACATGAGAAGGTCCCCTAATCAGGACAGTTGCAATGGCTAGAGTATTGTCCATACCACTCAACTGTCCCTGAATGTCCGGTACGTCCCTGAGTTTGACTGAAAGTCTGTGTCCTTCTTAATCCCTCCTAAAATTAGTGGCTGTTGAAGGAAAGGTGGTGAATTACACTTACTGACTAATGACAATAAGTAAGAGTTATAATTATAAACAACTGTTACTTCAGAATATGTGTATTAAGTCATATGCTCTGATTCTGTCAATGTGTCAAGTTAATAGCACTACTTTTGTAAAAGTGTCCCTGATTTTTCTTGTCCTGTCCCTGATTCTGCAGAAATGTGTCCCCGATTGGGGGAGAGTTCTGGTATTGTCGCATGAGATATGTGTGATGAGGGACTGTCCCATGCAAAGTGGGAAAGGTGTCACTCCTACAGTCTCCCGTCGTGCAATCTGAAAGGTGGTCAACGTGCAGTAGGTATGCAGTAGCGTGACTCAGCAGACAGCTGCATTAACAAACTCAAGTCACATGTCAGCATTGCAGAGTATCGGTTCCCATGTATCAGGCAGATGGGAGCAGATCATATGAGGAACACGCATATAATATGATTACATCACTGGACAGGCCGCCGAGTCCGTACAGTCGAACGCCTGCCGTCGCAAAATGATTACACATATTCGATACTGTAGTCATGTAGTCCGATGTAATACACATCACAAGGGATTGCACACACCCAGCGTGAGTGACAAATGTAAGCAGAAATGTCAGAGAGCGAGCGGCTGTAAGCGTGTTTGTCTACCAGTATGCCAGTAGTACACTGTCAAAGAAATGTGGAGTCTAAACGTGTATAAGGTGCTGTGACCAGAGGTCAGCAGTGCTTAACACTGTGCAAACCCACGCACAACAGCTCCCACCTGCTGGACTGTGCCTTACCCGGTCTGTATCCAAAGGAGTCGGCCTGTCCGCAAACAAAGAACCGCCCTATACACGTGATGTTAGAAGTACCCTGCGCACATAGCTCATGTGAATTAACAATAGACCATACACACACCATCCAGTGCAGACATCCAACAGTATAGCAATGTACTGGCAGATATATCTGGACCACTGGTGTATGCATGCCTGGCCGTCCTGTGTTTCAGTGTGTGAGCATGCCCAGTATGACTGTTACGCATGTTGTCGACTGACAATACCGTTGTACTGTCATGTGTGTGAGCATGCAAAGTATGGTCAACTGTACTGTATGTGTCACATGTCCAGATAGTTAGTACTGTGTTGCTGACCCCTCCGTTCTACACAGACAGGTGTCATGCTGTGTCTGCAGGGTAGCTAATGGTCATGTGGCATTGACAGTTGCTATATGTCTGCATAGTGTGGGGGACATGCAACCACAACTACAGTCCTACACAGCACCGTGGGTGGTGGACATGACTCTCACATGTGTAGGTGTGACGGGGGGCACAGCCAGCAGTTGTACATATCTGCCGCTACTGTACTGGTATGCTGGGTACTCCATGTCATTGTGTGGACCTACCTAAATTGCTGGTTGGAGGGATACCAGGGTACGTCAGTTCCCAGCTTTAATTACCAGCACAGTGGTGTTGGACATCCTAGCTTACACAACCACATCAAACTGCCTGGCCTGCTATCATCTGTGTCATAGGGGGTTGGGGTCAGTCAGTGGTCATATCCATAGGCCATCGTATATCATTTGTCTGTATTGGTCCACATCTGTCCAGCTGCATGGAACGTGTGTGGGCTGTATGGACACACATGATGGTCAGTACATAATCTGCAGTGGGTTAGGACACCCTGTGTACTACAGGCTACCATTGTGACCCCCGTATGTGCTACACAGGTCATGGTGCCACTATGAATGTGTACTGTCTGCTGCCCTAACATTTGGCCACCACAGTCACTTGTATGCTCACATACATACCATAGCAATGGGTAACTACACATTCTAATACAACTGCCACTTGTTAGGTCAATAGACATACCCTGGGTGTGTTCCGGACTTCAGGACAGTGCTGCCTATGTTGGATGCACACAGTGCACCTCCTATACATGGCCGGGCACAGGTACTGTCATGCTTGGCATTGTACTGTGTGCGGGTCAGAGAGGAGAAATCAGTGGGTACCTACTGTGTCAGTGCATATGCCTTGTGTTGCCTCTTTGCTAAGGGCAGGTCATACTGTGCACGGGCTTTCGCCAACTGTGCCCTACTCAGGTAGTTCCTTCACCAAGTCACACTGTGCCTGTACAGGGTTTGGCAGTGGCGTTGGGCTGTGTGGCCCTGCCCCACCTGTTACTGCAGGATAACATTGTGTAGCATAGCAAATACCATAACAACTTGTATGCATGTAGCTTGTGAATACTGCAAAGCTCCAACAGATGTGTCCGAATACCAGAACTGTAAACCGAGCATCCCAAACACATGCACAAGTATATGTCTTACCTGTGCATCCGCCTCAGTATGGTGAGTGTTCAGGTGTGTGTGCATTGCTGATGGGTGTCATCAGCCATTACACCAGTGTTTACCTAGCATCCCCCACTAGGGGACTGTAGGGGGATGTCCATATAGGCACTGGTGTGCTACAGCTGTGTCAGAAGCTATATATCGGACACATCATAGCTTCCAGGGCAGACAGCACACACATTCAATCTCATGCCCTAGCCATCGCATATGGCCTAGCTGTTGGAGGGTATGCCCCTGCAGTGACTGTAGGCCCTACCCAGCTCCCCGGGTGGTGCTACATGTGCAGGCTATAGCACCCAGTACCCCAGGGTAGTCATCCATGTGGTTGAACAGATGCATATTGCTGGTCCACTAATCACGTGTGTTGAGGACATGTATGTGCTCACTAGCATGTGTTGACATGGCATCTGTGAACTGGTGCAATACTCTGGATGCAGATGCCTGTGAGATACCCATGATATCCCTAGTTGTGCTGTGTGAGGTACCTGTGGCTAGTACACCTAGGCCAACACATCCCATGGTATCCACTGTGATGCATTTCCCTCGGCCTGGTTGATGTGTCAGGCACAGGTCAACAAGCTGCTGTAGGAGGTCTCTGTCCACCCCATAGTGCTCCAACATCCCCAGCCCATGTAGCCCCTGGTAAGTCACCCTCAGTCTATAAAGTCTTGTGTCATCCCAGTAAGGGCTGTTCAGCAGCATACACATCCTCACTGCCCCAGCCTCCTGCACATGTTGGTATATGTTGCCTGCTGCAGCCTGGGTCATTTGGTTGGACTGTGTCGTGAAATGTCCCTGCAGGTATACACAGGTGGTGTAGAGTGTGGACGAAACCTGTGTGTATGCTGCTTGCTCGCATTAACGTACTGTTCATGTGCGGGCTGGCCATGTCATCTGCTGATTGTGCTGATCAACACCTGTTTGTGCAGCCTGTACACCCTGACTACCCCACCACTGCTGTCATCCCTCCCAATGTCACCAGGCAGGTAAAGACACACCACTAGCTTAGGTGTGCTAAGGCAGGAGCACTTCCGAGGCACAGTTCTGCAATGTACGTACACAGTATGCCTGACCCCCCCCTCCCATGCTGTCAACTATATTCGTGACCTGCACACGGCTGACTACACACATACACTCCAGGGACCAGCAGCACACTCTGGTGATAAATGTGATACACCTTAATCAACCTCATCTGCATAGTATAGTCTTCTAATGAATAGTTATATGACCCATACCGAACCTCCAAATTATTAACCACTGCTCAGTCTTGCTCAGATCCATACACAACTGGCAACAGGTGCCTTACCATCACCATATTTGATGTCCCATGGTCTTCCCAGCAACAAAATAACCGGTGTCTACACAACTACAACCCATGGCCCTGCACACTACAGACGATGTGCATTACCACCACACCATGGCAGATATACATATATCCCAGGTTATCACGTACAGATCATCCGGCAAAAACATTCAATAGTGCTGATGTCCCCAGACATATGTTCACATCTATGTCCACCTCTACATCTACATATATCATATACATTATTTGTATACATATATACATGGACATATATATATATATATATATATATACACATATACATGTACACACATATGTAGATATGGCATTTATATCACAACAGCGAACCACATGACAGCAATGCATTAGACAGGAATTAAAAGGAAACTACATGTGCCACCTGCATAATGTAGTGTTGTTACTATCAAGGCACGTGTGTTATGTTGCGTCACACGGGACAGACCGTATCAAGGGTAAGAGTAGGGCTGCTGACAGTTACTCACCAGACCTATCGGCGAATGTATGTGTTGACAACCTAGTGTCTTGGCAGAATATGCGGGCTGTGGACATTATATAGTTCAGAAGCAAAACAAACTGAACACATCCCGCAGCTAGCCACCCACAGATACCAACACATACGGTATAACTGCCAAACACACGCACCTGCCATGCCTTGGAATCGAGCACCTACCTGTCTAGTCTACCACACTACAGCATTATGCAGTAACAGAATGCGCTACCGAGTTCCGGCATCACCGCACTCCCACAGGCATACATCTAGGCATATGACATCATCCGCAAAGGCAAAGATGCCGATAGGGAATGTATGTGGAGTGAGCCGTCTAAAAGCATTACTGTGTCCCCTGGCAGCTGGAAACACACACACACACACACACACACACACACACTTGGCAGGGCTGGGAGTCGAACATACACCTAACTACCTTATCACACTACAGTATTACGCAGTTACAGAACGCGCTATCGAGATTACTGGAACACAGCACTCCCAGAGGCATACTTCTAGGTGGATGACATCATCCGCAAAGGCAAAGACGCCGCTAGGGAATGTATGTGGAGTGAGCCATCTAAAAGCATTACTCTGTCCCCAGGCAGCTGGAAACACACACACACACACACACACACACACACACACACACACACACACACACACACACACACACACACACACACAGGCACACACTTGGCAGGGCTGGGAGTTGAACATACACCTAACTACCTTATCACACTACAGCATTATGCAGTTACAGAATGCGTTACCGAGATTACTGGAACACAGCACTCCCAGAGGCATACTTCTAGGTGGATGACATCATCCGCAAAGATGCCGATAGGGAATGTATGTGGAGTGAACCATCTAAAAGCATTACTCTGTCCCCAGGCAGCTGGAAACACAAACACACACACACACACACACACACACACACACACACACACACACACACAGGCACACGCTTGGCAGGGCCGGGAGTCGAACATACACCTAACTACCTTATCACACTACAGCATTACGCAGTTACAGAACGCGCTACCAAGATTACTGGAACACAGCACTCCCAGAGGCATACTTCTAGGTGGATGACATTATCCGCAAAGGCAAGGACGCCGATTGGGAATGTATAGAGAGTGAGCAGTCTAAAAGCATATTACTGTCCCAAGGTAGACGTAGACAAACACACGGCAGTGGTGTGAGCGGGACAACTGCCTATCTACGGAGCACTATTACAACACTACATAGATACGGGATGCGCCACAGGCAGTACACCCTTCAAGACAGTCAACCAGTGTGTTCAATGTAGGCATCCATCCTGACGTGGAAAATGGACAGCTGTTGCCTGGATGACCACCATCGCTATATAGGATGTCAATGGCCATGCCCATACACAGAGGCACATCACCGACACAAGGTGTCAATGGGCATGCTCACACACTTAGTATCACGCGTCCGTTTGGAATGTACTGTGTGTCCATCTACACAACGGCATACTGGGCATGCTCACACACTTAGCAGCCGCAAAGGGCAGTCTTGCATGCACACGGATTCTAAACATGGAAGGGCACAGTTTGGAATGTACTGTGTGTGTCCATCTACACAACGGCGTACTGGGCATGCTCACACACTTAGCAGTAGCAAAGGGCTGTCTTGCATGCACACGGATTCTAAACACGGAAGGGCACAGTATGGTGTTACTCTCCCCACGTACATGAAGGCCACTCACATGTACTGACCAGTACACACTCAGGAGCCATCACAGATGTCTCAGGTGCAGATCACAGAGGTAAATGCCGCAGTCTACTATGTAGCTCTCAGACATCACCATGTCATTGGACCAGCAACACACAGCCACACATTACCACAACACCGTGTGACTCATGACCAGTGGACTGTACATAGGTCTACAGCAACTGTGCAGACTACACATGTACTGACGGGGTTCCATCATGTGTTATGCATTGCAATGATACCACTGTACATAACCAGGTCGGCTCTACACATAACAGGGGCCCTGGATCTTACACACCTGTGACAGATGACTGTCACTGTACACCAAAGAACACACATGTTTGGATATGTCATACATGTAAATCGCAGTGGATATGTGCATGGACCACACACACACACAACACATATGTACATAGCATAGCTTTTGCTGTCCTCTGTGCAGACAAGTGGCTACAGCAATCACATGCATGCAAATGGAAGGTAGGTCCATAGCTGCTAAATGCTAACAGTACATGAGGTAGCAATGTTGACCGAGGACACATTCCCTCTGTACTAGTTAACCATGACACCCATCATATCATACAACAGTCCATGTGTTAGGTATGTCATCACACATGTCCACCAATTGCAATTCATACAAACATGGCTACATGACAGGCATGTAGGACCAACACACATGTACATTTAGTGGTGTGCATGCAGTTACCATGCATGTGCAGTAGCTGATTATGCAACTCATCTATGCCTAACTACAACATGCAGTTGCAATACAGCCCCATCATTGACACCTGCATATGGTGAAATATGGACAGTACGGTAGTATGTACATCAGGTATGGATGGATGTGTGTACATAATGTGGTGATCCACCTTTGCAGATGGATGCTTGCCGGGAACGGCTCACAGGTGTGTCACACGCCATCCTACCATTACATGTGCAAACAGTATGCTATGTTACTGTTACTTGACGGTGAAGACATAAAACCTACACAGCGGTTGGGTGTTACTGACTAAGTCACTTGACACCTGTAACACATCCTCCCGTGTGCATATAGCAGCACAATTGCCGGAGGTAGCGTTGGTACACATAATGCGGCCAATACTGCTGCATGTCTGTCAGATGTATCATTATATAGCAGGTGTATCATTCACAGTACTGCCATGTGTGTTTGCTTGTGCGACCATATATGCCACATATGGTGGGGAATACATCCCAATTGTTACACACCCCTGTACACTGTTGTAGAGATCTGTACATACTGCAGTGTGGAAAGCATGATGTAGGCAGGGGTGGTGTGTGTATCACACACGTCAGCTATCCGTATGTGAATGACATTTGTGGACTCCACAGAGAGAGAGTGTGTGTGTGTGTGTGTGTGTGTGTGTGTGTGTGTGTGTGTGTGTGTGTGTGCATGGCTGTCTGGTGCATGGAGTGAGGGTGCATGCTACCATACAGAACACACAGGATCCCTAATCCCTCATGGTGATGCAGTCTACTACCCTGTTGATGCCATCGGCCTCAGCCTTACTGTCTACCTATACATGTTCATGCACAGTACTGTGAGGGTGATTACCACATAGGCAGGGGTCCTCACCTCGACACTATGGAGTGTGCATTATAGAGTTGTTGACCCCGTGAGTGTGGGCAAGTTCCTGTAATGTGACAGGGTATTACTGCTACACAGTGAGGCCTCATGCTATCAAGTGGTCTCTAATGTTATCATCGGCCAGACCGCTGTGTACACCCCCTGCACCATGTCAACATACCTGTGATGTGACCTGGTATGGATGTCACGTCTCTAGCCACTGTAACCTATTAAACAGCCCACATACTTCTGGATCAGTATATGTGTGGACATCTGTGGTATGTTAGCCTTTCCAACAGTCAGGTTGAGGCTACGTATAGCATGCTGATATTGCCATACGTGCCTGTGAGTACTCCACATTTACACATGGGAAACTGCAAACACTGCTACTTGTTGGCACATGCAAGTAGACCATAAGGAGGGAACCAGGGCATCATTACCAACATGCTGTTACTGTTGTTACCAAGACACATACTGTGAACATATAACAATGCATGATAAACCTGTACTACATGGTATGTCTGGTGCGTGTCAACAGTACACAACTAATGTAATATACACTTCTCTCACTATTCTGTTCACCCTGTGCATCAGACCATTTGAGCATGTCCCTGCACCGATGGTGTGGATGACAGGGATGCGGCACAGGCTTCATCATATGCACAGGGTGATAATGTTTGCCAGGGGCATACGCTGCACCAATGGATGACATCATGTGTGTGGGTAAGGGCCGGTGATCTGATTGGACATGTGTGGTCATTATGCATGTGGGTGTTGCGGTGCCCTACAGATGTTTTTGCCGTGTGCGTGTATGTGCGCACACAGTACTGCCTTTTGTGAGGCCTACACATGGGTATTATTGACAGCTCCAGATTGTACAGACCAGGATGTACAGCTCACTGTGTCCGGCCACGTGACCTGTGCCTGCCAGGGGTTGCACGGGCACTACCAGGCTGAGGTACAGATTGGCTACTGTCTGACGACACATGTCCACTGGAACCGTGTCCCCACTGGGAATGTCCAGGGCCATGTCCATGTGGCCTGCTGTGTCCTGGTGTGGCACTATGGGAGCGGACATGTGAGGTGGCACGCTCACGTTGACCTGCACTAGGTGGTTTAGCTGGCCTACGTCCACGTGGCTTACGCCTCACTCCTATCAGATGTTCCAGCACAGACAGCTCACAGATTGCCATGCCACGGTCAAGGATTCCGACCATGTCACCCAATCACCTGACTAGAACATCAGCAATCTGCTGTTGAGCATTTGCTAATGCCTGGATGTTGTCGTTTAGAGTATGGATAGCAGCCCTCTGCAGCCTCTTCCCTTCTCTGTTCTGCCATTCAGCACATGCCTGTGCCGCCATTACAGTCTGGAACATGCGTCTAGTGACACCAGCTGCTGCGCTCTGTCCTGCAGGTGCATGTCTGCCAGAGGTCCTCCTACAAGCAACACTGGCCGCATGCCTGTGTGGCACATCTGCAGTCATTACACTGACACCATGGTGTGGAGACGTACCTTCTGTAACCACCACAAGTTCCTGTTCCACACTAACTGACGCTGACTGTCCTTCCTCTATGGCCACTGGTGATGCTGTATGTGTTGGCAGCAAAACTGTATGCAGGGAAGAGGAGGACATAGCTGGAATGGCAACCACTGGCACAGATTCAGCCCCTGACAACCCTGCCTGTAACTCATGCATATGTTCATCACTGCTAGTATCTGTGGGGACACTAACATCAGATGGACCGCAAGATGGTAACGCACCTACATCACCTGTGAATGCAAAGAAAGACTCTAAATTACAATAGACACACAGACACAGACACACACACACAGACACACCATGCATGTGATTTGACAGACGGCATGCAGCATGCATGTGATTGATACAGCAAATGGCATGCAGCTCAGACATTAATAGTGTTAGTTAGCATACCTCCCTGGGCTGCACACAACAGCAAGCAGGTGGCATATCAGTAGCCATGCAGTTCACACAATCATGGTAATAAGCATGCATCCCCATGATACACCATGTGGACCAGAACAGGTTAATAGTACACATGGCTGAAGTGACCTTGACATGTAATCTGCTGACGTGTGCATTAACATGCATACATGTCTGACACAATGGTGTCCTGACATGTACAGCATTGTAATGGGCATCACACTGCAGCATGCATCCCATGATACACCATGTGGACCAGAACAGGTTAACAGTACACATGGCTGAAGTGACCTTGACATGTAATCTGCTGACGTGTGCATTAACATGCATACATATCTGACACAATGGTGTCCTGACACATGTACAGCATTGTAATGGGCATTACACTGCAGTGTTGTCTGTATGCCCTACAGATAGAATGCATGTTTAGCAAATGTGCATGAGCATGGAAGGGTAGTGTGAGCCGTCTACATTGCTATACAGTGTGAAGTACAGACACTGTGCCATTGCATGGCATCATGAGGCGTTGATATTGCTATACAGTGCCTAATATGCACACATTGCATAGCCATAACTGCATGCATACCCATGACATAACTGTGGATTGTGACCCACGATGCTGAGGTGTATACACACCAAACCATGCTCTGTCATGTGACAGGTCACTGGAAGACCTACAGATGACACCCCTGCACAACTACTACAGAGTCTTAGCTGGCTGGCAACCATGTCCACACATGGCAGTCTTGTCAATTCACCATATCCCACATGACATTGATGTACCACACACACGAGGTGCACAGCTAATGGTGATGTCCTACAGCAGCAAGGGAAATGTACAGTATCTGTGGCCTGATGTGGTGTCATCTGTGGAAGCTGTACAGGTGACTACTGTCATGCTATGATACAGTCGTGATGTTAAACACATCTTATATGGTAGACTTAAGTGACACCTCCACTAGCTGTGCACAGGCTTTTAGGATGTCCAGTGTACCACATCAACTGTATCATCAGTCAACTAAGGCTATAATTGGACCATGTGTGGACAATGTGCAACAGGGTGTATACACATCACATCTACTGTGTGGCTACATGTCTCTGGCCATCCCCCATGGCCATGTGTGAACATGTGTTTGCCAAATGCTTGTGATGGCCATTTATCTCACATGTCTGTGTTGTCCCATATGACTTACACCCATAGATGTCAGATATGTCACCATCCACAGGGCTATGCAGACAACGGGTTGTATGTTTGGTATGTGGGGTATTTGTTATGGGATAGTGTGACAATATTGCAGCCAGAACACTACGTGTCTGGGACATGTCAGATGGCACATCACAATGTGTGCACCCATTGCAGGGGCATATAACACAATGGTGACTCCTGTGGGTTGCCCATATCCCAGCTCACTGTGTGGTACTGTTTGCGTACCACACATGTGCTGTTCCAATGTACAGTACATATGCCTACATTGTACAACACCTCCACCATTGTATGCACAGCTGTCCACACATGTAGCAATGATAGATATTGTGGTTTCATGTTGGTGTATCATTTGGTTTGTATATATTGCACATGGGTAGCCAGTGTGAATGATGGGAGATGCGACCTGTATATCTTGACTGGACCAAGCATCAAGTGTACAAGTGTTAACTGGCCACATGGCGAATAGATCTATGCTTTAACATGCCTGATACTGATGACAGTCTCACCTGCAACGGACTGATGTCTGTGCGGCACGCCAGAGGTACCTGTATAGGGGTGACACAGCAGTTTGAACATTATCCATAACTGTATGACAGCCACAGGGTGCATTGTGCATGTTAACACATTCGCCTGTACAATAGCATATAGTATGCACATGTGTGCATACACAGGGTAGCATACTGTAATATGCAGCATGTGTGCAAACATACCTTGCATATGATGTTACATTACATAATGTACAGTGACACATGCAACTAAATGGGATATAATAGTCATATGTGCAGTACTGACGTACCAGGTAAGTCCAGGCTCATTGGTTGGGAGACACCCACCTCCACGATGGCAGCTAGCATTTGTGGATGCTGTTCTGAGGGTGTCCCCAGACTGGCCAGTAGCTCCTCAGTGAGTGTGAGTGGGGGCTGGGTTGGTGGCCCACCACCTGTTCCACCTTGTTCCCTGGTGATTGCAGTGGCATGCTGTTTCGCATGTCGTATCAAGTTTGTGCAGTGTCTGCGCACTTGCTGGTAGGTGTGGTTATGGCCACCTACATCATTAACCCTCCTGTAAAGATCCTGCCACAGGTTGTCACGCTGCTGGGCATGCTGTGGCACATGGCTGAACAACACCTCATAGTTCTCATGGAGGTACGGGATGAGGACATCATCCTCCTGGCGGCTGTACACTGGCAGGCGTGAACGAGGCATTATCTGTAAGACATAATGATGGTGACAGGTCACAGTATCACAGAGATGTACAGAGATACTGCTGCACATGCATTTGTATTAAATCTAGTACATCTGCACAGTTATCTTTGCAAATCATCATGACACTGACATGACTGACATGTTTGTGTCACACACATGTAACACCCGCTATGCATTGGATATAATCACCATATATGTGTGTCACCTCATTACACTGTTCATACTCCATGTGAATGCTGTCTTGATGTGGGCATGTCTGTTTGCCTGCACTGGTGTTCTTACCTATCAGCACATGCCTTGATGTGTCCACAGTAATGCTGTTGACCTTGATGCTGTGTATGTGTCACATATCAACACATACACTGCCTTAATGAACTTGAGCAGTGACAATGCACACATGCATGGAAACCTTTACATGCATGTGTTTTGCCATATACATCTACACGGCACTGTACAGCAGTTCAACATCCTGCCACGGATCGCCTGTGTTGCACATGTGATAGACATGGGACAATGGCTAGTCGGACGTCATTCGCAGGGATGGTTAACAACTATAGCATGTACGGGCAAGGTTTCCTAGCTGTATCCAACAGCCATTTTGCCACCGCGAGGTGCATCAGTGCCACATTACTGATCCAGACAGTTGATAATACATCTACCATGTGGTCATCACACCATGTACGACAGAGATGACGTGCACCTTTGATGGACAGGGTTGCATGGTATGGCGGGAGTATGTCACATGTATGGCACAGGGATTTGTCCAGCATGTGGCGATCCTAGTAGTAGGACGGTGGCTGTCCATGATGTATGTCTTTCAGATCAGGATATGTACGTGTAGCATGTGCAACATCATAGTGTAGCACATGTCTTTATACAAGGTAGCCAGCATGCTGCATAGTGGAGGTGAGAATTGTGAAGGCTGGTATCGCCCATCCATGCAATACCCCTTAAAGGTGATATGTGATCCGATATTGGTCACCCGAGTGCTGAGTATGCCTGTCCAATGATCTCCATGCTCATGGATGGCACCCTGTCATGACATGGGGGCCTCGTATGACTACCTAATAGGCCTGGAGATGTCACCAACTCAGGGAGGTGAACTGCACAGCACCATCCCTTACACAGTGTCCATAATGTTGATCGCAGCCTAGGTGGTAGTTAATGGGTACAGGGATATTCACCTAGCGGTGACAATGCTAATATCTGTCAGATTGTGCACATATGTCACACACCTCACCCACAAAGCCCATTCTGTATGTTGTTCACAACATTGAGACAGTTATTGCTCATAGGTCAGGGCCATTCACATCCTTACATACACAGATGCCTCACATTCAAGGGCGCCCGCAGGCAGGTGCAAGGGGGTGCACTTGCACCCCCCTGGAATCTGCTAAGCATTTCAAACAGTTTTTTTTTTGTGGCTGAGCATTTATTTTTTTGTGCGTTCTTCTTTAAGAAGATCGCGGGTAGGCGTGCTGACATCATCGCGGGAACTAGACTACATGGGCTGACATCATCGCTATGTGAAAGCGAAGACAGGGGATATTTGAGCGGGAACGGAAGATGGAGTATGCAGCCAGGAAGACAAGATGTTTGAGCGGGAACGGAAGATGGATTATGCAGCCAGGAACGGAAGATGGGACCCGTTCAGGTTGTGTGTGTGTGCAGGAAAGATGGGACCCATTCAGGTTGTGTGTGTGTGCAGGAAAGATGGGACCCGTTCAGGTTGTGTGTGTGTGCAGGAAAGATGGGACCCGTTCAGGGTGTGTGTGTGTGTGTGTGTGTGTGTGTGTGTGTGTGTGTGTGTGTGTGTGTGTGTGTGTGTAAAATGCCCCAGGTGTACATGGTGGTAGGTAGAGAATAAGGCTTGAACTCTGTACCTTGGGCCCAAGTGGCAAGAGCCTGAATTCCCTACCCACCACCATTTGTAAAAATATTTCAGGATTTTCCCTCATACCTTTTCTGTTCCTCATAAAATCTGTGGTTTCTGCATTTGTGTCCTTGTTGCCTGACAGCTAAGTGTTATTATTTGGTTATATTCTTGGATGTCTGGAGTGTTTCTCCCTGGGCCTCTGCTAAAAAAGCTTGCTTTTTTGTTTTCAAAGTCAGACTTTCCTGGTTAATAAATGTAAATGGACACATTTCAATATTGGACTTCTTTTCTTCAGAAAGTGTATGGTAACAAAAGCAAGCTTTTATTCTAGCAATTTTCTAAGTGTACAAGATGGATATTTGAAATGTATCCCTGTGTTTGGGACTGTATTCCCCATTATTGGCTTCATCCAGGTTTTGTGCTAGGGTTGAGAGTTATGGTAAGAATTGAATTCACTGAATATGTTTGGGGGCTGTATTCACCCAGTATTGACTTTGTTCAGGTATTTATTGGCTTCATCCAGGTATTTATTGGCTTCATCCAGGTTTTTGCTAATGTTGAGAGCTATGGTAAGAACTGATTTCACTGAAAATGTTTGGGGCTATATTCTCTCATTACTGGCTTTGTCCGGGTGTTATTTGCTAAGAGGTTGAGAGCTATGGTGAGAACTGAATTCACTGAATGTTTGGTGGTTGTAGTCACCCATTATTGGCTTTGTTCAGGTCTTTTGTGCTAAGAGGTTGACAGCTGTGCTATGGTGAGAACTGAATTCACTAAATGGTAAAGTTTCAGTCTTCCTCTTTCACAAAACAGCTGATTTGGCGAGTGGTATGTTGCTTTGACTTTTGCATGGGGTCCCTGGGTTCAAGTCGTGGCAGTGAAATGTATGGTGGTAATGCAGCATTTTATTCTAGCAATTTTCAACATTATACAAGCAATGTTTAAAATGTGTCCCTGTTGTTTGGCCTTTTGCCCCCCCCCCCAATAAAATTTGACTTTTTCCAGATTTCTTGTGCTGCAAAGTTCAGAGATACAGCTGAGTGTCGAGTAGATTTTACAAGGAGCTGAGAGCTGCAGGGGAGCAAAAGTTTAGTGCTGATTATGTTTAGTCTGCTTACATTAATAGCACAACAGATAGTGTACTTGCTTTAGATGCTGAAGGCTGTGGGTTCTACTCCCGCAGTAGGTAAATGCATTGCTGATGCTGTATTGTGTTGTAAAGGGGATGAATGCTGCAGTCCTTTTGGCAAAGATACCTAGTAACTATGAACCTGTTAACAGTTTGCTATCCATTCTCTATTGCGGTATTACTAGCTTTTCATTTTACTGCATGCAACAAAGGCAATTTATTCTTCAAGGGTAACCGGCACTTTATTTGTAGATTAAACAATGACATATAAAGTGTTTGCTAGCAGCAACCTCTATTAGTTACAAATTTCTTCAATGTGGATTTTACTACAGAGATTGTGTATTTTTTACTGATACTGGTGGACTTGAGTAGACTTTATGATGGAAATGTTCTGAATTGGGCAATTTTGTCATTGGTGGATGCTTTTTGTTTCTTTGTTTACTGGAAAAATTTTCAAAACAATAAATTTAAAATGCCCTTTAACAACTGTATTGTACAAGGAATATAATGTAATACAGTCAGGAAGGTGTATCAAAGAGCATGTGTATGTTATGTTTCGAGGGACCTATGATTTTGAAGACAGCCCAGAGTTAATATTTGCAATTGGCAAAATGTATTTTCTCTGAAAGTGGGTTTCGGTGCTGTTTCAATGCATGTGAGTTTCAAGGGCAGAGAAGTATTAATGTTAGTCTATTTTCATTGAGACTGCATTGCTTTAACAGATGTGTATTAGGGTTTGTGCTGTAAAATGCAAAATAACTTTCAAATGAAATCCTAAATCATCATGAAGTAAAGCAGTATGCACATTAGTGTTTATGGTAAATGGGGCAAAATAACCAAGGAATGGGACATTGGAATGGCTGCAGGGGGGGGGGCTCCATTTGACCATGATTTTGTGAGGGGGATAGCAAACTCAGACAGCCCGGCTGAACTATACCTCTCAGTTGTCCATATCTTTGCAGAATTAATAGATATTTGCTGCTTATTTTTGGTTTGTTTCTCAAAATTTGTGGTTTTCTAGCAAATCATTTAGGAATGAAGTCATTAAATGACAGACATTGAGTTTCAGATGTCATAACCTTCAGAAAATGCATGCTAATGCAAGACTAAGTTTATATAAGAGCAATTTTCAGTAGTGTTTCTATGTTCCCCAATATATTTGGCCTTGTTCAGATTTCCTGCATTAAGAGGTTGAGAGGTATGTGCAAATCACTTTGTAGATTAGGAATATCCAAACATCTCAATTGTCCCCAATTCTGGCTGAAAATGTTGCTCTTGCTCTCCCTAATAATGCCTCCTCCAAAATGGCAATTTTGGAAGAAAATGTGGAGGGTTTACAATTATAACTGTAATGATCAGTTGTAGATTACCTTTATTTCAGAAATGCATGTGGATGCTCTTATTTTGTTAGCTGCTTCAAGTTAACTGTTAATATTAAAAAGGTGTCCCTTTTGACAGGTATTTTTGCATCCCATTTTGGTCTGTTTTTCATAAAATTGTGGTTTCTGGCAAATTAATGGCAAGTCATTAAAGATTGAAGTTAGAAAATAATGGCAGACATTTGAGTTTCAGATTTTATACCCTTCAGAAAATTTGTACTAATGCAAGATCTACCTGTTCTATTAAGTTAATAAGAGCAATATTTAAAAATTGGCCTTATTTTTGGGCCTGTGTCCCACTTCTAGTTCTATGTATTTGTCCAGATTTCTTGCTCTGAAGTTGAGAGGTAGGAGTGTCAGAGCCTTCAAATTATGACATACTTATTGCACCCCAGCCCCCATTGTAGTGGCTCGGGATGTGTCCAAGGAAGGCAAGAAGCAGTTATGCAGTATGTGCAGAGTATTCCCCCATCCAAGGTAGATCACAAATATGACCGTGGCTTTTCATCTGTCCTTGATTTTGCAAAATGTTCTGGTTTTCTATCAGATTTTTATACTGTTGATTTATGCTTCTTATTCAGGAACTGCATGCTATCACAGTGTCCTGTTGCTCTGTTTAAGTAGCCATGGTTTAATGAACATCAGGTAAGCTTGTCGGAGATTGTAAGATGCAAGTAAGCTTTAGTAAGCATATTGTTAAAGAATTGCTAGCATTGAAAGCCTTTTCGTTGCCATGCAGAGAATATTTACATAGCTAGATAATGTATAAGCCTTGGGTATTGAAATGCATATGACAGTATTTGTAATAAGGACAGGATTACAGTATTTTCAGAAGCTCATTACATTTTATTGGAGACCAGTGTCTGTGTTAGTACACTTGTAGTTGGGTGGCTTTAATGGTATATGGTAAATAAGCATTGCTACCTTACTTAAAAGCCAAGCCCTGCAACAACTAGCTCCACAATGAAGTCAAAACACAATAGCTCTGGTGGGTAAATGTACTCTGTAGTAATCAAAAAAAGGCAAATGTTTGAAATGACTACAGCTTATGTGCAAACACAATAGGTAGTGATGAAACAATGCTCTGCTAAAAATGCTTTAATGCTCCACATTGCTGAGCTGCAATCACTAGCTACCAGGATTTCACCCACTTCAGATCAAGCACGGTGCCGTTCAGTGCAACCTTCCCAGAACTAATTCAAGTCTGACCAGAATTATTTGGTGTGTGTATGAGGGAGGTAGCATACCCCTCAGCTGTCCAGATTTTTGCCCCATATTCCTCTTAAAAGGATTGAAGTTGCTAAATAATGAGACATTTCAGTTTTAGATGTCATGTCATTTAGAAAAATGCATACTAACACAAATCCTGTTACTCTTGCAATTTTCTGAGAGCCATATTTATAATTTGTCCCTATTTATTTTAGGCTTTGTCAAGATTTCTTGCACTAAGGGTGAAGCCTTGAGGGGTGTGGTATCTTTGTAAGAGAGAGAGAGAGAAAGTGAAATGCCCAAGTTAGAGTTAGCAGGTGGAATTTTCAAGTGCATTTTCAAGGAACTGTGAGTTTTAAGGAAGCAAAGTTCACTGCTGCTCATGCCAAGTCTATTTACAATGTGCAACCATTTTGTTTAGCAAATGGTATCTCTATTGTGGTATAAAGTTTTAAAGCTATGTTAGTAGCACCACAAGTAGAATACTTGCATCTTAATGTAAAGGCTTGAGGTTCTATTCCTACAGCATATACATTTGTATGCTGCAGTCCTCAGGATGTCCTCCTTTGGATGAGATGCCTAACTATGAACCTGTTTTCAGCTTGTCATCCATTTTCTATTGCAATATACCAGCTTACCATTTTTTTAATTTAACATAGGCAATTTATTCTTTGATGGCAGCAGGCACTGAATTTGTAGATGAAACACTGAAATATACAAGTGTTGCTGTATAATACAAGGGATATAATTCAATTATATATTATAATTAATACAATCAGGTAAACAAATAACTTTTGCATGGCCCTAACGGTGCAAGGAGCCTATTGCTTAAACAGTTCAAAGGTAAATAACCTGCCACTGGCCAGATGCATTTTCTTTGAATGTGGGTTTCAATGCCGTTTCATTGAATGTGAGTTTCAAAAGTAGAGAAGCTTTAATGCCAAGTCTGTTTTCATTGAAAGACTATTGCTTTGTTTAGGTTTAGTAAATGTCTCAGTGTTTGGGCTATAATGTTTGAAATAAAAGTTGTAAATTTAAATCCAACTGCCTGTAATCATTGTAGAACTAAAGCAGAACACAGTATGCACACATATTTGAATAGTGTCTACAGTAAATGGGGAGAAATAGCCAAGTAATGGGACACTGGAATGGCTGTGTGGGCGGGGCTTGGGTGGGTGGACTTGGGCGGGCTGTGTTGGTAGGGGGCGGGGTGAGCTATGTGGGTGGGGCTCTGGGTTTGCACCCCCCTGCAAAAAATCCTGCGGGCTCCCTTGCTCACATTTGTCTGTGTGGTATGGGCTACAATGAGGGGGGAGTACAACACATTAACTCTGTTTTACTGTAGCTGCCACTGGTGTGATATGCACATGTCACTCACTCTGACACCTTTTGTAGTGTTGATTCTGTCAACAGGCCACTGGTAGAATACTCCTGTGACATACGAAGGTACATGTAGTCAAACATCCATACTGTCATCTACATCTGTACTGCTAACATCTACGTTGATAATGGTTCATGGACTTGCAGACCATACTCAGCAGGGTAATAGTGCAGTGCCTCCAATTATGACTGTTGTCACCACTTGTGGGTTGATATTATCCAACACCCTATCTGTATTGCATTTTCATGCTCAGCACTTGTTCAGAACTTGTGAGCACTTCATGAGCTACTAATTAATACAGCACCCATTCCAAACCATTTCTCACAAGTACACTGTCTGTCCTTACATTTCCAGCTTGCTTACAGTACAACAGCTGTTGTACACATGTAACTCACATATCTTGTGAGACATGGTTGAATATATAGGCATGTCCAACTGTCATGTACCAGTGCTATTGCCTGTCTATATGATGAATATGGCATACATGTGGCAACAGAGCAATTGTCTCATGTACACAGTCAATGCTCACCTCCCTACATATGACACAACAGCCTGTGGGAGATGCACATATGTAAGCCATGCTGGGGGTAATGCTCTCACCAACCCAGACTGAACCTGACAGTCATGTGGGGACGTGTAACATTTGCAACACACCCCACTCATCACATAGTCTCACAAGATCTCCACCACCACAGGCCACACATAGTATGAGTACAACTTTTGCAGAACCTCTCCATACTCTGTGTATGTACCAAAGGCAGCCCCCATCACCAAACACAACAATAACTTATAGCCCACAGACTCATGTGTGCCCATCACATACAGCCAATAGGGTGTTATAACATACACAACACACCAGTCATAGGTGACTCTGTAGGCGGTCACACTGATGTCCTACTCAGAAGGCTACACAAGGCGATAGTCGCTTACATCTAGCTGTCGGGTAACTGGTTCTGCAACATAACCTATGCACCCATGCCACACCTCACCAGGTACAATTTGACTGCCATTCTCCATGTTAGTGTGACTGCCCTGAGATGCAACTTCACAGACTACATGTGCAGGGACATGCAATAGCTCACCGGTCTTGTAGCCCTGAAAGTACGGGCCAAGCCCTGGGGAGCATTATGCATTCATCCGGACTTGATACCACTGTACAACGACTGACTGTTTCACTTCAACAGTTGCCTATGCTTCTGCTGTCATTCCACAGGCATCCGGTATCTGTCCGCTTTGACTGACATGGTTAACAAAACACGATGCTTTGGCACAGATGACCTGCACCTGTCAACCCTGGGAGTACAGATAACATGTAAGGCTCTTGCTGCTCCTATATTGCCTGTCTTGCACAGTTTCCAATAACATTCATGACCAGAACAGGAACAGGCAAGCAAAACATGGGGTCATGCGACTCGATGCTTGACATCTTCATCTCTGATGCACACAGGCAAGGCACTCCTTATAATGGACCACTTCAATATCTCTGCAGTGACTGGGACCTGCCTAAAGGCTCTGCAGAGCACACCTGCACTAACAGGTTATACGCAGACCACACCTTTCAGTCATGTAACCTGGACCGGAACACCCACGGCTGAGGTGTCCCCATATTCCACTATGTTGTACACACCTCCTAGCTCGTTACTTAGCACAATGCATCAGAAGTGATCCACATGCAACTAACTGTGGCCAGAACTGCTATATACATTGTAACATGCTACGGATTCAACAACATACCCCACGGTTACCAGCCCTCATTTCTTGGTGTACTGGACAGTAGGGTTCAGACAGGTACTACTGATGTGAGACTGACACTACCCCACACTTAACTGGGATAGCCACTCATGTACCGACACATAAGGCCAATGCTGTCCAGGATTCATAACCTCCACTCGGCTGGATCAACCCATACACACCACCTCCAAGACCAACAATATCTTAGACATGGACACTACCAACATGTGACTGGTGTTCCACACCTGGGGTTATTCCCTCGTTGGTGGTTTCCGAAAATATGCTAATCACCCTTATAATCCACATCCCGGCACCACACGGCATACACAGAACAAGAGTACTACAACGCCTACTACAGACGTCTTATGACAGCAGTAGTTAACGTCATAACACCCGTGTAGACGGACAATGCACATACAAATGCTGAAACATACCCCAGTGCACTTCATTAGCACTTACACGACTGCATTGATCATGCTATTCCAAACAGAGCCATGATGGTACCCACCAGATAATGGACGCCACTCTGGGGGTCCAGTTCCATGAACATAATTTACAACGAAAGGTGGAGGCTGTTGCAAAGTGGAGTTCAATCCCATGGGTGGGGTAGCTCACTGGTCAGCCTCAGTAGGGCTACGGGATCCCTCATCACATACTCCAAACCTAGCTACGTAAACATTACTGCAACACATTCCAGGGTGTACCACAAGGCATTATTGAGGTATGTCAGTAGTCAATGGCAATACCCACATCTGCTCTGACATATGACAGTTACTCAGGAACATTACAGAACCGAGTGATGTTGGCAACATCCTGGTGGATGGGTTCAATGCTAACATTACACCCTCTCACTCCCTACAGGGCCACAATCCATGCAGGAACATTGCGGTGTCCATGCGGCCACAACTACACAGTACTAACCTGCACTCTCTAAGGCCTGGAACACTGACTCCATGTGACCGTCCAACATCCCAGGCTGTGACTTACACAAACCTCTGAACATGTCTCCCCACTTGGCCACCAGATTCAATAATAGCCTTGTATCAGACATTGTGGCCCCTGAATGGCACACAGCAACAGTTATCACACTCCACACAGGTGGCGCCACAATGAACCAGAGGGACTATTGCCCTATACACCTGACTGGACTATTCTACAAGGCTATGGGGCACATCATCATGGAAGTCATTCACAGAGATATTGGTGGGCTCCAGTCCTTTGATGCCACCCAGGTTGGACTTGTTAGGGCCAGAGCATGGCTCCTACACCTGGTGGACTCCTTTGATACAGTTACCAGGGTAGTTGATGATGGTAAGGGGGTCCCACACAGCCTACACTGCCCTCTCATTGGCTTTCAGCACCGTTCTCCATTCTGGTATTGACAACATACACATCCACCTGCACATCGACCTCTATGTCTCAGGATGTTATGCAAAGTGGCTCACGGACAGGACCCACACAATGAGGGTAGCATACCATAGTACCTACTGTATTTCAGTTAGACTTGGCATACCACAGTCTTCAGTCATAGGGCCCCTCATGTTTGGTATATGCTTCCCTGAGGTACAGGCTAGCACAAAGGGACTTTCCCTGACTAGCTTTCCAGACAACTGCATACAAAGCACCATGATTGATCCACCAGCTGATACTGACTCCCTCCATAAGGGTGTCACTGTGACGGATACCTGATATTAATATCATGGCCTCAAGCTGCATGAACATCCCCTTTGCATTACACCAGTCACCCACTGACTATCACATAGGTGGTAGTCCCCTACATACATGTCACATTGTATGTGATTGTAGTACGTATGTAGCACCCACTCCTTTGATAACCATATTGCCAATGTGGCGTGGATATCCTTCTACGTGGCCACCCTTATCTGTACTGGGTTTGTAGCTGGAACATAGGCACCCATTGTACCTCTGAACTCCTGACGTATACACACATTCAAGGGTACAACACTCCGTTTAGGGTGTACCTTACAGAACAGCTACGGCTTTACATACCACGACATTAACATGCCATGAGGATTATTGAGCTCCGAAGGTTGACATATGCGGCAGAACTACGGACACCACGACTGTACACATTTGCATACTGCATACTCAGGGGTGCCTCTGCTGAACAGACAGGGCCCATGTCCACAACAATATTCATGGACATACTCCACATAACCGACATAAGCAAAAGCCACTGAGAGCAACATGCTCATGGATATGTGCACACACGCAACAATGAATGGGATGTGCTTGAGGGTTACATTTCCAAACCAGACACTCACCATGCTTTAGAACATGATTCCTATGTACATCATGTAGGGACTCTCAGTAGCACTGTTCATGTGATACCTCACTTGGTGGATGGGAGACACACATGTATGCCAGGGATCACTGCAGTGGCTGTACTGTGCAGAGGTGCAGGTAACACACGGCTCTGCTGTTCACAGACAGGACACTACCCTAGAGAGTTGCCGCTGGTGTAAACACTGTAGTTGGGCTTACACATAGACTTGCCAGACAGCATAGTACCCCACTATGAACCTGTGAAGCTATTACATGTCCTTTGTGCATGGTTGAGTAGCTCTTCCATTTCGATTAGCTATTATGCTGTTACAGTGCCCCGTGACTACAAGCCATATGTATCCTGTTATTGTATATTGTACATGCCAATAGACAAAACCTTTGGTATGCATGATATGACTGCTATGCTGTGTAGAATATCTGACATATCTACGTACAATACTGTACATTACACATATTTTACATATTATCCCATAATGCAAAGCATACTTGCAAATCAGGACCACCTTAGGCATGTCACTGTCGTTATATGCCCATACACATGCCTACTGTGACAGTATATCAACATATACTATCCCCTGCTATGGCACATACTTGTTGGACATACCCTACCACTAACGGCGGGTGGTATGGAATTGTTCTGTTTAAAGCCCTCATGTAGCATCCCTTGTGGTGTCTGTGATGTTTACCTTGTGGCCCACTGCAGGACACACAATTTCTACATGCGTTACTATGTTCAGCAAGACATCACTACATAATACCTTTTCCCACTTTATGCATTGCGGACACTTTTAATTAATACAAAACAGGCTATACATACACTAACATACTGAGTGTGCTACATACCTTGTAAGCGTTCCGAACTTTCGTAACTATCTCTCTTACACTGTTTAAACAATTCTATGGTATAAGCATACGGTTTGAATGTCTGGCAAGTCATCCTTATATACGTTGATACCTGTAACATGTGGTTTCCTGCCGCCAACTGGTGTTCTTGAGTGAATTATTACTTGCACATCTGCTGTGCAGCCACTCCATTCGCCAATTACGCGGCAACAGTAGGGTATAATTGAATTCTCCACTTGGGCGTTGCCCATTTGCCCTACCTTCGGGGAGATGGCCTGTATGTGTAATTGCAACTGCTATGTGTAGAGACACAGATATTTTGGATTCATGTCCCCCATGGATTGTGTGCGACGGCTAGCGTATGTGGTTATACATGTGAGTGTACCTGTCATCTCAACCGTCTGATAAGGGACTATTGCAAACAAAACCTGTAACATTGCCATCTGTTCCATTATACAACGGCTACAATTTCACATGGCGCCTTTAAAAATGTGTCTCTCACAAGGTATGTTAACGCTTCTGCAGATGTAATTGAGTGAGTGGATGTTTGTGCTGTTATTACAGTCTGTATTGCTATAGTTTTGTGTGTGGGGGATGTAGGTGGGTGTACGTAGCATACACAGGTTTGTGGAGCTTGCATTTCTACATATCCCGTATATGTGTGTGGGCTCCTTCCCTAATTAAAGACCTATCAGTTAGTAGACTTTTGTTACGGGCAAATACATTGGGCCGTTGTTAATTGGTTTCTATATAGTATGCAGGTGAGGTTGATACTTCCATACCTCCAGAAATACAGCGATATGTAAAGGAATGTTACTAAATGACAGCTGTCCCGTGTATTTCTGTCCCAGATATTTGTACTCATTCAGTTGTGTTGGTAACTGAACCTCTTTGGCATGGGTTGCCACCTTTTCAAATGGCCATAGTGGGACATTTGCGGGACACACATTGGTGTTTACAGGCCGACACATACCCATGGTCAGTACACATGATAGCACATACTTTTATCCTGAATACATACTTATTCTTGTAGGACTTTGGCTACTTATCATATTGCATGTAACATTTACGTTTCTTACATACAGGCATAACTATTTAATGCAACTATTACATAATATATGGGACATAATTATGTCCTACAATCTCAGACATTTGCCCTTTTTAATGTTTTATGTCAGGACACAACTGCCCAGGGAGGGGCTGTCCCTCCTAATGTAGGACAGGTGGTAACCGTATGACTACGGCTAGCTATAACCACACCTACCGTAATGATCTACCTCCGAGTTAGCACTAACAGACACACACACATTACAGTCAAACAGAAACGTACACGGCACCCTCAACACACACATACACGGCAATCACGAACATAGTACCTAAGTGGACCGCAACACCTGCAGCGGTAACTAAATGTCCCTTCATATCGTGATATTACTTGCGGTTCTAGTGTTCCAGTACTGTGTTCTTTCGGTCTTTCAGCCTCGTGGTTACGCGTGTCGGTATGTGACACATTCCATAGTTGGCAGTATCCTATTTATTTGTACCTCCATGGTTGTGTACATGTCGTTGACCTATCTATATATTTGCAGATATCGGTGAATCCGTATATATCAACATATATCTCTCTATCACCCTTTCTATCTGTATTATATATATGTGTGTATATATATATATATATATATATATATATATATATATATATATATATATATATATGTGTGTGTGTGTGTGTGTATGTGTGTATATATATATATATATATATATATATATATATATATATATATATATATCTGACAGAGAGAGTGACAGGCAGAATACACCTTTCACTGTGTACTTGTTGGTGTATACTGTTTCCTGGACTACGCACGTTTGTGTTGAACCTGTCACATTACACACCTGCTGTAGGTACATCTTGGCTACCATAGTCTTAGGTGATTGTGTACATGATTGCGTGTTTTACTCCTGGCAGTGGTAATTTTACCCTTCAGAGCATGCACTATTAGTACAGGGGTGAATAAAGCTGGTTTCACCTGTTCTGGACATCACTGACCGTGATCTGCGCGATATTCAGAGAAGCTTAGCCCTGTTTCGTGCATATCCGTATAGTCATATTTAAACGATGCTTACCAGCACTGGGCAATGCATATTCCCGCTAACGTGTGCTAAACATGATCTGATGACCTGCATCTGACATGCATTATTCGTGCCTTCGGGATTCCGTTACATCCCTTGCAGGACGTGGGACCGGGAACATGCATGACGGTCACTGCATTTACCACTTGGGCATCTGGGATTTGTACACGTGTTATGGCGTTTTGTATGTGGACTATACTACGGCTGTTACTCCATACTGCAATCACATGGGTAACTCAGTTAGTTTACATATGGATGAGTCCTATTAATGGTATGTCCATGTGATGTTTAATGGATGTGCTCCAGCATTAGGTATGTATATCACAGTGAGCCACACACTATAATGTGCTACACCTTCAAACGACCGTAGGTGGAGCATGCTGGGGTGACAGATACCTGTCATGGGTACACCCCATGCCTTGACACGACATCCATGACTACATTATGTCGAACCCCTCTAATGCACCAGGGAATCCGTGCAGAGTGTGTGGGGAACAGTGATTACACACATGGGATCCCGCGCTTGCCTCTGCTCCACTGAGCGACAGTTGGTTACTCGATGTTGTGACGACAGCAGACACTGTTTGTCTCGACTGGTGTATGGCCTCTGACAATCGGGCGTGTGCCTACCGATGTACCTAGGAACCTATACACACAGTACCAACATATGCTGATAGGTGCGTATACTGTTCAGGTGTTGACATTCCTTGTTCCAATAGCTGTTGCGTGTACAATGATTGAGGGCTGCCTATATAGGATTCACACAGTAGCCCACCTATACATTACAATTTACAGGTGGTTGTGTGTGTGTGCCATCCATTTTACTGTGTGTGCAGGTGGAAAGGTGTGTCAGTCTGTAGGGGCCTACACTGTCAGAGTATGTGCTATATGTTCCCTCTTTGCCAAGGCATAGGCATATTGGGCACGCCTCCGTCTGCCTACTGGGGCTGGCACAGAGTGTTCGTGGTCAGAATCCCTCTGTGCCTGTGATGGCCTTGGCAATTGCGGTGGGCTATGAGGGCCTTCACCACTTTGTCCCTGCTGCAGCTGTTTCCGCAGGATCATATTATGTAGCATGGCACATACTATGAAGATGTGGGCACACGTGCCTGGAGAGTACTGCAAGGCTCCATCAGATGTGTCCAAGCAACGGAACCGTGATTTCAGCATCCCGAACACACGCTCTATAATGATTCTGGTTTTTGTGTGTGCTTCATTATGGCGTTCTTGCATGGGTGTGTGTGCATTTCTGATGGGAGTCATCATCCATGGCTCCAGTGCATAGCCAGCATCCCACACAAGGTGGCCATGTGGGATGTCCCCCCTGACAAATACCTGATACAGCTGTGAGGCATGCCAGATATGGGAGTCATGATAGCTTCCAGGGCTGCCAGCACACACATCCATGATAATGCCCTAGGCATTGCACATGACCTGGCAGTTGATGGAGTGGAATCCCTTGCGGTTTATGTAACGCCTACCATGCTCACCAGGTAGTGACTTGATACGTATGTGCGTGTAGTCTATTGCACCCAGTACCTCCGGGTAGTGTGCCACATGGTGGAAGTGACGCACATTGCTGGCCAACTCCTCCTGAGTTCGGGGGAAGTATATATGCTCATTGGCATGTGGTAACATGGCATCCAGGAACTGGTGTAGTACCCTGGATGCTGATGCCTGTGAGATCCCATTATATCTCCAGTTGGCCTTTGAAAGGTACCTGTGGCTAGTATTTGCAAGCTTACACATACCTTCGTGTCCACTGGGATGGGTTCCCCTCTGTTGTTTCTGGCTCTCAGGCGTGGCCGTCACAGCTCAACTATTTGCTGTAAGATGTCCCTGTCCACCCTGTAACGCTCTACTATCTCCAGATCATGTAGCCCCTGGTAGGTTACCCTTGGTCTGAATACTCTTCTCCTCCTCCGGGACCTGCGGTAGTTGTCAGCATCATCCTCCACAACACCGTCAGTCTCTATCACATGGTGATGAATCACAGCTATGGCAGCTCCCAACATGTACATTTTAAAAGTTCCCCGTGTGTTTACACCTATGGTGCAGTGTTTGGGAATACACAGGTGTGTGTGGGGTGCTTTCACACTTTATACTATTGTGCTGTGAACACCGATGATGTCATAGGGTGTGTATGCATGATTGCAGCTACAGGGTATCTTATGTGTTTTATGACAGGAACTACTATTGTGGTGCCTTTGGTGTTGAATTACATTTGGCTGCCGTGGATTACCTCTTGCCCTTCCCTTTACATTTCTTCACGTTTCACCTACCATTTTCTGGCATGCATCCAGCAGCCTGCTTTCATTTGTACTTTCCTAGACCTAGCTTATCTTGCGTAATGTGTTCTATTGCCGGTCTACTGTAGGTTTGCTTTGCTCTGCTATGACAGTTCTTCTTTCTTTGCAATCCGACACCTCCCCTTATCCTGTTTTGCAGGTTTCTGCAAGCAAACTTGTCAGCTGCCGTCGACTGCCCGCTGTGAGTTAATAGGTGTTAATTGCTCAGTTGTACT
The DNA here is from genome assembly GCF_019279795.1 of Protopterus annectens. Lineage (NCBI taxonomy): Eukaryota > Metazoa > Chordata > Ceratodontiformes > Protopteridae > Protopterus > Protopterus annectens. Next base: position 295,707,113 of record NC_056737.1, read on the forward strand.
CCAATTACCCTACTGCGACATTTCCTTCTTTTCTTCACCTGACCTTCCTGTTTGTGCTATGGTGCGCGGCGCATGCATCCGCTTACCGGGTTTCGGGCACGTTTTCATCCCCATACACATGCGCTTTCAGGCACCATATGTGCTCTCAGCTAAACAATGCTATACCTACCTCCCCACCCCTGTCCTGCGGCTTTGCTTAGCAATGGCCAGGCCAGATTTGCATTGCTCCAATGTGCTTACAGCTACGGTGGCACACCCCACTGCTGATGTCATGTATACCTCTGAGCCACTCCTCGGTGTTGTAGCGCTGCGCCATATGGTACATCCTTAATCCGGCGGGATGTTTGCGATTCAGTATTACCTGCCTCATTTGCATGGCATTGACTACTAATTCATAGTTACCGCGCCGAACATGGTCACAGACCCTTAGCAACCCTTGCAGCTTGGTTGTGGTGTACCATGCATACCATTGAGTATTATGGTGAAATCCTGATTTGTATTACATTGCGATTTTATGACATTTGTATATATTTTCTTTGTGTTCCCTTTTGCGCACACATGCCCTGCGGTTGTACTTTGCGTTACTGTGGACATGACATTAAATGTTGTTTTTTAGGTGTTCTGCATCTTTTCTTATGCCATTGGCTGTATATTTAGCCATTGGCATATGTTAACTTTGTAATACATGAGTCTGGTCCTCTTTCATAGCTCCGATGTTCTGTTTGGAAAAATGTAAACCATGTTTTTTGGTTTACATTTCTGTGGGCTTACACTACATCTGCACCACTTCATGAATCGCTATGTACCTTCATTTGCATGGTGCGGCACTGCACATGGGGTGATTAGCATACCTAAGCCGAGGGCTGCACAGTTCTGGCATACGCCACTAGTGCACGTGGAATTGGATCATACCTGAATCGCTCAGTGGCCATATTTGGCATTATACCACCTGCGCCTGGCGCAAGCTTCATGAATCCCGGGGTATATGTATAACAGACAGGCTTCTCTTCTTCACAGCATCAGAAAAAAAGCCTAAAAAAGCAATTCTGGAAAGCAAGTATTACATGCTTTTCTCATGTTTGCAGCTCTATTAATGGACACAAGATATTTCCTGAGCAGTTTGGTTCTCACAGATGTTTCCTTACAGACTTCTGTTAATGGACATATTTTGTGCATTTTCCTCAAGATATTTGCTAAAAGATATGCTTGTCACAATATTAGGAAAAGCTTGACATAATTCCTCACAAATAAATGGACATGGCTTTTTACAGAATCAACAGAAAAAAAAAATTCTAAAAGGCAAATTCTCACATTAGCAGAAGTGCTTAAATTGTTTCACAAAAGAACAATAGAAAAGTCTAAACACAGACATTATGTGATTTCCCATAAATATACCATGAGAAAAATAGGAGGAAGTGCATGACAGAAAGGGTATATATACTAAATTATGTTAGAGGTATTTTTGTAGGAACTCAAGTTCCGAGGTAACTGGAGAATCGAAAGCCATAAAGCCATCATCCATATCAGTTGTGAAGGAAAAAATGCGCACATTAAATTTGTAAACTACAGTCGTACATCTTCTTTGTTATAAAAATAAGTTATTTATTAGTAACCATGCTTATAGTGAAATAATATTGTGCTGCAAAATATTTCTTTATCAGTGTGCAATTTGGAAGGCTTGGAGCTTTAAACAGACTACAGATGCAGTCATGCAAAACTCTGTGTCTCTGATTCAACAGTAAACAGCCAGCAAGACTTTGCATTTTAAGACTACTGAGTCCAGTCCAGCAAGATCCAGTACAGCACAGTAGCAGAACATAGATAAATTACATTTTCAATGGTGACCCTGACGTGCTTCGAACACGCAGCCGTCTGATCTGGTTTAAATTTTTCAAACACAGGTTGACAGCAACCTCCCTTTTGACCACCACATTGCCACTGTGGTCAGAAAGTCCTTCTATGTGGCGCATCTTATTACTAAGGGTTTTGCATCCAGGAAGAAAGAGGTCATTGTCTCTCTCTATTCTTCCCTCATTAGGCCAATCACTGAGTACAATGACACCATTTGACATGTACCTCACTAGACATCTGCAACAACTGGAGAGGCCACACAAGTACATCACAAAGAGGATCCTAGGCCTTAAACACTTGTCCTACATGGACAGACTAAAAAAACACCAACTATTCTCCATCTCATATCACCCACTTAGAGGCAATCTCTGCTTGGCTTACAAAGCCATGTCTGACCCAGCTCTGTTAGAAATGCTACATCTAAAGAAATCCAAATCCCTCAGTAGCACATGCTCCAGAGACCTCAGCCTCATTATCACAATCAACAGAACATGCTGGAGGGACAGGTTCATAACCCAGAGACTGCCCATGCCATGGACCAGCCTTCCCATACATGCCAAGCAGAGCACCTCACTGGCCCTCTTCAAGAGGAATCTTGATGACTGGAGGGGAAATAGAAATTTTACCCCATGGATCATTCCAGTGACTCTACTCGACAGAGGCACTAGGAACCAAGGTTGGGTGTCATGATGCCAGGGTAATTCTATTGGCTAGGCTTGTAAAGGCTCCAGGGCCATTAGCCTAGTAGACAACTATGAACTTATGACTTCTGGCAATTATTTACATGCAATAAGGGCTGCATCACCTGACAAAATTCTGTCTCATCTGCTTGCATAGGATGAAGCATATTTCAATGGAACACTTGGAGCAAATCATGATGATATTTTATATTTTATTTGTACTGAAACTTTTTTCTTTTTCTACAATTTATTTTTTGTTAAGATAGCTCTCATGTTTGCTTTTACACCACCAGGCTGGAGAGGGATAAAGTGCTCAGGAGTCCAACTGTAATGGACTTTAGTATGGTGCTGTTAAATGGTACAAAGGAAAAGTTGGACAACTGAGCAAGGATAGTACAGTTGCATTAGGAACTTAAAAGGTATAGTTGTGTACACTTACCATACATGTAGATGTTTGAGTGTATTCACTGATGCAGTCATCACATTTGGGTTATCCCTGCCAGGTTAGCACTCTGCTGGCCCCAATACCAGAGATTTAGTATTTCTGCATCAGTTGCTGCCGCTTGAGGACTGATGTCAGGTCGTCAGTAGTATAAAGTAAGGCAGACGATGCCATTACATCAGTTTTTCTTTCCCTAACCTGTCAGGAGCCCCCAAGTTGGAGGCCAGGTTCTGGTGGGAGAACCCCACCAGTGGAAAATAATTATCAATATGTCCCTTGTAAGGAAAAAGAAGAAAAGGGGATGGAGGGGGGATGGAGGGAAGGAAACCAGGACTGCAACAGTGAATACACTCAAACATCTACATTTATAGTAAGTGTACACAAATGTACTAAGTTCTTCGTGTTTCACCGTTGCAGTCATCACATTTGGGTTGATTCCCAAAGCTGAGGAAATGTGTGGAGGCAGTCAAGTGAACTAGGGGCTGGCTAGGATGCCCTGCAAGACTGCAGAGGCAAACCCTGCCCTGGATTTGGAGAAGAGAGGCAGGTAGTAATGATTGGTAAAAGTGTGAAGAAATGTCCAGGTGGCAGCCTGGAGGATGTCCCTGGCGGGGACTCCTCTGAGAAAAGCTGCAGAGGTGGAGACTGCTCTGGTGGAGTGTGTCCTGACCCCCTTGGGGGGAGGCTTTCCATGCGGTTTGTAACAGAAATGGATGCAGTGTGTGTCTGGAGATGGCTTTGCTTTCAGCCCCTAACCAGCAATTGATCAGACTTTCCGAAGGATTTAGTCTTGTCTAGATAGAATCTGAGCTGTCTGTGCACATCAAGAGAGTGCAGAATCCTTTCCCCCTTGTTCCTGGGATTAGGTAAAAAGATGGGCAAATTAATGGATTGGTTGAGAGCCACAATGGACACCACCTTGGGCATGAAGGATGGTTTAGTTCTGAGGGATACCCTGTCTGCATGGAAGATGATGAAGGGTTCCACAGCCAAGAGTGCTTGCAGCTCAGAGACTCTTCTGGCTGAAGTGATGGCCAGAAGGAATGCTGTCTTTCAAGAGAGAAATGTTAGCTCTGCAGAAGAAACTGGCCCTAAAAGGGGGCAGGGTGAGCTTTTCCAATACAAAGTTAAGGTCCCAAGCTGGTGTTGGTGCACTTCTGGGTGGCCTCAAGTTGCTAGCCCCTCTTAGGAACTGTCTGATCAAAGGTTGTGAGAAAAGGGGCTGCTTAGTGGGAAAATGAGCAGAAATAGCAGAGGCATTAATTTTTATGAAGGAGAAAGAGAGGCCACTGTTTAGTAGGTCAGCTAAGTAATCTAGGATGAGAGGGACTGTGCCGTACTGGCCGCCTTAGCCTGGATCCAGGTAAAGAACCTTTTCCATTTATTAGCAAAAGAATTTCTGGTGCTAGGCCATCTGACCTCATGGATAACATCCAGGACCTGTTTACTGAGGCCGGCAGATTGGTTCAGGGTTAGGGAATAAGCCAGGCTGCCAAATTGAGTGTCTGCAATTGGGGATGCATGAATTCTCCTTCCCTCTGGGTCAGGAGGTTTGGAATCTGAGGAAGATGCCAAGGAGGCAGAGGGGACAGACTGCGCAGCAAGGGGTACCAGTGTTGCCAGGACCAGTCTGGAGCTACAAGAATGTTCCTTGGTTTTTCTTCCCTTATTTTGAGCAGTACTCCTGGTGATGAGAGGTAGCGGAGGAAAGGCATAGCCCGATAGATTGACCCAGGGGAAGGACACGGCATCCAACTTCCAAGCCATGCAGTGATGCTCCCTGGTACAGAATTTGCTGAGCTGATGGTCGGTGTGGGAGGCAAAGAGGTCAACCTTTGAGGCTCCCCATTTCTGAGTTATTAGGGTGAAGGTACTTCTGTTGAGTTGACACTCATGTGGGTTCAGAAGATTTCTGCTTAATTGGTCTGCCAGAGAGTTGAGAGAGCCTGGTAGGAATTGTGCTAATAGGTGTAGTTGCATGGCAGAGGCTGTGTGCCAAAGGGTCATAGCCAGCCTGCATAGAGGGTAGGAGTGAGTCCCTCCCTGCCTGATGTACTACATCACAGTGGTGTTTGTCTGTTGTGATCAGGAGAGCCCTTGGAGAGAGAAGGGGCTTGAAAGTTATCAAGGCATGCTGCACAGCCATCATCTCTTTTTGACTGATGTGCAGAGGGATTTGCTGTGGGCCCCATTGGCCTTGTATGCACCTGCCATGCAGGTGTGCACCCCAAGCATAGTCTGATGCATCTGTGGTGAGGGTCTGGGCGGGGGGGGTGGGGGGTGGAGAGAAAGGCAGTCCCTTGTTGTGGGAGCATGCTGTTGCCCACCAAAGAAAATCTTTTCTGAGGCAAGGAATTATAGGTAGAAGAGTTTCCAGGTCTTGAGAGTGTTGACACCAAAGGCTCTTTTGGTACCATTGGTTTCCTCATATGCAGTCTGGCATATGGAATGAGTAGTATGCAAGATGCCATGAACCCCAGAGCTTGCAGGATCTTCCTTGCAGATAGCTGGGGCCTGGCGGCTATCTGAGAGAAGTAGGCTGTCAGAAAAATTTGTTTCTCTGGTGTAAGGTATGCCATCTGGGATGCTGTGTCCAGTGGTGCTCCCAGGAAGATTATCCTTTGGGTGGGCACCTGTTTGGATTTCTTTTCATTGATTGATTGATTGTGTATGCTAGGGAGGTTAGTAGGGTCTTTACAAAGGCCAGGTGATTGAGCAGCTATTCCTGGCTGTCTGCCTAAATAAGGCAGTCTAAGTATGGGTAAATCTGAATATTTCTTTGTCTGAAAAAAACAATGGCCAAAGCCAGACATTTTGTGAAAACTCTGGGAGCAGTAGATAAGCCAAAGGGAAGCGCAGAGAAAGTACAGTTGTGTACACTTACCATAAATGTAGATGTTAGAGTGCCTTCACTGTTGCAGTCATCACTGTAGGGTTCTTCCTGCCGGCAGGCAGTCCTCGGTCGGCCAGAATCCCAAAGCCTGGGTCTGGCGTCGGCTGTTCAATCATGCTCCCTGACGTCAGAGCACCAGGAGTACAAAGCTGCCAGCTGACGCTATGTTCTCCAGTTTTTCTTGCCCAGATGTCAGGTGCCTAAAAATGAAGGCCAATAGTAAAAACCAAAAGATAACATACCACAAACCCCATAGCCTGTAGCAAATACACCTCAGAAGAAAGGTGAAGTAGGTAAGCACACTAGTGAAAGTATAAAAGGGGACAGGAGGGAGGGTAACCCAGACTGCAACAGTGAAGACACTTGAACATCTACATTTATAGTAAGTGTACACAACTGTACTATGTTCATCGTGTTTCACTGTTGCAGTCATCACTCTAGGGTTGAATCCCAAAGCTGAGATAAGGGGTGGTGGTTATAGAGAAGAAGGAGCAGCTAGGAGGCCCTGCAAGACTGCAGAAGCAAAGCCTGCCCTAGACTTAGAGTAAAGAGAGAGATTATAGTGCTTAGAGAAAGTATGCACTGAACTCCAAGTTGCAGCTTCCAAAATATCTTTGGTAGGTACTCCCCTGAGAAAGGCAGCTGAAGTAGCAGCAGCTCTGGTAGAGTGAGTCTTAATTTTTCCTGGGATTTGCTTTCCATGATGAGAGTAACAGAATCTGATTCCATGCACAATCCATTTAGAAATGGTCTGTTTTGAAATGGCTTTTCCTTGGGAGTTTGTTGCATAAGAAACAAACAGTTGCTCTGTTTTCCTGATATCCTTGGTTCTGTCCAGGTAAAAAACAAAGTTGTCTGTGTACATCCAAAGAATGCAAGATCCTTTCACCCTTATTTTGTGGATTAGTGAAAAAAGTTGGCAGGCGACACCCAATCTTGGTGAAAAATAAGGTAAGGTTCCACAGCCATGAATGCTTGTAACTCAGATTCTCCTGGCTGAAGTCAAAGCCAGTAGGATAGCTGTCTTCCATGATAAATACTTAATATCAGTTGTGGCAGCAGGTTCAAAAGGAGGCAGAGTGAGTTTTTCCAGAACATAGCTGAGGTCCAAGGCAGGTATTGATGGTGTCCTAGGGGGCCTTAAATTCTTTGCTCCTCGTAGATATTTTTTCAGAAGTGGATGTGCAAAGAGTGGAGGGTCTGTATTGTAATGTACAAAGATAGCCGAGGCATGAATTTTTATGGAGGAGAAGGATAAACCCTTATGTAGCATGTCTGTTAGGTAAAGCAAAATCAGAGGGATATTAGGAATGAGAGGATCCGAATCCTGAGCATGCATCCAGGTGCAAAATCTCTTCCATTTGCCTGCATAAGATTTTCTAGTGCTAGGCCGTCTGGCTTCTAAGATAACATCCATGACCTTTTTGGGAAGGGGAGGATTAATCATAGATCCTGAATTCGCCAGGCTGCCAGGCTGAGAGTTTTGACATGAGAGTGCAGAACCTGGCCCTGGTGTTGGGACAATAGATTGGGAATCTGAGGCAAAATCCAAGGTGGTTCCTGAGATAGATTCTTCAGTGTTGAGTACCAGAACTGATGAGGCCAATTTGGGGCCAGTAGAATCATCATCATCTTGGGCTTATCCTGTTTGATCTTTAATAACACCCGTGGTAGAAGAGGTAGTGGTGGAAAGGCATACCCCTTGAGTTTTTTCCAACTGAATGATAGTGCATTCACTTTCCATGCTAGCCTGTGAAAAGTCCTTGTGCAAAAAATCTGTAACTGGTGGTTGAGGGGGGATGCAAACAGATCTATGTCCGGGCAGCCCCAGGCTTCTATAACCGTCTTGAATATGTGGGTGTCTAGCATCCACTCGTGTGGGTCTGACAAGTTCCTGCTCAGGCTGTCTGCCAAAGTATTTTGTTTCCCTGCCAGGAACTGAGCTTGTAAATCCACTTTTCAAGCTAGTGCTGTGTTCCATAGAGTCATAGCTAGTCTGCAAAGGGGGTAGGAATGTGAGCCCCCCTGCTTGTTTATGTACCACATAACTGTGGTGTTGTCTGTTCGTATCAGTAGTTGTCCTGGTTGTAGAAGATCCCTGAAAGCCAGGAGGGCATTCTGAACAGCTAACATCTCTTTTAAATTGATATGTAGGTGCTTCTGATCCTCTGTCCAAAAACCTTGCAGACCCTTTCCCTGCAAGTGGGCTCCCTATGCGTAATCCGAGGCATCCGTGGTTAAACACTTGGCTGGCTGGAGGTAGACTGAAGGCTTTGCCTTTGTTGTGAAAACATGCCATGGACCACCAATGGAATTCCTTTTGTATGCAAGGTAAGACAGCAATCTGTGTGTCTAGACTGTGGCAATGCTGGGACCATACACTTTTTAGGTACCATTGTATTTTTCTCATATGAAGTCTTGCATTTGGTATGAGAAGGACATAGGAGGCCATGAAACCCAAAGCCTGCAGGAATTTCCTTGCAGTTAGCCGAGTTATAGAAGCCAAGGTTTTGAAAGTGGAAGCCAGCTGTAGTTGTTTTTCGGATGTCAGGAATGCCATCTGGGTTGTTGTGTTTAAAAGAGCACCCAGAAAAGTTATCTGTTGTGTGGGGGGTCAAATTTGACTTTTTTATGTTTACAGTGAATCCCAGGTACTTGAGAAGATTTTGAACAAATAGCAGATGCTGGAGTAAAACATCCTTGCTATCTGCTTGAATAAGGCAGTCATCCAGATAAGGGTAAATTTGAATACCCTTGAGTCTGCAATAAGCTACTACTGGTGCCAGGCACTTGGTGAAGACCCTGGGCACAGTAGACAAGCCAAAGGGCAGTGCAGAGAATTGGTAATGTTTCAAGCAGGCCTTGAACCGGAGGTATTTTCTGCACTCCTGTCTGACAGGGATGTGAAGGTAAGCCTCCTTTAAATCCAATGTCACCATCCATGCATTTCTGCTCAACATTGGCAGGAGCTGCTGCAGAGTAAGCATTATGAACTTTGGTATCTCCAGGAAAGTATTTAAGATTGACAGATCCAGGATGGGTCTCCATGAGTTTTGCTTTCTGGGAACTAGAAAAAGCCTTGAGTAAAAGCCCTGGCCTGTCTCTGATTGTGGAACCAGTTCTATGGCCCTCATAGCCATGAGGGATCCCACCTGGTTTAATGCCTCAGACCACTGGTGTTTTGGTAGGTCTGGCCATCCGTTTGGTCTTGGCAAGGTATGAAAGTGGAATTTGTAACCTCTTGAAACTACATCCAGAACCCACTTGTCTTGGGTTATGCAAGTCCAATTATGTTGAAAAAGAGAGAGAGTTTTCCTCCTAGAGGGGCATCCAAGAGAGAAGTTCCTGGAGCCATGCAGGGGGAGTCATTGAGCCTGTTTTCTAAATGATTGAGGTCTGTCCTCTCCACCCCTGGGGGTGGAAGCACTCCATTGTCTCGGTCTGTAAGAGGCCTGTGTTTGAGGCCTCCCTCTGGTGCACCTATATCTACCCCTCTGAGACCTGTCTGAGCTGGGAAAAGACCAATTTTTTTTGGCCAATTTCTGCTTAATCTAGGGGGCTGAACTTGTAAGAAATCCTTAACCGTTTGCATGGATTTTGCCTTTTCCTGCATTTTCTTTATCACTTCTTCAGCCTTAGGCCCAAACAAAACATTATGCTGAACAGGAGCATCCAGTAACTTTGCTTTCACTTGATCAGGTAAGTTTTGTTCCTTTAACCAAGCATGTCTTCTAATGACTGTGCCAGAGGCAGCCGCCCTGCAAGAAGCCTCCAAGGCATCAAAAGTGTAAACCATGCTTCCCCCAAATTGTTCAGTAGCATGCATCAAATCATGTAATTCCTTATTATCTGCACATGCAGAAATGGTGCCTAACTTTTGTTTCATAACAGACAGTAGAAATTGCTGATATTTTAGCATATGAAATTGGCAATTTAAAGCCCTAATCGATAAAGTAGCAGAAGTATACACATTTTTGCCCCATCTCTCCAAAGCTCTGGAATCCTTATCTGTCGGAATAGGATTTTTAGCAGAGGCAGCCTTAACCCCATTAGGACCCTGAGAAATGGTTTCTGGATCAGCAGTAGGATTTTTGTAAAGGAACTGGTGGGAGTCAGGGACCCTGTAATATCTGTCGGGCTTAGCAGGAGCTGGAGGAAAGGAGTCAGGAGTTAAGTTAGCCTCAGAAAAAGCATCATCCACAATATCCAAAATAGGAGGAATAGCCAGGGGTCTATGTTGGGGAAGAGAAAGGAAATCCCTGAGCCTTCTCTTAGATTCCGAGTACTCCTATCCCTCCCAGTGAAAATGTTCCCTCATGTCATGTAAAGTTTCTCCAAAAGAAAAATCCTCAGGGGGAAAAGCTGATGGAATAGATTCCTCAGCATCAGAATCCTCATGAGGAGGGAAAGAATATTCCCGTTCAGAGGAAGATACTGAAGAAATAGATGCCTGATCAGAAGAATCATAGTCCAACTCTTGCCCTGGCTTTTTGTCTGGAGGGGTATGTGAACCCCTAATCATGGTTAGCAAGTCCTCCGCCATTTTAAGTAACTGTTTCTGTGATTTGGGTCCCGGATCAAGAGAGGCCTGGGATGGTGTCTTAGATTTGGAAGGAGTCTTTGTCTTTGTCCTGGGTTTTGCCTTTATCAGAAGCTGTGTAGGCCTGAAAACCCCCTTGGAAGCTGGTACCTGCACAGCGGCTCTGGACCCATCCGAGGGAGCACTGTCCGAAGGTCCTGCAGCTGGAGTGCTCAAAGGCCTAGTTGGCTCCTCATGGGAGTCCGTTTCGGCTATCGGTTCTGAAACGGCTGACGAAAGGGGCTGCGAAAGCGCCTCACTGACGACGGTTGAACCTGAAGCTGGCTCTGGTTGTGTAACGTCGTCTGATTTGGACCTCAGAGGCCTGTCCTTATCCTTGCGTCGTTTGTGAACTCCGGTAGTCGGAAGCGTATCCGACGACATTTTATAATTAAATCACCTACCAAAGTAGTGAAAAGCAAAATCGTACCTCCGCTTAATCGTACGTTGGTTAAATCTAGCACAAAACCGACAACTAGCTACGCCGTGGTCAGGGCCTAAACAAGGAATACAGTAAGAATGGAAATCCTTATGAGGTATTTGCTTCCCACAAGAAATGCAATGATTAACTTTTTCTGACATCGAAGTGGAGCAAGAAAAAAAGTTTCCCCAACGAGGTACTTAGCTTTGAGAAGAAGAAGTAAGTCTTCGGACTGAAGCACGAAAAAATATCAGGAGTCAGCCGACCGGCACTTGCGAACTGCTTTCACCGCACAGCAAGAAAGACTGGAGAACATGGCGTCGGCTGACAGCTTTGTACTCCTGGCGCTCTGACATCAGGGAGCATGACTGAACAGCCGACGCCGGACCCAGACTTTGGGATTCTGGCCAACTGAGGACTGCCTGCCGGTAGGAAGAACCCTACAGTGATGACTGCAACAGTGAAACACGATGAACATCTGAAAGTGTTGAGATCCTGCCCTGAAGCGGAGATATTTCCTGCATGATTCCCTGAGAGGAATGTGGAGGTAGGCCTCTTTTAGATCTAGGGTGGCTAGCCAAGCATCCTTGGAAAGCATGGGTAGCAGCTGCTGGAGGTTGAGCATTTTGAATTTTGGGATCACCAGGAAGGTGTTTAGAATGGATAGATCGAGGATAGGGCACCAGGTGCCCTCTTTTCTGGGCACCAGAAAAAGTCTGGAGTAGAAACCCTGGCCTATCTGTTCTGCAGGAACATGTTCTACTGCCTTCATGGAGAGCAGGGAAAGGATTTACTTTCGAGCCTCTGCCCAACGATTTGGTGGTAGATCTGGGAACCTTTTTGGGGTTGGAAGGGTGTGGAAGGAAAATTTGTATCCCTGAGACACAATGTTCAGAACCCAGTGGTCCTTGGTTATGGTGGCCCAGGTGCTTGAGTGAAAGGAGTTTTTTTTCCTCCTAGGGGTAAGTGAAGGTAGGGAGAGGGAGGGGGTGGAGGAGGATAGAACTCCCTGGTTTTGAAGTGGAGGTGGTTCACTGCTTAGATCTCTGCATTCCCTGTGGCTGCTGTCTGGGGTGTCTGATTCCACAGGGCCTAGGCTAGGCTGGGTTACTGGGAGCAGGGAAGGACCAGTGTTTGGAGGGACAATGCCTGCTGAACCTAGGGGGCTGGACCTGCAAGAAATCCTTAACTGCTTGCATAGATTTTGTTTTTTCTTCCATCTTTTTTAAGACGTCTTCTGCCTTAGTGCCAAATAAGTTATCTTTGCGCAAGGGGACATCCAACAATTTAGATTTGACGTTGTCTGGCAGGGGCTGTTCCTTAAGCCATGCATGCCTTCTAATGACAGATCCAGTGACTGCTGCCCTGCAAGAAGCTTCTAGGGCGTCAAACCCACAGTGCAAGGAGTGTTTAGTTACTTGACTTGCAGAATGCATTAACTCTTGTAAATCTTTAGATTCTGCCCAAGCAGGAAAGGAAAATATTTTTTGTTTTAGGTGTTCCAAGGTATGTTGCTGAAATTTCAGCATATGGCACTGACAATTTCGTGCCCTAATAGGAACAGTAGCTGAGGTGTACACTTTTTTACCCCAACTGTCCAATGCTCAGGAATCCCTGTCTGAGGGGTGGGATTCTTAGCAGAGGTTGTTTTAATCCCTTTAGGCCCTTGAGAAATGACCTCAGGGTCAGCTGTAGGATTTTTAAAAAAGATATTTGTGCGAGTCAGGGACTCTATAGTACTTGTCTGGTTTTCTGGGACCAGGAAGAAGTGCATCAGGGGACAAGCTGGATTCGAGGAAAACATTCTCCACAACATCCAGGGGATGGCCAAGGGTCTCTGTTGTGGAAAATCTAGGAATTCCCCGAGTCTCTTTTTAGACTGAGGGTAGTCCTGACTCTCCCACTGGAAATGCTCCCTTAAGGTATGCAGGGTTTCCCCAAAGGAAAAATCCTCAGGGGGAGAGGCTGAAGGAATGGAATCCTCTGCATCAGAATCCTCATAAGTGGAGAGGGGTTGCATGTCTTCATATTCAAATGCATCAGATTTATCTGACTCTTGTTCAGACAAAACTACAGGAGACAGATCTCTTTTCCTTTTGGTGGGGGTAGCCTGGCTTCCCCTGATCAGCATGATAAGGTCTTCTGCCATTTTAAGCATTTGAGACTAAGCCAAGGTAGTCACAAAAAGAGAAACACGGAGGGTAAAGTACCTCCTAAACAATGTGAAATCCAAAAACTAGAATGGTGGTACAACACGACAATCGAAGCCGACTGGATAAAAAACCTTTATTGTAGTAACATCCAAGTAAGCGCTTTTGCGTTATTACTAACGCTCCTTCAGACTTTACATTCCATAATTAAAAATTCATAATAAAAAATTCATTTAAATACCCTTGCTCTATTTAAATGAGCCAATCAAAGCATGTTGCAGCTTTAAAGAAACATTTCATTCTATTAACAACATCCAAATAACCTCATATTAAAATACTATCATGATATAAAAACATCAATCATGTCAAAAAAAAAAAAATTATATATATATATATATATATATATATACATATGTACACACACACACACACACATATATATATATATATATATAAAAAAACATTTGTATATGCAAGAAATATACATGCATAAATATGCATATTGTATATATATATATATATATATATATATATATATATATATATAAATATATAAATATAAATATGCATATATATATATATATATATATATATATATATATATATATATATATATATACATACATGTGTGTGTGTAACCATGTATATATAAAAAAATGACAAAAAGAATATATACAACTATACATACTCATAAAAAATTGTACCTATATAAAAGGGTGTGTTTATAAACAGAGCAAGGGTATTTAAATGAATTTTTGATTATGGAATGTAAAGTCTGAAGAAGTGTTAGTAACGCGAAAGCGCTTACTTGGATGTTACTACAATAAAGGTTTTTTATGCAGTCGGCTTTGATTATCGTGTTGTACCACAATTCTAGTTTTGGATTTCACTGAGGCAAGGTAGCAGGCACTTGAGAGTGGGTCGGTTTCTTGGGTGTGGTTCGTACCCTGGGCCTAAGAAACTTGGTCATTTTTAAAAGAACGGTAGTTGCAAAAGAACATACTGGTTTGTGTCGAGATTCTGTAGTGCGAAGGACTTCCTCGGAAGCCGGTGATTGCTCAGCGGCTCTGGACTCATCCAAGGTAGAGACGACTGCAGGATCCTTAGTCGAAGAAGAGTTTTACGGCATACTCCAAAAGGGTCTTGGTAGTGGCCTGCGAATCCACAGAAGCAGGCATCAGGGGCTGCGGAAGCACCTCACTGAGAACCAGAGAACTGACGACTAGCTTAACAGAAATGTCGTCGGTAAGTCTGGACCTGTGCGGACTGTCTGTCTTTATCTTTAGGCTTTTTTGGAAGATCTGCTGTCGGATGGCAACCATATCGAATTCGAGGACTGTAAGCGAAAATATCTGACTACAATAAGGGGTCAACGATGGATAGTTCTGGCGTTGAACAAAGCACAAAAGCAACAACAGGGGACATCGTGGTCTGGGCCTAAACAAGTGACGCAGTAAGAGTGGAAGTCTCTGTGGTATTTACTTTCCACAGGCAAGACAATTATTAACTTTGTCTGACATTGGTTAGTGCAAGAAAAAAGGATCCCCAACAGGGTACTTAGCTTTAGAAGATTTCAACTTCAATTCGGTAGACGAAAACTCAGGTAGCGGCCGACCAGCACTCGTGCGAACTGCTTCTGCTTCAGGCTCCATGGCAAGAAAGACTGATGTAATGGTGTTGACAGCCTTACTTTATACTACTGACGACCTGACATCAGTCCTCAAGCGACAGAAATACTAAGCCTCTGGTATTAGGGCTGGCAGAGGGCTACCCTAGCAAGGATAACCCAAATGTGATGACTGCAACAGTGAAACAAGAACATCTGTAAATGTTACAGTAGATTCATTGTTGCTGTCCTGACTCATAGAATATCCCAATGACAGGAGCTCAAAGGTCATCTCGAATATCATAGCTCTTATCTTACCTACTTTTGGCCGGACAAAGTTCCTCCCTTTCTGAAGAGGTAGTTAGCAAGTGCCACCTTCAATTCCTTCTTGCCACAGACTGCAGTCATAGATTCCTATGGTCCAGAGCACAACCTAGTCAGGGCTACAGCCAGAGACTAAAATAATGCATCTGGTGGAGAATCTTATCAGGAAGTGGAAGAAGGCGAATATGGTATACACCCCCAACCCCAGGGCATAAGTCAGAAGAAAGAGGGAATGGCGGGAGAGAAATGGTATTACAAAGGAGAATCTACTCATAAATCTACAATTCTGGTAAGTTCCACACAAATGTACTGTGTTCTTTGTAGTTTACTGTTGCAGTACTGATGCTTGGTATGCCTACCTGAGTTACTCAATGTTAACTAGCTGGCTTGTAACATGAGCAGGGGACACCAAACCCTGCAGGATGGCTGAGGCAAACTCTGCCCTGGACCTGCGCATGGCCACTAAACTGCAATACTTGGTAAAGGTATGGACTGATGATCAAGTTGCTGCTTCCATAATTGGCTTTGGTGGAAACCCAACCCTTAGTAAAGCTGTGGTGGCAGCCAAAGCTCTAGCAGAGTAACGGTGAGTTAAGTGACATAGCAGTCACAAAAGCAGGGATAGTTCATAAAGTGACCATGTATTTGTTGAAAACCAATAGAGGTTCTCTGCATGGCGACCTGAATTTCAGAGATCATCTAGCTGATGTCAAAGCTACCATCAAGGCAGGTTTTCACGTCAGCATTTTTATGGCGACCGGAAATTTTAGAGATCCATCTGGCTGAGGTCAAAGCTACCATCAAGGCAGTTTTTCATGTCAGCATTTTTATGGAAATTGAAGCAGATGGTTCAAGTGGTAGCAACGTTAACTTTTCTAACACAAAATATAGTTCCCTGGGTGGGGCTAACTATTTTTTAGGAGGGATCATAAGTGGTGGACTCCCCCTTGATGAAATGTTTCATAGGCTCCTGTAAAAAAAAAAAAAGCAAGAGGATGCAATAGAAGATGGTCATTTGTGCCAGAGTCATGTACCTTGACAGATGCATAACACAACCCTGGTTTGAAAAGATCTGACAGACTGTTAAGGACCACCAACAACTGTGCTTGGTTCATTTACTGTCCTCTACTCAGGCACCAGTGCAGAACCTTTTTCCCTTAAATAAATAAATTGTATATATATACACATATACATATATATATATATATACACACATATATATATATATATATATATAGAAATATATATATATAGATATATATATAAAAATATATATATATAGAAATAAATATATATCTAGAAATAAATATATATATATATATATATATATATATATATATATATATATAGAAATATATATATATATATATATACACACACACACACACACACACACACACACACACACACACACACACACACACACACACTGCTTCCTGACCTCCCCTAATATGTTTAACACATCCCCAGGAAACATGAACTTGGTACGGATAAGCACTATTACTTCCACCCTGTCAATCTTAAGTTCCTTAGCTGGGGTGCATGATGTACTCTCTGCCCTGGGAAAAAAGGTCAACATGCCAGGGGGAGCATCAAGAATTTCTCCATGGATATGCTCAGTAAGAGGGAGAAAGTACAGTTGTATACACTTACCATAAATGTAGATGTTCGAGTGTATTCACTGTTGCATTTATTGCATTTGGGTTATCTGCTTGCAGGTAGCCCTCAGTCGGCCTGATTAAGTCTTGGGTCAGTTGCTGTCCCTTTTTCCATGACGTCAGGTCATCAGGGGTATAAAACATGCAGCCGACACCATTACATCAGTTTTTCTTGTCCCAGATGTCAGGTACCCCCCTAATGGGAAGCAATTAAATATAAAAGTACAATGATATATCTCCAACAAAAAAGCAAATGCACCAAAAAGCTTTTAAGCATAGTAAAGGACAGTACAGGCATAAGCAAAAGAAGTTAGGGGGCTGAAGGGAGGGTAACCAGGACTGCAAAAGTGAATACTCTCGAACATCTACATTTATGGTAAGTGTACACAACTGTACTATGTTCTTCGTGTTTCACTGTTGCAGTCATTACATTTGGGTAGAATCCCAAAGCTATGGTTGGGAGGAGGAGTTTAGATAGCATTAGGACCAGCTATAAGGCCCTGCAAGACTGAGTGGCAAAGCCAGCTCTGGATTTAGAGAAAATTGGCAAATGGTAATGCTTGGTGAAAGTATGTACATAACTCCAGGTAGTAGCTTCTAGGATGTCCCCGGTAGGGACGCCTCTGAGAAAGGCTGTAGAGGTAGATGCAGCCCTGGTCGAGTGAGGTCTGATCCCCTGGGGGATAGGTTTTCCATGGTGCGTATAGCAGAAATGAATGCAATGGCCTATGCATTTAGAAATGGTTTGATTTGAAACAGCCTTCCCCTCCGCCCCTGCAGCAAATGCCACCAGCAGTTGGTTCATATTTCCTTTGAAGTTTAGTCCTGTCCAAGTAGAATCTAACCAGTCTGTGCACATCTAAGGAATGCAGTATCCGTTCCCCTTTGTTCTTTGGATTGGGAAAGAAGGTTGGCAAATGAATGGACTGATTAAGAGCCACACTGGATACCACCTTGGGCATGAAAGAAGGACTGGTTCTGAGGGACACCCTGTCCCCATGAAAGATGATGAAAGGCTCCACTACCATAAGAGCCTGCAATTCAAATACCCTTCTAGCTGAAGTGATTGCTAAAAGGAAAGCTGTTTCTAAGAAAGAAATTTTACGTCCGCAGTAGCAGCTGGCTAGAAAAGAGGTAGAGTGAGTTTCTCCTAAACAAAGTTAAGATCACAGGCTGGGGTTGGAGCTCTCCTGGGTGGTCTCAAATTTTTGGCCCCTCTGAGGAACTGCTTTTGCAGTGGAAGAGAGAAGAGCGGAGGTTCTGTGTTATAATGAGCTGAAATGGCTGAGGTGTGGACTTTAATGGAGGAAAAAGACAGGCCCTTGTGAAGCATCTCAGTTAAGTATTATAAAATCTGAGGTAAACTGGGTGTTGCTGTGCTCATCCCTTGAGATTGGTACCAGGCACAGAATCTTCCATTTTTCAGCATAAGATTTTCTAGTACTAGGCCTCCTTGTCTCTAAAATGATATTCATCACAGGTTTACTGAGGGATGGTAAAGGAGAGATTAGGTAAGTAGCCAGGCTGCAAGGTTCAGTGTTAAAAGTTGAGAGTGCAGAATCTGGTTCTCATGCTGGGACAACAGGGAAGGAGTATGAGGCAGGTGCTATGGGGAAAAACGTGACACACTGCGCAGGAGGGAGTACCAGTGTTGGCGTGTCCAGTCTGGAGAAATCAAAATCATCCTTGGTTTGTCCTGTTTGATTTTTAGTAGTACTTTGGAAAGCAGAGACAGAAAGGCATAGACTGATAGATTTTTCCAGCTGAAGGTCAGAGCATCCACTTTGCAGGCTTGTTTGTGGGGAGTCCTTGTGCAAAATTTGTCCAATTAGTAGTTCTGGGGAGATGCAAATAGGTCTATATCTGGGCTCCCCCATTTGCTTGTAAACATGTTGAAAATCATTGGTTCCAGTTTCCACTCATGGGGTCCATGAGGTTTCTGCTTAGTCCGTCTGCCAATGTATTTAATTTTCCTGGCAGGAATTGAGCTTGTAAGGTGCACTTGGTAGCTCAATGCGGTGTTCCACAATGCCATGGCTAGTCTTCAGAGGGTGTAAGAATGTGTACCCCCCCTGCTTGTTTATGTACCACATAACAGTGGTGTTGTCCGTCTTTACCATTAGTTGTCCTGGAAGAATGTGGTCCTTGAAGGCTGTCAGAGCATTCTGTACAGCTAACATTTCTTTTTGACTGATATGCAGGTGCATTTCACTTGGGTCCCATTTGCCCTGAATGCACTTCCCTGCCAGGTGAGCCCCCCATGCATAGTCTGATGCATATGTTGTTAGGGTATGGGTGGCAGGGGGTGGTGTGAAAGGTAGTCCCTTGTTTTGGTGGCAGGCCTCTGCCCATCAAAGGAACTCTAGGCGCAGGCAAGGTATGATAGGAATCATTGCTTCTAGATTGTGGGAATGTTGACTCCATAGGCTTTTTAGATACCACTGTAGTTTCCTCATATACAGACTTGCATATGGAATTAGAAGAATGCAGGAGGCTATGAACCCCAAGGCTTGCAGTATTGGTCTTGCAGATAGCAGGGTTTTTGTGGCCACTTGTTTGAAGTAGGTTGTCAAATGAATTTGTTTCTCTGGCATGAGGTAAGCCATCTGGGAAGTTGTATTCAAGCTTTCCCAAGAATATAACTTGTTGACAGGGTACCAGGTGAGATTTCTGTTCATTTATGGTGTACCCCACACAGGTTAGAACCCTTTGTACAAAAGCCAGATGATTCAAAAGTATGTCCTGACTTTCTGCATGAATTAGACAATCGTCCAGGTATGGGTATATTTGAATATTTCTTTGCCTGCAAAATGCAATAACTGGAGCTAGGCACTTTGTGAATACCCTGAGCACAGTAGATAAGCCAAAAGGCAGTGCAGAGAACTGATATTGTGTGCAGCCTGCTTTGAAGCAAAGGAATATTCTGCAAGATTCCCTGATTGGAATGTGCAGGTATGCTTCTTTTAAATCTAGTGTTGCCAACCAGGTGTCTTTGCCTAGCATAGGAAGCAACTGGTGAAGAGTCAGCATCTTGAATTTTGGAATCTCCAAAAAGGTGTTTAGAGTAGACAGGTCCAGGCTAGGACACCATGAATTGTCTTTTCTGGGTACCAGGAAAAGTCTCGAGTGGAAACCTTGTCCCTTTTCCTCTTCTGGTACCAACTGAATAGCCCCCATGCTTAAGAGAGAAAGTACTTGTTTTTGGGCCTCTGCCCACTGATTTGGAGGTAGGTCCGGCCACCCGTTTGGTGTTGACAACGTGTGGAAGTGAAATCTGTATCCCTGGGACACTATATTTAAAACCCATTTGTCCTGGGTAATGAGCTCCCAGTTCTTTGCAGGAAGAGCAATCTTTCCCCCAAAGGGGCAGTCAGTTGACAAGTGCTTGGAAATTTTAAAAGGAAGTCATTGAGACAGTTTACCACAAGAGGGAGTCTTATTTCTCCCAGATTTGGAAGTGGAGGCCCCCCCACTGCTTAGTCCTGTGTATCCCCTGAGAGTGAAACTTGGGAGTTTCTGCTGTGTCTGGGTTTGGCTTGAGAAAACCTGGAAAGGACCAGTTTTTAGAGGGCCAGTGCCTACTAAACCTAGGAGGCTGAACTTGTAAGAAAACTTTAACAGTTTGCATAGATTTAGCTTTATCTTCCATCTTTTTAAGAACTTCCTCAGCCTTGTTGCCAAACAGGCAGTCCTGATTTAAGGGTGCATCCAACAATTTAGCTTTAACATGATCAGGTAAAGATTGCTCCTTAAGCCAAGCATGCCTTCTGAGCACAGATCCAGTAACAGCAGCCCTGCAAGATGCCTCTAATTAATGAAAACCACATTGCAAAGTATGTTTTCCAACCTGCTCAGCAGAATGCATTAAATCCTGTAATTCTTTACTTTTCACACAATCAGGAATCAACGTCATTTTCTGTTTAAGCAATCCAATAATATATGTTGCTGATACTTTAACATATGAAAGCCCTAATGGCCAAGGTTGCATAAGTGTAAACCTTCTTACCCCATCTATCCAGCGCCCTGGAGTCTCTATCAGAAGGGGTAGGATTTTTAGCAGTAGAAGTCTTAATGCCCTTGGACCCCTGAGAAATAGTCTCTGGATCCGCAATAGGATTTTTAAAAAGTAACTTGTGTGACTCAGGGACCCTGTAGTATCTGTCAGGTTTTCTGGGAGCAGGAGGCAAGGAATCAGGGGCCAAAGTAGATTCCAAAAAAGCATCATCAACAATATCTAGTACAGGAGGAATAGCTACAGGCCTATGCTGAGGCAGGAGTAAGAAATCTCTGAGCCTCTTTTTTGAATCAGAAAAATCTTGGCTTTCCCAGTGGAAATGCTCCCTTAGAGTATGCAAGGTTTCACCAAAAGAAAAATCCTCTGGAGGGGAAGCAGAGGGAGTAGAGTCCTGTGCATGAAAATCCTAATAAGTAGATAAGGGCAAATCCAGATCAGAAGAATCAGAATAAACAGAATCCTGGTCAGAAGATTCATAAACAACTTCAGTCCTAGGCCTCTTAGAAGGGGGGGGGGGGGTTGGCTACCCCTCATTAGAGTTATTAGATCTTCAGCCATTCTTATCATTTTTTTTTAGGCATAGAGGCCTGAGCATGTGGCCTGGGCATCAGTTTTTTAGGCATGGTTCGAGATTTAGGCCCAAGTGAAGAAGGAGGCATCAGTTTAATATGCAAGTCCGTAGGCCTGAATACACCCTCAGAAGCCGGTGCCTGCACAGCGGCTCCGGACCCATCCAAGGTAGAGACATCCACGGGTTCCATAGCTGAAGCATCTCGCGGCATACTGGACTCCGAATGGGTCTCAGTAGAGGCCTGCGAATCAGAAGTAGTGGGTATCAGGGGCTGTGAAAGTGCCTCACTGTGTGCCGGTGAACTGGCGACTGGCTTAGGGGAAGCGTCGTCGGCAGTTTTGGACCTCAGCGCCCTGTCTCTGTCTTTAGCTTTGCATTTTTTCAGAATCCCGGTAGTAGGATGGCTAACCGATGACATTTCTGGATAATTAAACCGAGAACCGAAATATTTAGAGGCGAAAATATATCGCCTACAGATAGGGTGCTGATTAAATAAAGCACAAAACCGACAGCAAGGTACGCCGTGGTCAGGGCCTAGGCAAGGAATACAGTACGAATGAAAATCTTTGAAGTATTTGCTTTCCACAAGTAATGCAATTATTAACTTTTACTGACATCAGTAAGGAGCAAGAAAAAGTTTCCCCAATGGGGTACTTAGCTTTAGTTGAAGACTTCGGTTCTGAAACTCGAAAACGAAAATTTCAGGAGTCGGCCGGCTGGCACTTGCGAACTGCTTCTGCTTTGGGCACTGCACAGCAAGAAAGACTGATGTAATGGCGTCGGCTGCATGTTTTACACCCCTAACGTCATGGAAGAAGGGACAGCAATTGACACAGGACCCAAGACTTTGTTAATCAGGCCAACTGAGGGCTACCTGCAAGCAGATAACACAAATGTAATGACTGCAACAGTGAAACATGAAGAACATCCAATGCTTCCTGGGCCAAAAGGCATCATCCCTGGCTTCTCCTCTTTGATCTTCTCAACAACCCCCTGAGGATGAGAAGAAAAGGGGGGGAGCATAAAGAAACATACTTGCCCATGCAATAGAGAAGGCATCAGTCTCCCAGGCCTCCTTCACTAGAGTCCCACAGCATAACTTTGCTTTCTAAAAAAACAAAAAGGTCTATTTCTAGCACACCACACTTGTGGGTCAAATCCATAAAGGCCTCGCCTTTTAATATCAATTTGCTGCAATCCAATGTTGACTTGCTTAGTCTGACTACTAAGATGCTGCCTTGTCCAGGAATGTATTGGACCATTGCTGTCAAACCCAAGTCCTGCACTGCTAGTCTACAGGGTAAATAAGAGTGTGTTCTTCCCCATTTATGTACCATAAGACTATGGTATTGTCTGTGTTGATAGTCAGGGGTCTTGGCTGTCATATGTGCCTTAAGACCCTGAAGGCTAGGATCATTGCCATCACTGGTTTTAAGTTTATGTTCCTCTTGCACATCCATTTGTCCCAAATGCCCTGGACCTACAAGTTCCCTGAATGGGCACCCCAAGTGATATCTGATGAGTCTGTTAGCATTCTGAAGGGTACTCCTTTGTTTAGCTGTACACTTGCTGTCCATCATGCAAGCAAGCAATGGAATACTTGGCTATAAGGAAAGAAGATACTGGCACCACCTGTTCCTCAGGTACCACTGGTGTTAATGTAGCTTGGCCAAAGGGACCATTAAAATGCAGGATACCATACAGACCAAGCAGCCAAAGAAACTCACTGGCCAAGATGAAGTATAGGCTGGCCATTTTGTTGAGGTACTGGAAAGTAAATGGATTTTGTCAGAAGGAAGAAAGGTCATATGTTCTTCTGAATCCTATACAGCTCACACGGAGGTAACCAATGTGGCTAGAGATAGTTGGAATTTTGAAAGGCTTAGGGATACCCCTCCTACTCTAGGCAGTTAATGGTAATTTGAAAAGTTCTCTGGATCTCCAAAAGGGAGGAAGTCTGAATCAGGAAATTTTTGAGGTAGGGGTAGATGTGTGAGATGACTGAAGAGTTGGAAACAAGAACAAAAGTTCAGACCTTCAGTCCAACTAGACTTGCCCTAAAACTGCTTCTGGAGGGGGAGAGTAGATTTTATCAAAACTAATACATGTAATGAATGAGGTGTTAGTAAAGTGTACTATCCTCGTGGAAAGAGGCTGCTGTCATAGTGGTATCAACCAGAGCAAGACGCAATAGGACCAAGTTCATATACACTCATTTCAGTTCTGATCCAAAACTACAAAATTTTCAGGTCAATAATGGCTTCCTTTACATATGTTGATCAACATGCTTATATCTAGAATGCAGACTTCTGAAAATATAATTAGGACATTGATATTAATATAGGAAGCTTAGCAGCTTCTCCACTGATGGTCAGACTGGATGCTTTAAAGCTTTTGATATGGTAAACCGTGATTATTTATTCCTGGTTTTCAAATTATACAATTTCTCTCAGAAGTTTAAACATTGCCGCAAAATGTGTACAACGACATTCCATCCCACACCAAGATAAATGCTGTGCTCTCTACTGGTTCTAATCTTCAGACAGAAATAAAGCAGGGATGTCTACCCTCTTCTCTTTTGCTTCCACTGTATTAGCAGTAGCCCTCAGAATTGTGGATGCTAAGGGCTCTACAGCAGGTTGTAAGGAAGCTTAGATAGTATTACATGCTGATGCCTTATTAATATCTGCGAAGCACTTTCTGTACTGTAAGAAACTTCGGTTAGCTCTCTGGTTACAAACCAAATATTCCAAAGATACAAACCACAGTAACTGGCTATCTCATGCAATGAAGGAAAAAAATTCCCATCTGTGAAATTATAAGTACATTAAGTACCGGTGAATGTTTGGCCAATACATACTGGATATGGCTAAATTTTCATATGAAATGGTGAGGATCAGATGCAAAGGGTGTATTATTAAAATGGGAAAGTTAGTCCTGGATTTAGACCAGAAGGTTCAGGCTACCCAAACATTTCTATTTCGGTTTTATCATGCACATTTCTGCATCTCCTTACGATCTGAAAAATATACTATGTCCTTTATTTTGAGAAAAACAAACTCCCCAAATTGTATGGAAAAATTAATTCCCCAGAGACTGGAGAGTTATAGAAGCCCTAGACGGTTGCTATTACTGGAGGCAATCCAAAAAAAGCATTTTTTTGTGTATATCGTATGGAAAGTTTGTTGCCTGTGTGTAGTATCTTTGAGGAAAGATCTTGGAATGCTCTTTTAGCAGACCATAAAAGTAAAGTTATGTAAATTGAACTTACCATAACAGTAAATGTTCGAATGATCACTGCAGTAGCTTTAGCTAAATGACAGGACAGCTTCCATGCACCCAAACTATCAAGCAGCTCGAGCTGCGTTGACTAAACAACAAATTTGGGCACAAAGCCCTTCAGAGTTTTGCTGCCAGCAAAAATAGGGAGGCTAAGCCCTGAAAGACCTATGCTAAGAACAACAAAGCATAAAAGTCCACACCCTGGCATAAAAAGCACAATAAAGAGGGTGAGTGGGGCTGGAGGGAGCAGTTACTGCAGCAGTGATCATTCGAACATTTACTTTTATGCTAAGTCCAACTTGCACAGCTGTACTATGTTAATCTTATTCATCGCCGCTTTAGTAGCCTTAGCTATATGGGTAGATTACTATAGCTAACTACGTTTGGGAGGTGGAAGAAGAATCCAAGAACCTCTTGAGAACAGGCCTGGCAAGACTCTGTAAAAGTATTTACAGAGGACCAAGTAGCAGCTTCTACAATATTTCTAGAATTCAACCCTTTCCAAAAAGCCATAGAAGAAGCAAAGGCTGTGGTCGAGATGGCCTTGACCCTGTCTGTAAAAGATTTGTTATAGTGAGTATAATAAAAGATAACCTCAGACAACCATCTGGAAATAGTCTGTTTTGACGTACGCTGAAAATTCTTACCCTCACAAGAAAGAAACTGAACCGAAGATATGAAAGATTAATTCTATCAAAACAGTAGCAGAGTTGTCTGTGGACATCCAAGGTAAGGAGTATTCTTTTTCCCCTCACTTTTAGATTCAGGAAAGAAAATAGGGAGATGAATAGTGTGGCTTAAAGAAAATCTGGACAACACTCTAAGCATAAAAGAAGGATTACTTCTTATAGAAAGTCTGCTCCCATAGAAAAATGAGGTGAGGTCTACTCACCACAACAGTTTGCAACTCAGATACCCTTTTTGCAGAGGTTAGAGCAATCAGTTAAACTGTTTTCTGTTACAAACCTCAAGTCAGCCAGATTAGCTAGTTCAAATGGAGCAAGTGTTATCTTCTCTAACATAAAATTAAGATCTCAGGGATTGCAACACAACTCGAGTAATCAGCAACAATATAACAATATGATGACAGAAAGGAAAATAAAAGCCGCTCGACCAACAACGCTGAAAATATTTAATAAGTGTTAAGCGCCAGTTCTGATGAAGACTGTTTTTATCAGTTGAAAGCGCTTAACACTTATTAAAGATCTCAGGGACTGACAACTGGTTACTTGGGGCCTGCCTCTTACGCAAAATCCCTTTCATGAACATTTTGACATGAGACTGCCTTGAAAGAAGAGGATCTACCGTCACACATGCTGAAATGGCCAATAAGTAAACCTTGACAGAGAAATAAAAAAGGTCATAGGGTAGTAATTTTGACAAACAATGTAAAATCAGAGAACACTAACCCTGAATGGGTGCTGGTTAAATTGTTGGCACCAACTAGAAAACTTTTTTACATTTGGTAAAATAAAATTTCCTAGTAACAGGCACCAACTGGAAAACTTTTTTACATTTGGTAATATATAATCTCCTAGTAGCAGGCATCTCTACCTCTAACAGTACCTGCTGCACATCCTCAGCAAGCAGGTGCCTAAAAGGAATTAAGATGTTATCATCCAGGCAGTCAACTGAAAATGATTAATGCTAGAGCGCATCAAACACCCCTGCTCTTGTGGGAGTGGATTCAGTCTGTGAGGAACCTTGTGTTAATTGCCTCTGGCCATTTCCAAAAGAAGGGAGAACCACAGTTGTCTAAGCCAGAAGGGAGTCATCACAACATTGCTGGGGGATTCCTTCAGAATCTTTAGCAGTACACAGTATATTGGTGGAAAAGCATATACGAACATTCCTGTCCAAAGAAAAGAAAAGGCATCTGTTTTCCAGTTCTTCTTGCATTGAGCCCTAGATTAGAATCTTGCCAGATGATTGATCAAAGAGGAGGCAAAAAGGTCTATTTGAGGAAACCCCCACAGAAGGAGCAAATGTTGGAAGACCCCATGAACTATTTTCCATTTATGAGGGTCTGCCGTGGTCCTGCTCAGTTTGTCTGGGTCCATATCAGAACACTGAAGTATTAAAACTTCGAATGTTCTGATATCAAACACTATTCAGCGAACGCTAAGAATAGCGAAGCTGCAGAACAGCGAATTCTTTCCTCAGGAAAGAATTTGGTTGGCCGTTTCTGTGGCTTCGCTATTCTTAGCGCTGTGGTGGAAAGTTACAGGTTGGGTTCAGGTAAGTGTGCGACTGTTTGTACGTTAGGGTTAGGGCGCAGGTTAGGTGAGTGTGTGATAGTGACGGACCTTAGGGTTAGGGTTTGGGTTAAGGTAAGTGGGTAGATAGTAGTGTATGTTTAGTTTAGTGTAGTGTTAGATGTAGGAATTTAAGTGAATGTGTGTGGTTGCTGTTTGTTTAATGTGCTTGTGTTGTGTGTATGTGTTTCGGAGCAGCAAATTTTTTCCATGGGAAAAAAATTTGCTGTTCTGAATGTTCGATATTTTCATGTTTAGATGTTTTGGGGCTGATGAAATAGCATTCGTTATTTTCATGTTTCGATAACGTGATATAAACACGTTTGTCTGTCACAATTTTGCTGTCAGAATGTAGGATGTTTGTAGAATGAGAATGTACACTGAAGTTGCATCTCAAGCTAATATGGCTAGTCTGCAAACAGGGTACAGCCTGGTTCTCCCTTACTTGCTGATGTACCACATAACTGTGGTATCAACTCAAACCACTTTGAAGATCTCCCTAGGGCCAAAGATGGTTCTGTGAGTTGAGTACCTTCATTAGGGCAAGCATCTCCTAGATATTTATACCCTAGTGTCTGTCCTTGGTGTCCCACACTTCTGCACTTTTATCCCGACTGAAACAGCTCCCCAAGCAAAGTTCAAAATGTCTGTGTGGCCTGACTGATTTGGAGCAGGAAGAGAGAATGGAAGATATGGATTTAAAGATATTGGTTGTCTCCACCAAAAGACTTTTCTTCTGACAAATCCCAGCACTGTGATTTGAAAAACTACAGGGTGTTGATGCTGGGACCAAAGAGATTTCAGATACCACTATATCTTCCTCATGTGGAGTCTTGCCAAGAGTATCATGAGAATTACAGATGCCATAAACCCAAATTCCTGAGATATTCAATCATAGTGAGCAAAGTCTAAGTGAAAAACCCCAGAAACAGATCTAAACACTGATCTCTTTTTCTTTGAAAGAAAAACTCTTTACACTGAGGTGTCTAGCTGACATCCCAGGAACACAATCCTGTGTGAGAGAGTCTAAGACTTTTGACTGCTCTCTTGGAATCCCAGCTTGTGTAAGAGATCTTTCACCCAAGAGATGCTTTGAAAATGACTCTGCAATAAGCTAAAACTGAAGCTAGACGTTTTGTGAACACTCCTGGTGCAATACATAGTCCCAAAGGTTATTCAGATGTGAAAAAAACTTAAGAAATATTTGAAGTCTGGATGAATAGGGATGTGATAAGCAACTTATCAGGAAATTTGATGACAAACAGGTGGAAACAAGAGAGTCTGATCTGGTGGACGAGGAATGATTCACCAGAAACCAGGAATTTCCTCCCACTGTCATCTGTAAACTTGATAAATGAAATTCAGAACCCATGTGAAACAATATGTTGCCAAAGAGAAAAATGGAGAGCAAGACTTTCTGGAAGATAAAAGCGGCTAGGCTGGGAGTGGGTCTCAAGCTCTCTTGAACAGTCAAACATATTGGATTGTACTTGGTTTTGGGAGATTAGATTTCTTTTTGGAGCTCCCTTGTCATTCATTCATAAGCATATGTTTACCTGAATGGAAGAGGAGAAAGAAACACCCTTGGACAATTTGGAAAAAGAGAGCTGAAAAATCTTGACAGATTCCCTGGATCATCTTGCCCCTTTTATCACACTTTTGATCAATTCTGTAGCAAAGGAGGCATAAATGTCTAACCAAGGGAGAAACTAAAATCTCATTTTTAACATCTGAAAAGTTCAGAGAATGCAGTCATGCAAGCCTCCTTAAAATAGTACCGGTGGCCGTAGTATCAAAAGAGTAATGCACACATTGTAAACTATGAGTAATGCTGTGCAAAGAAGAAACCAAGTTATTCTTTTTTTTTACTTCTTCTATCTATTTAGCATCTTTATGTTCCACAGGATCTTCATAGATACTTCTCCAAAATGTATCTATTTCTTCTTTTTTTGGCAGTCTTTCAAGTCCTTTTACCTTGTTTCCCAATTCTCTATAAAACTTTTCTTAGTCATCAATAAATTGCTTATTCTGTACCTTTCCCATTTTTTCTGCATATCTTCTAAGTTCTTCCACCTGTGTAGAGATTTTCAGTTTATTTGTGATAGTGCATGATAGATCCTGATCTGTTCTAATACTGTGCATTGCTTTTATCACATCTATCTTTCTTAGTATTTTGTATATCTGCTCCCTCTTCAATACTCCTCTAACAGTGACACTTCTTATCTTAACTGCTTTATAGTTTTCTCTATTCAATACTTTCATGAACTGTGAGAACCCTTTTTTTTTTAAACAGGTTAAGCAATTTTCAAACAAGCTGGCCAATGGAAATGCTCAATACTGAGCCTTATTCCAACAATCTCCAAATCAGATGGATCCTTTACTACACTTTTGCCACAAGGGTGCAGGTGGCCCTCTTAATGTAAGATGGCTGGTTTCAGTGCTCAGGTAATGCCAAACAGTCTAGATTTAGCAAATCTGAACTTAGCCTATGCTATAAAACACACGAGTAGAAGATAATACAAAGTGCAGGAAAAACCGTCCCAAACAGCACACAATTGAAACAGTGAAAAATAGTTAAAAATAGGTGGCAATTCAGTAATACACAGTTTAAAAGTACAGTACGGTGAATAAAAATACTTATTTTTCTGTAGATTCATTTGTATACTGATTATAAATTTTCATAGCAAAACAAGGGACCCATGTCATTATTACAGATCTTTCTCTTTAATAGTTGTAAAATATTTATCTTAAAAATATCTTTTCTAACCACAACAGAAGATAATGTTCACATACTTAAATTTAATTTTTACTCTACTCTGAAAGGATCATATGAATTAATTGATTTTCTTTTGCGAGAGAAGCAGTGCAAATAAACTTGTTAACAGAGCCCTTTAGGGTCAATTCTACATGCAGATTACTAATAATAAAAGATGTTAGGTGGCAAACTCAATACCACCGTGCATTTACAAATAAACTTTACAGACGTACAGAAGTTTGTGTGAAGTAGTGCTGTTCTGATATTTTAAATATTTATAGTGCAGATGTGTTGCACTGTATTGAATATCTACCAAGTTTGTGTACAGACAGATGAAAGGCATGCTCAATCTGAAATCTAGATAGCTACAACAATTTAATTTCTGATAGTTGGTTCTGCCATACTTAGTTTTTGATTTTTGTCCTGGCACCCAAAGTGGATATTGCCAGTTTTATTCACTGATTTGACTAATAAACTGCATGACCGTCTATACATATTCACAAAGAATGGGTGCTTTCCAATTACAATAAGCCATACTTTATTTTTCAAATGGAATTTGCTGTTTTTGTCCCATTTTTAATACAACTATTTAACTAATATGCTTGCAAAAACATCCTAAACACTTCTAATTCCCTTATATTAACTTGCCGGAATCTTTTCCTACAAAATTTACGTCAATGTTCTAATATTTTGCCAGCATAAAATTTCACTTTATACAAATAACTACATTAGTCTTAGAAACATTGGTAGAAATGGTACAGGCTATGTACAAGGACTCAATGACTCAAGTACAAAGAGTGTTCCATCTCACAGAAGGGGTTCTCAGAGGGAGTGGGTGTGCATCAAGGTTCAACTCTGAGCCCACTGCTGTTTAGACTCTCTCCATATGTATCTATATCTAAATATATAGACACAAATACACACACACACACACACACACACACACACACACACACACACACACACTTGTGTACATCTAATAAATGGAGCATGTATTCTTTATTCAAAAAATTTGGAAAGAATACTGGAAAATTAATACTCTGAGTGAAGTCTGTGAAGTTGCTTTAGGCAAAAAAAACAGGACTACTGCGTAAAGTAACCCTGTCCTTATGGAATACAGTAGATGGAGGGTGGGAAGAGAGAGAGATGGAGCTCGGACACCCTTCTGGCTAAAGTAACTGCTACTAGGAGAAGGGCTTTCCAAGTCAGAAATTTTAAATCCACCTTGGCAGGAGGTTCAAAAGGAGATTGTGTCATGGCTTGTAGCAAGACAGTAATGTCTCAAGGAGGAATGGGATTCACAAATGGGAGTCTAAGAAAGACACCTGTGTTTGACAAATTAGTTCAAGTCACTGAGGACCAGAATTGGACTTGGGTTCCCTTTGTTTTTTGGCATTTAAATGAATCTGGATTAAGTTCCAAACATTGCTGGTCTGGTGAAACCTCCTGGAGACTCGCTTGTCTAGCAGCTTTTTTACTTCTGATAAGGCTGCTTTTCTTTCAGAGGGTGGCATATTAGAAAGTTTCTTTCACAGTGAGGATGGATACAGAAAAGGAATGAAATAGCCTGTGGTAATTACTGTCCATTCCCATACATCTTTGGTGATGGACATCCAGCCTTCTGAGTGCATTAACAAGTACCCCCACACCCCAACTGCCTGCAGAATGCAGCAGTTGAGCAACCATTCAGGAGGGCTGAAAAGGTCTCTCTGAGAAGGAACCCCTGAAGCTTTGTTTTTGTAAGCCTCCTCTGCCATGACAGCAACAGCCATCTTTCTACCTTTAGAATACCCCAGACCTCAGAATGATATACATCTTTAATCTTAATAAAACCCTTGACACTGCTTAAACCACAGTTTCTTAACCCCCTTCTGGATTCTTGAGAAGGTCTTTGGGGGTAGAAAACCATATGCCTACAACAAAAAGAGTTTGCAAATACCCAGTCACTCCTAGAGTGCATATTTGATCTTAGGGCCAAACAAGGTCAAACCATCAAACACAGCATTTATAAAATATGTCCTGAAAGGCCCTTTAAAATCACACAAGCGCATTCAGGCATGCCACCTTATTGAAATGCCTGTTCCTGTGGCTCTTAAGGAACATTGATTCCTCTTGGGAAGGGGCTTTGTAAAATTAATCTCCTTTCGGTCTCAGAAGCTTAAGAATAGCCCCAAATAAGCATCCCGAAGGGGGGTTGATCTGGGAGAACTCTCTCCTCCTTCAAAGTCCGTGTCTTCTGTCAAGGACTTCTGGGGCTAGTCAATTTATCTCCTCTTAAATGTATGCTTCTGAGGAGGCTCTGCAGGAAGGAGTTCCAGAAAGGACTCTGAAGCCTTAGAGGTGCCCTGAGTGAGTACGGTCTCAAAGCTAACATGAACCGGCTGTCCCAAAAGAATAGACTGTGCAAGATTGGGACCCAGAGCCTTCTGTTGTGGAAAGGCTGGAGCCAAGAGGGGTAAAGATGGCCACTCAGCAGCCTTGGAGAGAGCTCTCTCCACTGTCTCAAAGGCATAAGCCAAGGGGAAACCCAAGATCATTCTGTAGGGAAATGAAGCTGCCACACCAAGTATGACCAACAGCACCGATACTGCTCTGCTCAGAGATGAAGCAGAAGGAGAGCTATTTAAGGCCGAGGCTCCAAGGGTCAGGGACAGCTCCGACTGAATCGGAGTTGAACTCTTGTCCCCAGACTCAACATCGAAGCTATGTCTCCGACATCCTTCCGTCTCTGAAGAAACTAGAGCTGGTTAAGTCAGAGATGATGCTGATGTCAAAGGAGACCACAACCTCAGATCAGACAAGGATAATCCAGAAGAGCTTGGCTCCAACATCCCCAAACCCAGAGGTCAGATCAGAGTAGAAATAGCCATAGGTAAGGGAGAGGGTCCAAACTCACAGGTCTAATGGAAGACTGAGACAGAAAAACTCCCAACTGAATTTGGGTCCTGAGGAACTTCTTCAGGATTATATCCACATCAGCTTCTGTTAAGCTTCCAGCAGACCTGATGGACCTAAATGATGATGTGGAAGGTGGTCTTGAGGATCTCTGATCACGCTTGTAGAAAAAGCGACCATAGCCTGGGAGTGACTGGATCCTGGGAAGACTTTGGCTTTGGAAGGGGGGAAATCCTTGGCCAAAATGGAATCTGATCCAAAAGACTAGTCGGATCCAAAGGCTTGGAAGCTTTTACAGTCAGAGCCAAAGATGAAATGGAGACCGGAGAATGATAATGGGATTATTCCTCATCTCTTTGGCCTCGTCTTTGGGCCTGTCACTCTTGCCCCCCTTATGATTATCTGAGATTTTCTTACTTGAAGGTTAAGCTCCAGATACAGACCTGCAGGCGTCAGAAGAAATGAGACCCTTAAGCACTAATTTGGTTCCCTCGCTCAATTATGGCCAGATGATCAAAAGCCGTCCAAATACAGCAATCCTCCAAATGAGCTGGCCCCAAACAGTACACACATTTTGAGTTGTTGTTGTGTCTTTCGGCTTTTCCCGGTTAGGGGTCGCCACAGCAGAACTCCGGTCCGCTAATGATTGGCAGTTGATTTTTATGTACCGAGTTGCCAGCCCTGACGCACAACCCTCAACGAAGGTGCACCCATTCACGCATGTCTCCATGCAGAAGACGCTCTAGCTGAGAATCGAACCAGATGGCGTCTTACTGTGAGGCGACAATGCTACTGCAGCACCACCACACATTTTGAGTGACAGTCAGAATTTAGTTTCTTATGCCTACATGCCACACATTTCTTAAACCTCAAAAGTTTAAAAAGATTACTACATAAAAAAAAACAGCGTTACCATAAAAGGAGCAAAAGAAGTCTGAAAAATATATTTTTTTGATCAATAGAAATGGGAAATGGAAGGCACTATTAGACAAGGAAAAATAATAGATTAAAGTATGAAGGAAAAAATATCCAAGTATTTCAAATATCAAAATAAAACCACTTGGCTGAAAATAGCCTGAACCACAAATCATGTCTAAACTCTGTGAATGGCAAACTAAATCTAAGGAAATGCTAGGGACAAAGTACAGTTGTGTACACTTACCATAAATGTAGATGTTTGAGTGTATTCACTGTTGCAGTCATCACATTCGGGTTATCACTGCCAGGGTAGCCCTCGGCCAGCCCGAACACCAGAGGCTTAGTATTTCTGTGTCAGTTGCTGTCGCTTCAGGACTGACGTCAGGTTGTCAGTAGTATAAAGTAAGGCAGCAGACGCCACTACATCAGTTCTTCTTGCACTAACTGTCAGGAGCCCCCAAGTGGGAGCCAGGTTATGGTGGAAGAACCCCACCAGTAGAAAGTAAATACCAAAATGTCCCTTGTAAGGAGAGAGAGAGGAGGGGGATGGAGAGAGGGAAACCAGGACTGCAAGAGTGAATACACTCGAACATTTACATTAATGGTAAGTGTACACAACTGTACTATGTTCTTCATGTTTCACTGTTGTAGTCATCACATTTGGGTTGATTCCCAAAGCCGAGGAAAAGGGTGGAAGCAGTCAAGAAGACTAGGGGCTGGCTAGGATGCCCTGCAAGACTGCAGTGGCAAAGCCTGCCCTGGATATGGAGAAGATAAGCAGGTGGCAATGTTTGGTGAAAGTGTGAACAGATGTCCAGGTGGCAGCCTAAAAGATGTCCCTGGTGGGGACTCCTCTGAGGAAAGCTGCAGAGGTGGAGGCTGCTCTGGTGGACCAAGTCCTGACCACCCCCCCTTAGGGGGAGGCTTTCCATGTTGCTTGTAACAGAAATGGATGCAGTGTGCTATCTATTTAGAAATTGTTTGTTTGGAGATGGCTTTGCCCTCTGCCCCTGCAGCAAAGCTAACCAGCAATTGATCAGACTTTCTGAAAGATTTAGTCCCGTCTATATAGAATCTGAGTTGTCTGTGCACATCTAGAGAGTGCAGGATCCTTACCCCCTTATTCTGTGGGTGAGGGAAAAAGGTGGGTAAATGAATGGATTGGTTGAGAGCCACATTGGACACCACTTTGGGCATGAAGAATGGGTTAGTCCTGAGGGAACCCTGTCAGCATGGAAGATGATGAAAGCCATGAGTGCTTGTAGCTCAGAGACCCTTCTGGCTGAAGTGATGGCCAGAAGAAAAGCTGTCTTCCAGGAGAGAAATTTTAACTCTGCTGAAGATGCTGGTTCAAAGGGGGGGTAGGGTAAGCTTTTCCAACACAAAGTTAAGGTCCCAAGCTGGGGTAGGTGTTCTTCTGGGTGGCCTCAAGTTGCTAGCCCCTCTTAAGAATTGTTTGATTGAAGGGTGTGAGAAAAGGAGCTGGTCAGTGGGGAAATGAGCAGAGATAACAGAGGCATGAATTTAATAGAGGAAAAAGAGAGACCACTGTGTAGCAGATCAGCTAGGTAATCCATGATGAGAGGGAGGGAGGGCTGTGTCATACTGGCTCCCTTAGCCTGAATCCAGGTGTAGAACCTTTTCCATTTGTCAGCATAAGACTTTCTAGTGCTAGGGCATCTGCCCTCACATACCAACATCTAGTACCTGTTTACTGAGGTTGGCAGATTGATCAGTGGTTAGGGAATAAGCCAAAATGCCAACCTGAGGGTCTGCAATTGGGGATGCAAGAATTCTCCCTCCCTCTGGGTCAGGAGGGCTGGGGTCTGAGTGAGATGCCATGGTGGCAGTGGAAACAGGCTGAGCAGCAGTGGGTACCAGTGCTGACAAGGGCAGTCTGGAGCAATAAGAATTGCCCTTGTTTTTTCCTCCCTTATTTTGAGCAGTACCCTGGTTAATGAGAGGTAGTGGAGTACAGGCATAGACCAATAGATTGACCCAGGGGAAGGACAGGGCATCCACTTTCCAAGCCATATTGTGATGCTCCCTGGTGCAGAACTTGCTGAGATGATGGTTGGTGTGGGAGACAAAGAGGTTGACCTTTGGGGTGCCCCATTTCTGAGTTATTAGGGTGAAGGTTCTTTTGTCTAGCTGCCACTTGTGTACGTCCAGAAGATTTCTGCTTAAGTGATCTGCCATAGAGTTTAGAGAACCTGGCAGGAATTGTGCTAACAGGTGGAGTTGCATGCCAGAGGCTGTGTGCCAAAGGGTCATGGTCAGCCTGCACAGTGGGTAGGAGTGAGTCCCAACCTGCTTGTTGACATACCACATCACAGTGGTGTTGTCTGTTTTCATCAGAAGAGTCCCTGGGGAGAGAAGGGGTCTGAAAGCTGTCAATGAGTGCTGGACAGCTAACATCTCTTTTTGATGTACAGATGGATTTGCTGTGGGCTCCATTGGCCCTGTATGCACCAGCTGTCCAGGTGTGCAGCCCAGCATAGTCTGATGAGTCTGTGGTGAGGGTCTGGGTGGGGGGGGGGTGAGATAGGTAGTCCCTTGTTGCGGGAGCATGCTGCTGCCCATCAAAGAAAATTTTTCCTGATGCAAAGTATCATGGGTATAAGAGTTTCCAGGTCTTGACAGTGTTGACACCAAAGGCTTTTTACGTACCACTGAAGCTTCCTCATAGGCAGTCTGGCATATGGAATGGGTAGAATGCAAGATGCCATGAACCCCAGAGCTTGCAAGATTTTCCTTGCAGATAACTGGGGTCTGGTGGCTAGTTGAGAGAAGTAGGCTGTCAGGTAAGATTGCTTTTCTGGTGTAAGGAATGCCCTCTGGGATGCTGTGTCCAGGCTTGCTCCCAAGAATATAATCCTTTGGGTGGGTACTAGTTTGGATTTCTTTTAGTTTTTGAAAGAACGGTAGATGCAAAAGAAGTTGCCGGTTTGTGTCGAGAATCGGTAGTGCGAAGTACTTCCGCGGAAGGTGGTGCCTGCTCAGCGGCTCCGGACTCATCCAAGGGAGAGACAACCACAGGATCCTTAGTTAAAGAAGAGCTTTGCGGCATACCGGACTGCGAAAGGGTCTCGGTAGCAGCCTGTGAATCTACAGAAGCGGGCATCAGAGGCTGTGAAAGCGCCTCACTGAAGACCAGAGAACTGATGACTAGCTTAATGTAAGTGCCGTCGGTAGGTTTAGTCCTGTATGGTCTGTCTTCATCTTGTGTTTTTTCAGAAGATATGCTGTCGGATGGCTTACCGAAGCCATATCGGAATTCAAGGACTGTAAACGAAAATATCTAGCTAAAATAAGGGCCTGACGACATATAGTTCTGGTGCTGAACAAAGCACAAAAGTGACAGCAAGGGACGTCGTGGTCTGGGCCTAAGCAAGTGACGCAGTAAGAATGCAAGTCTCGGTATGGCATTTGTTTTCCGCAGGAAAGATAATTGTTAACTTTTTCTGACATCGGTAAGTGCAAGAAAAAAGGATCCCCAACGGGGTACTTAGCTTTAAAAGACTTTAGCTTCAATTCAGAAGATGAAAGTCAGGCAGCGGGCAACCGACACTCGTGCGAACTGCTTCTGGTTCGGGCTTCATGGCAAGAAAGAATGATGTAATGGCATTGGCTACCTTACTTTATACTACTGACGACCTGACATCAGTCCTG
This sequence comes from Protopterus annectens, assembly GCF_019279795.1. Taxonomy (NCBI): domain Eukaryota; kingdom Metazoa; phylum Chordata; order Ceratodontiformes; family Protopteridae; genus Protopterus; species Protopterus annectens. The sequence continues at coordinate 295,744,080 of NC_056737.1, forward strand.
CAGCGACAGCAACCGACGCACAAATACTAAGCCTCTGGTGTTAAGGCCAGCCGAGGGCTACCCTGGCAGGGATAACCCAAATGCGATGACTGCAACAGTGAAACAAGAAGAACATCAGGGGATTGTGGGTAAGGAGAGGACTCTGAGCTACAGATCCCAAGTCTGAACAAAACAGGGGAGTCAGATCCAAGGTCGGATCAGAGACCCATCAGTTCAAGAATGACTGAAAAAGACATCACATTCACTTGAGATAGTTGTTCATATTTTCTTGAAGACACGTGGCTAGGTTACAGAGATAAAATTCATTTATAATTAATGAACTAAAACAAACTGTCTCAAATTGCTAAAAAGGTCCCCCGATGCAATGAGAATACAGAATACCTGAAATATGGATATTTCATTTGAAATATTACTGAAATACCTTCAGAAAAGAGCTACATACTGCTAAAATGTATAGGCTACTTTTGCATTTCAGGCAATAAAACAGCATACTCATTTTAAAACTACTACTAAAAAGCCACCCAGCCCTACCAAACTCTCTGCTGCATCATTTCTCTTTTTCCTAGCACAGAGAATAATTAGGCTTTTACCTGACTTTCATCCTCCATCTCTGCAGTAGTTTCAGTCTGTATACCATCTACTGGTTCACCAGGTACAGGAACCTAAGAAGATAATTAAAAAAGATGTACTTAAAATAAACTGCGCTAGACTAGCAGCATCTGTGCGGATGAAAAGATGTCAACCTTTTACATCTAGCCTAGTGAAACACATTCAAGCATCACAAGTCATCAATCACCACAGATATTCTTGTATTTATTAAATGCCATCAACAAATAGATTACTGTGGTTTTGTTCAAATCAAAAAATAATAGTACATGGAAAAATTACTGTCAAATAGAATTAATCTTAAGTATATGGACAGAAATTAAGTTTTAACTTTCTAACAAAACTGCTGAGTAGAGGATGGTTCAATAAATAGAAAGTACAGTTTTGTACCTACTATATATGTAGATGTTCAAGTGTATGCACTGCTGCAGTCATTACACTTGGGTTATCCTGCCATCAGGCGGTTCCCCAGTCGGCCTGAGTTCCAAAGTCTTGGTCTGGCATCGGTTGCTGTCACCACCTCCTTGACGTCAGTGCGACAGGGGTATATAAGATGCAGCCGACGCCATTTTCTTCAGTTTTTCTTGCCCTAGATGTCAGGTGCCTCTAAATAGGTAGGCAATTTCAATTGCTAATAAAACATACATAAGAAAAGCAAAAAACAACTTACAGCTACCAGCAAATACTCCCCATAGATAGTAAGGGTGGAAGAGATAGGTACGTACCAGCCAGTAAGAGGGGAAGGAGGAAGGGTAACCTGGACTGCAGCAGTGTATACACTCGAACATCTACATTTATGGTAGGTACAAAACTGTACTATGTTCATCGTGTTACACTGCTGCAGTCATTTCACTTGGGTAGAATCCCAAAGCTGAGGTAGGGTGGCTGGTTCTATATAGCATTGGGGGTGGCTATAAGGCCCTGCAGCACTGCAGTGGTGAAGCCAGCTCTGGATTTAGAGTATAGAGGCAGACAGTAATGCTTGGTGAAGGTATGTACAGAACTCCAAGTTGCTGCTTCCAAAATATCCTTGGTAGGTACTCCCCTGAGGTAGGCAGTTGAAGTGGCTGTTGCCCTGGTGGAGTGAAATCTAATGCTGCTAAATACAGGTTTTCCATGGTATGTGTAGCAGAAACATATACAAAGTCTATGCATTTTGAAATAGTCTGTTTTGAAATGGCTTTTCCCTGTGCTCCTTCAGCATATGCTACCAATAATTGCTCAGATTTTCTGAAAGCTTTGGTTTTGTCCAAGTAGAAGCGTAACTGCCTGTGAATGTCCAAAGAGTGCAGTAGTCTCTCCCCTTTATTCTGTGGTTTAGGATAAAAAGTTGGCAGGTGAATAGTTTGGTTTAGAGCCACACTGGATACCACCTTTGGCATAAACGTAGGGTTAGTTCTTAAAGACACCCTGTCCTGGTGGAAAATGAGGAAAGGTTCCACTGCCATTAGTGCCTGTAATTCCGAAACTCTTCGTGCTGATGTTATTGCCAGGAGCAGAGCAGTTTTCCAAGAGATATATTTTAATTCTGCTGTGGTAGCTGGCTCAAAAGGAGGTAAAGTTAGTTTTTCCAAAACTTTGAGGTATCAAGTTGGAGTAGGTGCTCTACGGGGCGGTCTTATGTTTTTAGCCCTCTGAGGTACTGTTTTAACAGAGGATTAGAGAAAATTGGTGGATCCGTGTTGTAATGAGCAGAGATGGCAGAGGCGTGGATCTTGATGGATGAGAAGGAGAGGCCTTTGTCCAGCATCTCAGTTAAGTATTGTAGAATCTGAGGAATGTTTGAGACAAGAGGGTCAAGGCTGTGAGCTTGGTTCCAGGCACAGAATCTCTTCCATTTACCCGAATAGGCTTTTCTGGTACTAGGCCTTTTGGCCTCCAGAATGACATCCATAACAGCTTTGGAAAGATGCATTGCTTTCTTGACTAAGGAATCTTCCATGCAGCTAGGTTTAAGATCTTTAGCTGGCTGTGTAGTATTTGATTGTTGTGCTGAGTCAGCAGATGTGGGATTTGAGGCAAAATCCAGGGTGGTTCTCGTGCTAAGCTCCTTAAGATTGGGTACCAGTGCTGGCGTGGCCAGTCTGGTGCAATCAGGATCATCTTTGGCTCTTCTTGCCTGGCTTTTATGAGTACCTTTGGCAGGAGAGGTAGTGGTGGGAAAGCGTATACTTGTAGGTTCTCCCAGCTGAATGAGAGGGCATCCACTTTCCATGCTTATGGATGGTAACTCCTTGTGCAGAATTTTTGTAGCTGGCAGTTTATTGGGGATGCAAACAGATCTATGTCCGAGGTCCACCATTTCTGTGTTATCATTCTGAATATTTGTGGATTCAATTCCCATTCGTGGGGGTCCATGATGTTTCTGCTTAAGTTGTTTGCCAGTGTGTTTTTCTCTCCTGGCAGGAATTGTGCTTGCAGATGAACTTGAAGGTTTATAGCTGTGTTCCACAAGGTCATGGCTGGTCTGCATAGGGAGTAGAAGTGAGTGCCCCCTTGCTTGTTTATGTACCACATAACTGTGGTGTTGTCTGTCTTTAGCAGTAGTTGTCCTGGATGCAGCAGGTTCTTGAAAGCTATAAGGGCATTTTGTACAGCTAGCATATCTTTTTGATTGATGTGAAGATATCTTTGTTCTGCGGGCCATATGCCCTGAATACATTTGCCTGCCATGTGTACTCCCCAGGCGTAATCCGATGCATCTGTTGTCAGTGTTTGCCTGGCTGTGGGTTGTGTAAAAGGCTGTCCCTTGTTGAGGTGACAGGCTTGAGACCACCATTAAAACTCCTGTTGAAGGCAAGGGATTAGTGGTATAATGGTTTCCAAACTTTGACAGTGTTGAGACCATACATTTTTTAGGTACCATTGTAGTTTCCTCATATGCAGTCTGGCATATGGAATTAGTAGTATGCAGGATGCCATGTAACCCAAGGCCTGCAGAATCGTTCTTGCAGGGAGTTGGGTTTTTGTTGCCATCAATTGAAAGTATGGAGTCAGTTGTCCTTGCTTGCCTGGCGTGAGATAAGCCATCTGGGCCATTGTGTTCAAGCTGGCACCCAGGAATATAATCTTTTGTGAGGGCACTAGTTTTGATTTCTTTTCATTTACTATGTACCCCAGGCAACTTAATAACTTTTTTTTACAAACGCCAGATGCTTTAGAAGAATGTCCTTGCTCTCTGCTTGAATCAGGCAGTCGTCCAGGTATGGATAAATTTGAATTCCTTTCTGTCTGCAAAATGCAATTACTAGTGCCAGGCACCTTGTGAAGACCCTGGGTGCAGTAGATAAGCCAAAGGGCAGTGCATTGAACCAGCTATGAATCTGAGGTATCTTCTGCAGTTTTGTCTGATAGGGACATGCAGGTATGCCTCCTTGAGGTCCAAAGTCACGAGCCAAGCTTTCTTATCCAGCATGGGAAGAAGCTGCTGTAGTGTTAACATTCTGAATTTTGGAACATCCAGGTAAGTGTTTAGAGATGAAAGATCCAGAATGGGCCTCCAGGCTTTGTCCTTTCTGGGTACCAGAAAGAGTCTTGAGTAAAATCCTTGTCCTTGCTCCTGTGATGGTACCTTTTGAATAGCTCTCATATCCATGAGTGCTGTAATTTGTTTTTGAGCCTCTGCCCATTGATTTGGTGGCAGATTTGGCATTCCTTTTAACCTTGGCAGAGTGTGAAAGTAGAACCTGTAACCTTGAAATACAATGTTGAGAACCCATTTGTCTTTGGTGATCATTTGCCAATTGTGGTAGAAAAGTGCCAGTTTTCCTCCCAAGGGAGCTGCCAAGAGGGATTTGTTTTGGCAGCTGTAATGGGAAGTCATTGGAGCTGCTTTTTATATGGTTGGGGCCTGTCTTCCCCTTCTTTCTGGCCTGATGCAACCCATTGTCGAGGCCTGTAAGGACCTTGTGTTTGACCTCTACCTCTTGGACGTCTGTATCTTCCCCTTTGAGGTCTGTCTGTAATTGGAAAGGACCAATTCTTAGTTGGCCAGTTTCTGCTAAATCTAGGAGGCTGAACCTGTAAGAAATCCTTCACCATCTGCATACATTTTGCCTTATCCTCCATTTTCTTTAATACCTCTTCTGCCTTAACTCCAAATAACACATCCTGCTGCAAAGGTGCATCCAATAATTTTGCTTTAACATGATCTGGTAACGTATGTTCTTTTAACCAAGCATGTCTTCTAATGACAGAGCCTGTAACTGCTGCTCTGCAGGAGGCCTCTAGAGAATCAAAACCACATTACAAATTATGCTTTCCCACTTGTTCTGCTGCATGCAATAAATCCTGCATTTCTTTAAAATTAGGAGGATCTGATTCTGGAAGCATTTTTTGTTTTAACTGAGACAGTAAAAATTGCTGATATTTTAGCATGTGAAACTGGCAATTTAAGGCTCTCATTGTTAAAGTTGCAGACGTATATACTTTCTTTCCCCATCTGTCTAATGCTCTGGAATCTCTGTCAGAGGGAACTAGATTCTTGGCCGATGAGGCCTTAACTCCTTTGGGTCCCCAATAAATAGTTTCAGGGTCAGCTACAGGGCTTTTATACAGAAATTTATGTGAGTCACAGACTCTGTAGTATCTGTCAGGTTTAACAGGGGATGGAGGTAAGGAATCAGGATTTAAACTGGATTCAGTATACACATTATCCACAATATCTAACACTGGTGGAATAGCAAGGGGTCGGTGTTGAGGTAATAAAAGGAAGTCTCTTGAGCCTTTTCTTGGATTCTGAGTAATCCCAGCCTTCCCAGTGGAAATGCTCCCTCATGGTATGTAGGGTTTCCCAAAAGGAGTAGTCCTCAGGCGGTGAGGCTGATGGAATTGATTCCTCAGCATCAGAATCCTCATAAGGGGGTAAAGAGTATCCTAGGTCTGAGGATGAATCAGAAGAGATGGACACCCGGTCGGATGAGTCAAAATTTGCATCCTGTCTACGCCTTTTATCAGGAGGGGGATGGGACCCCCGATCAGAGTGATTAGGTCTTCGGCCATTTTGAGCATTTGTTTCTTAGGCATGGAGGCCTGCCCTGGAGAATGCTGCATTTGTTTCTTTGATTTTAAAGGAGGCTTACACTTAGCTGAGGGTTTAATGCTTAACTGAGTAGGTCTGAAAACACCCTCTGAAGCTGTGGGTTGATCAGCTACTCCGGATCCCTCTGAAAGGTTAGTCTCGGTAGGCTGAATAACTTGTGCGTCCGAAGGCCCAGCCATCTCCACGTGGGAGTAAGAGGCGGCCTGTGGTTCTACAGAAGTGGTCGTCAGGGGCTGCGAAGGCACCTCGCTGAAAACCGGAGAACCGACGACTGGCCTAGAAGAGGCTTCGTCATCAGTTTTGGGCCTTGGATGCCTATCCTTGTCTTTGCACTTTTTGTGTATTCCGGTCATCGGAAGTTCCGACAGCATGGTATAATTGAATTTTCTACCAAAATAATGTCAGGCAAAATCAAACCAACGTTTAATAGTGCGGTTGTTATACCTAGCACAAAACCGACAACCAGTGACGTTGTGGTCTGGGCCTAGGCATGGGATACATTAGGAATGGAAATCCTTATGAGGTATTTGCTTCCCACAAGAAATACAGTTATTAACTTTTACTGACATCGGTCTGAGGTAAGAAAAAGTTTCCCCAATGGGGTACTTCGCTTTGTAGAAGACTTCGGTTTTGGATTCGGAAGGAAAATCTCAGGAGACGGCCGACCGGCACTTGCGAACTGCTTTTGCTTCGGGCACCGCGCGGCAAGACAGACTGAAGAAAATGGCGTTGGCTGCATCTTATATAGCCCTGTTGCACTGACGTCAGGGAGGAGGTGACAGCAACCGACATTGGACCAAGACTTTGGAACTCAGGCCGGCTGGGGAACCGCCTGACGGCAGGATAACCCAAGTGTAATGACTGCAGCAGTGTAACACGATGAACATCTGGATTATTTATCAAAACACAGTATCTTCAACATAAATCCAGAAGGCGACAGCTTTTACTTAGATCATTTTCAGAATCTGGCAAGTGATGCTGTCAAATCTTTGTTTTGACCACGTAAACAGCAACCTCTCAGTATCACAGAGAAACAATACTGGGCACTGAACAATGGGATCATAAGATGCCAAGCCATAAGCACCTTTAAGTAAACAAAGTACTTGCCACCCCTTTTCAAACACGTAACATAGCTCATCTCTCAAATTAAGCAGGGATGCACATAACAATGGTGTAAATGTACATCTTCCAATCCAATCTTCTGGTCTAGCCTTAAAAGTAGTACTCTGATCTGCAGCAGTAACTTATTCAGCAGAAAGAGAATACGCTGAGTTAGGAATTTATCCCTCCAGAAGTCATGTCTACTTGACGGTGTACATTTATGTCCATAGTGCGGGGATGTTTGTAGAGCCACTGGTTTTGCAAAGAAATAATATTTCAAACAGGTCTAGGTGTTTCATGGATCAACAATTGAGAAACGAGTCACTGGCATAATGGTTAAGGTACTTACTTCACTGCGAAGAGGTAAAGGGAAACTGGCTTCATAGCATTAGCTAGGCAACTTAGTAAAATGACTGTTATGCTACACTACTGGGATAGATGAAGGATTTAAAGCCTTTAATTTGCTTGGTCAGAAATCTTTGGGCTTTTTCAGTTGAGCAGAATTCTTGGATTTGTACATACTAAAATAGTCAATGTGTTCAAGTATGGGACTGATAAAGAAACAGTATAGTGGCAGGATAACTTTGCTGGCTCTTAAAGATACTCCCTTGGAAAATAATTGGACCAGACAGGATCTCCTTACTACAGTGGAAATAAAATTATAACATGAGAAAGTTGTCCACATAAATATACAGGTCTTTAATAAACATGCCAATCTAGAGAGAAATACCATTTATAGCATTATCACAACAGATGAATGCATTAAAGGTGGTGCTGTCTCCACATCTTTACAAGAAAAACAGCACCTTCAGACTAGTTAGACAAGATAATTTGGAATTACTCCACCTTACCATTAAAAAGACCTATTATCTCACCATGACTAACTATTGGACCCCATCTATGTCCACCTCAACCCATAATTCCCTATGTATTAAGCCAAATACCATTCTCCTAAAGGACTTTAAATACGTATCCATTAACTGGGATATGTATACATCCTTGAACATACATGTCTAGAGATTTCTCGACTTCATCAGTACAAACTCTCTGGACCACCTGGTCTGTATCCCAAATGGAGGAGGTAAAATGGTCTTTACCAATATGGGACAGCTCTGCTCCTTATCAATTACAACTGATCAAAGTGGACCACAGATCAGTCACGTTCACCTTAAGACTGAAGCCAGAAACACTGCATAATGCCTTGACATTTAGAGATTATACCAAGGCTAATCTACTGAAATGGAGTGATAACTAAATTCAACACCCCCTCCACTATCTATGTGGAATCCTCCTTTACTTACAGTTTATGCACATGCAAACAGATGCATCCTTCTCCCAAGTAAATACAATGGCAAATTAAGACATAAACCCCTTTGGTATAACCCAAATATAAACATGCTGTGCAATAAAAGAAGATAGCTAACTACATGTAAAAATCAGATTCTCAAGATGCAAAGAAAGCACTTGCTAAACTTAACAGAGAACTCCAGACCCTAATCAAATCAAATAAAATCACCTAAGAGGTAAAAAAAAATGCCACCCAGACAAAGGACAACCACAAGGCCTTCTTTAGTGATGTTAGAAACCTTAGAAACAATGTCCAGCACTGTACAGAGCTAATAGTATAAATGATATCACATACTAGTAAATAACTTTAGCTTTAACTGCACCTCACTCTCTGCTCCTACATTTTCAGATCTCATACTTGCATCTATACCCCCCTCTCCTCAAATCTCCCATGAATAAGTTTTCAAGGCACTATACAAGGCCAAGAACAATGTTTCTATGGGGCCGAACAATACACTAGGCTGCTTAATCACCAGCCTGAAATACAACTGGTCAGAAGCCCCTAGAGAGAGAATTCAGTGTCAGTCTTCAAATAGGCTTTATACCAGATGAAATGAGGATGTTTCTCAAATGCCGCGGTGGTGCAGTGGTAACGTTGTCGCCTCACAGCAAGAGGTTCTCCCATTCTAATCTCGGCTGGAGTGCCTTCTGTGTGGAGTCTGCATGTCCTCCCCGTGATCGAGTGGCATTTGAAAGACATGCGTGAATGGGCATGCCTTTGTTGAAGGTTGGGCGTTGGGCTGACACCTCGGCACCGTAAAAATCTACCGCCAATCATTAGCGGACCGGAGTTCCGCTGTGGTGACACCTAACCGGGAAAAGCCGAAAGAAGAAGAAAGAAGACCAGATGAAATGAGGACAGCAACAGTCATTCCCTTACACAAATGTGGGGTGTGTCAAAAGACCTAGGAAGTTGTAGACCCACAAATCTGGCCAGCATCAAATACAAGAATATGGAACTGATTATTACAGAATTAATAAATAAGGACATAGGTAACTTACAAACTCTTCACCCAAGCCTGTTTAGATTTAAGGACAGATTCTGCCTATTTAAACCTGGGTGACTCCTTCAAAAAAAAGTTCCGGAAGCAATAGATTAGGGCAAATCAGTACACACTACATATCTATACATTTCAAAGGTACTCATCATCATCCAGCACTCAGACTTTGTAGATAAACTTTCACAGCTAACTGTTAATCCCTATGTAACTCAATGGATAGCAAACTAAATCACAAGCAACCTTGGAAATTAGGGTGGTGTTCTCTACCACTTCCAAAAACCTGTCACTAATGGTGTACCCCTGGGTTCAGTGTTTGGGCCACTCTGGTTTGACATTTACTTCACAGAGGTCAAAGCTATTAAGAGTTTATGGCTGATTATCTTTGAAGATGGCTGTAAATTATTAGTTATGTACTTACCGTAACTTATCTATGTTATCCTTCTCCCATTCTGCTTCACTGATGGGTGACAGATCCTATCCGCGGATCCGACTTGGCTGCCTTTTACAGACTTTAGCTTCCAGGCTTTAGCTCCTCCCATACCCATAATCCTCTGCCCCTAGCTCTGCCTCCTCAGATAAAGTTTGCTGCCTCTAACAGAAAGCCGACAGAAGAAGAAAAGAACCAATGGCTCACCCTGGAACATAGCTTCCAACAAAGACTTTCAGATACTCTAAAAATCATACTTTTTGAAGGGGGATGGCTGGGTGGGAAGGTGAAGCAGAATGAGAGAAGGACAACACAGATACCAAGTTAAGGTAAGTACATAACTAATAAATCTGATGTTGTCCCTCGGTTAGACCTGGGAAACACCAGTCTGACTGATTGTTCTAGAGCTTCTTGCTTGAAAGGTGTACATGATTAAGATTAAACTAACTCTCATCTTTCATAGCTTCAGGCTTGAATAAGACCAGGAAGCTCCCATGAGCCTTTGCGGAATTTAAACTACCCACTTGGCGTCCTACACCATATTATCTCTCTACCCCTAACTAAATGCCTGTATGCTCACTAAGGTTGTGTAAAAGCTCTAACTAGGTAATAGCAATTTGTTTTGCTAATTTTCTAAAGAAAGCATTGTATAGTTATTGTGGTAACAGACATGGTATTTGTATTGCAAATGTTTCTGTAGAAAGCATTTCATAGCTATCGTGCTCCAACTTAACTTGGACTGAAATCTGTAATAGTTGGTAAATCCTGTTATCGTACTGTTGTACTGACTGTACTGCTTTGTTTTATGCTATAATTAACTGTTACTTGCAGATTAGCTAAATAATACCCCTAGAGTATATACATTGGTTAACGCTATTATTGAAATGCAGAGTTCTACAATGTGCATTTCTAGCTCTTTGGAAATGTGTCAGAAAAATATGTATTAATGTGTGTGCTTAATGCTAATTAAAAACTAAATGAGTTAACACGTTTTTCATTCTATTTTATATGCACTATTTTATATACAGCTTAGTTTTATATGAGACTAAAAGATGCTTTTCAAACTGCAGTGTGCTTTCGGAAAACTTGCAAGATGCCCTCTGACCTAGTAACTGCTAGCACAGCAAAATTCATGTTTATGCCTTTTGGAAATGTACTTGAGAAGCAGGTGATTATCTGCTAGGTCAGAAAGCAATAAATGAACAATGCCATATTCTATAATGTAATGATTTTGAACAATTAGCTCTGTTCAAAGTATGAGAACACGCACAGCTGCATAAGGAAGAGATAAAACAAACAAGACAACTGTTGGAGAAATGAACTGCAATCTATACTTGCTTTGTGCTCAAATTAGCCATAGTACCTTGAATGGTAACATTGCATATATCTAACCGGTGGTAGCCAAGGCCATGTTGTTTTTCTTAGGAAGTTTCTCACAAAAATTGATAGTACAAGCAGAAATTTACAAAAACAATTACTACGTAATGATGATGTTAAAACCTGTGATTTTCTACGTCAGCTTGGTAGGCAATGTCTTATTAAAAAATGTATAAAAATGCTTGCATTTCCTGTTTCTAGTTAGACAAACTCTGTATTAGCACGTTTTTGTCTCCTTGCTGCAAGATTAAAGTGCCTTAACCTGAACCTACCGTGTATTGATCATTTTTAAAGTATATTTTTCCTTTGACAGATTGGTCCTTCGGACCGGAAACATCTCTCGCTCTAGCTCAGGTCGGATGGGCCCAGTGGCATGAAACTGTATGGGGAAGAAGCCACATCGGTTCTTCTGCTTTGAAAGACCTCCGACTGAATTGTCGTTCAAAAGAGGCCAGCCACTGTTTCTGATCTGCGATTGGAGGACGAGTCAATGTTTCGGAGGGTTCAAAACACGGAGGCTCAGGTAAGGAGGAATTTACCTTTTTCTCTTTTAGATCAGGGACTTGTTACAGTATTTTTGTTTTTGTCAGGGAGATTTGCAAGTGCAGATCAGGGACAAAAAAGATTGCTGTCTTGTCATAGATCAGGGAAACAGAATAGGCAGGCAGTTATTCTAGATAAACTGTGAAAAAGTGTAAGTCGTGGTACCACGTGATAAAAAGGGTTACGTAACAATTTCTAACTTAGCTAAGGTAACATGGGAAATCAGTGCACAAAAAGTTCCCGAGACCCACCCTTAACTGAAGACACGAAATATATGCAATTACAGCGTGCCGACAATGTTAGGTATTATACAAAATGGGTTAATAAATACAAATTTGATGGTAATTTAGATAAGCCTTCACTTATTAAACTTAAGACAACTTAAAACAGACGCGAAAGGTCAGCTAAAAAAGCAACATCAATTTGGAGTCCCTCAGGTACACAGGTGGCTTGAGGAAGCAAACCGCAGGGAACAAACGATTAAAAATTCAAAAACAATGTTTTCTAGATAAAGAAGACAATAACTTGCTAATAGCAACGGCCCCTCCGCTTCCCTTACCAGAATATGAAGCGAGTGGACAAATTGATCCACCTCCGCTATATCCAGCTGTTCCTGCAAAACCAAAACAGTTTGTCAGAGATCCAGGTCTCGAACACGCAACTTAAGAGGGGATATTGAATTGTATAAAATAAATAAACATTCACAAGCTATGAGTGAAGAAGAGATGTCCACTCACAGAAGTACCAAATCCACAGGCAGGACAGGACCCAACTCTTCTAGTATATAGACTGTTGACACCGGAAGACATTCGGAAAGCCACAGAGAGAATTCCCAATCCAAAAGTTAATTTTAGAAAATTCTTAGAAGACTTACAGGGCATGAGGTTAAGTTACCATTTGAATGGAGAGAAAGTAGTCAGACAAATCATAGGTCCAGATTGGCACATGATCAGTGGCAACTGGAATCCCCGTGACGCAGAACTTAGGCCACTCCCACATAGTAACGGAGAACTGGATAACAGAGTGAAAGGTCTGACAGACCGAATCTCTGAGAAATGGAAGTCTAGGGCTGATTGGACTTGCATTAATCAATGCATACAACAAGAAGGTGAAACTGTTGATAAATATTATGCTAGATTATTAGAGTGTTTTAATAACCATTGTGGAATGCAGGTACCTGAAGACCAAACACATGATTCCCCATATGAGCAGCAGCTAAAGAATGCATTTTTGAAAGGCAGTATTGCACCCATTAGGAGCTTTATTACAAAGCACATGGTAGATCATCGTACAAGTAGATTACAGTCATTACTTGAATATGCAAGACATGCCGAAAGGTATTTTAGTAGCAAAAAGAAAAAGAAAAATCAAGTATTTGCAGTAGAAGACTGATCAGAAGTCTTTGTAGAACAAACTGGGAAGAAAGGTAAGAAAAATGCCCAGGGAAACAAACAATCTGATAAACGATCAGAAGATTTTGAAGAGAGAAAGAAAAGGGGTGAATGTTTTAAATGCGGGAAAAAGGGACATTTAGCAAGGGATTGCAGGCAAAATAAAAAGGTAACCACGGAAGACAAGGAGGGTGAGGACTGACTATATGATAGTCAAGAATCACTGAAAAGGAATAAACAAGAAAAGACAAGTGCAAATGTGATAGAAGGGGTAGAGGATGTGATAGAAGAAATAGAGGATATGCATGAAATCACAGATAATGAAGAAAATGAAATTTTAGACTTAGCATTATTGAGCCTAGAGCTCTACTTAGCAGACACAAAACCGGAAGTTACACTTCTGGTAGAGGGAAGGGAAGTTAAATTCCTTTGTGACTCAGGGGCTTCACGGACCCTAATACATCCTTCCAAACTACCAGAAAATTCAGAATCACTTGACTACATATTAGTGAAAGCAGCTAATGGACAGCTGTATCGGGAGCCACTCTCCCACAGCATAGCAATAATTGTTGTTTCTGCAAAATGCCCAGTGAATCTTTTGGGCAGAGACCTAATGCAGACATTTGGCATAGCAGTAGTTCCAACTATGCAGGGTATGGAAGCACAGCGACAAATGGATACTTTTATAGTGCGACCGGAGGGTGAAACATTTTACTGGTACAGCCAGGACTTAGTTACGACTGGTCCAGGGACAGTAACCGAAGAACTGATGAACCTAGCCATCAGTAAATCCCCCCTCCCTTAAGACTGATAAACAGCATTTGTTGCATTGCACTCTATATTACTGTAGCAAACCAGGACTTGATAAAGAATATGAGCAAGAACTGTTTAGAAACCATGCTAACAGATTAGTATTTCGAAATTTGTACTGGGACACAGAAGGAAACAGTGTACTGAGCTGTTCATTGCCCCATGAATTCTTAGCACTTTACAAATCTAATCAATTACCACATGTGAGTTTGACTAAAGATAGAAATGTGAAGTGGGCAGACCTAGGAGAAAAAGTCATAAGGTGGGAAAAGCAGACAGAGTTAGAACTTTCTGAACAGGGAGTACAAAAGCAGAAGCTGAATTGGATAACACAGACACACCCAGCTGTACACTTCCAGGCAAGTGAGGACAGCTAAGTAGCACTCTTACTAGAGAAAGAGGAAAAAGCCTTATGAGACATACCAGAGACTCTCTGGTCAACAGGGAAATCAAATGTAGGACTTATTCGTACAGCAGGACCAGTTACTATCATGCCAAAATCAGCCTTTAGACCTCAAAAGAGACAGTATCCCTTGAGAAAGGATGCAGAAATAGGAATCAAACCTATAACAGCAGCCTTACTTAAGGAAGGAGTACTAATAGAATCTCCTGATTCACCATGTAATACACCCTTATTTCCTGTTAGGAAAGCAAACAGAGAATGGCGTATGGTCCAAGATTTACAAGCTGTAAATGACGCAGTTATACCCAGGGCACCTACGGTGCCAGATCCACATACCTTATTAAATGATTTGAAACCTCAACAGAAGTATTTTTCTGTGGTAGATATTAGCAATGCATTTTTCTCAATACCGATACACCCTGACAGCCAACATTGGTTTGCATTTACATTTCAGGGGAAAAGGTATACATATACGCGACTACCACAGAGATATTGTGAAAGTCCAACAATATTCGCACAAGAAATGGCAAGTAACCTGGCGGGATTTATCCCACCGAAAGGCAGTCAGATTTTACATTATGTAGACGACATTCTGCTGGCAGCCCCCACCCAGCAAGAATGCAGGGAGGATACCATAGCATTATTACAATTTTTAGCCACTCAAGGACACAAGGTAAACAAGAACAAACTACAACTTTGGAAAAAAACAGGTCAAATAACTGGGATATGTAATATCGAAAGAAGGCAGAATATTAGATGAAGACAGAAAAACAGCAATATTACAAGCACCTAAACCAACTACCAAGAAGGAAATGATGTCCTTCCTGGGTACTACTAATTTTTGTCGGAGTTGGATTCCAAACTATGCCTTGGAATCTGCTCCACTGACCAACTTGATATTCAAGAAGCTTATGGCAGCACAAGATTTATTACAGTGGACACCAGAAGCAGAATCAGCTTTCTGCAAATTGAAACAACTGATAGCTTCTTCATTAGTTTTAGGATTACCGAATTATCATAAACGATTTTTCCAAACTGTAGATTGTAGGCAAGGTTATATGACATCAGTGTTAACACAACAGCATGGGGACAAACAATGCCCCTAGCTTACTATTCATCACAGCTAGACCCAGTGGCACGATCCCTGGCCCACTGTGTACAAGCAATAGTCGCAGCTGCAATGGCAGTGCAGGCTTCAGCCTCAGTAGTGTTATTCCACCCTCTCACATTGAGAGTGCCTCATGCAGTCACGATTATTTTACTGCAAGAAAAAGTAGCATATCTTTCTCCTGCTAGACATCTTTCCTGTATGACTATACTGTTGAGCCAACCTCATATGACAACTGAATGATGCACAACTTTGAATCCGTCAACCTTGCTCCCAACCCCTGCAGATGGCAAACCACACTGCTGTCTGCAGGAGATTGAGCAAAAGACACTACCTAGAAAAGATCTTATGGATGTCCCCTTGGATGATGCCGACGTGACATACTATGTGGACGGCTCGTGTAGGAGGGGTCCACAGGACAAAATCTAGTGGGGTATGCAGTAGTTTCTGATACTGAGATTTTAAAAGCAAAGTCTTTACCACACAACTTATCTGCACAAGCAGCAGAACTGATTGCTTTAACAAGGGCATGTACCTTGGCAAAGGGAAAACGAGTGAATATTTTTACTGACAGCCAGTATGCTTTTTCTACTGTACATGTTTTTGTGCAGCAGTGGAAAAATAGAGGAATGATAACATCTACTGGTAAACCAATTAACCATGTGCAATTTATTTTAGATTTGTTAGACTCTATTCAGTTACCTCAGAAAGTAGCTATTTGCAAATGCGGAGCTCATACCAAGCAACAGGATAGGATTTCAAAAGGTAATGCGAGGGCTGACACAGCTGCAAAACAAGCAGCTTCAACTTCAGAAGTATTTCTTTTGAGTGAGGAATTACTACCATCTGAGATTTTAGACTTAGAAATGTTAAAAACAATGCAGACACTTACTACAAATGTAGAAAAACAAAAATGGATAAAACGAGGAGCAATCCTTGAGAAAGGACTGTACATCTCCAAAGAGAGGAAACCGATTTTGCCATCTAACTTGTTTAGATATGCAGCTTTGTTAAGCTATGGGCAGTGTCATGTCTCAACAGGGGGGATGGTACAGTTAGTGAATAGAGTGTTTACGACGTATGGATTTACAAACTACACAAAAAAGTTTTGTGCAGCATGCCATCTTTGTAACAAGCACCATGCACAAGGGGCATTAAAACCTAAACAAGGGAGTTTCCCTACACCACCATATCCGTTCCATACTATCTGTATGGATTTCATTGAGCTGAACAAATGCGAAAATAAGAAGTACTGCCTTGTCATTATAGATACGTTTTCCAAATGGGTGGAAGCTTTTCCAACAAAAAATCCAGATGCAGCTACTATTGCAAAAGTCCTTGTTAAAGAAATTATTCCTAGATTTGGCATACCGGAAAAGATTTATAGTGACAATGGCACACACTTTGTAAATCAAACTATACAACAACTAAGTCGTTATTTCGGGATTTCTCTGAAAAACCATTGTGCATACCACCCCCAATCTGCAGGATTAGTAGAGAGGCACAATGGAGTTTTGAAAAACAAGCTTAGGAAATTGATTAGTGAGACACAAAAGAACTGGGTGCACTGTCTACCTCTGGCACTGTTGAGTATGAGAACTGTCCCAAATGTAAAAGGGTTAACTCCTTTTGAAATTCTATTTGGGAGGGCATATTATACACCTCAGTGGAAACCTCTCATGCCTGCAGAGCAGGAGGCTGACAGTTCACTTGCAGAGTACATGAGGCGATTTTTGAATAACAAACTTTTGCAGTTAAATTCTGTTTCAGATAAAGAACAAACCAAACCATTGGAAGCAGCAATAGCCCCAGGCACGTGGGTCTGGGTGAAGGTTGTGAAGAAAAAGAACTGGAGTTCTCCGAAGTGGGAAGGACCGAACCAGGTCTAACTGTCAACACCTACTGCAGTCAAGATCGCAGAGCGAGCATTCTGGATTCATCTGAAACACTGTAAACTGGTTAAGAACTTTGAACTGGACAAAAAACTTGTTACTGTTGTACAACGAGAACAAAATGACCAGGTATAGAGTAAACAGAGATGCAGAACAACCTCAGAAAATTTGCATGATTATTCTGATAGCTATACGGATAACATTGATCTTTTTGCTGTGGCCTTTCCTTTTCCCAGCCACACGAGTTGAACTGAACAAACGTGATGCATTACTCATAGACTGGCATCCAAACTTTAACACTTACCAAGCAATTAAATATGTGTATGCCAGGACTTTTAATGTTTCGAACTGCTGGATTTGCAAAGCATACGGGGGATCATTGATGACTGCTGTCCCCCTAGGGGTCAATGAGACCTGGGAAAACTTGACTTTGATACTACACCTGTGAAATCACAAGACAAAATAGCATTGTACCTACCTGTTGCACAAAAAGGGATTGTATGTTTTTACAAAAATGACACTATTCAGGTGGGTTGGAGCAATTGCAATGTGACTGTTTCTTATAAATGTTATATTAAAGCCAGTAAGACAAACTATTTGTGATACAAACTATGATGCATATTTTGAGAAGATGCATAGAAATGTTAACGAAATACAGCATAATCCTGTTCTGTTAAAGCAGCTTTCTATTATTGATAAGAAAATGTTTCATGCAGGGCAAGCTTATATCAATACTAAAGTAGAGAATTGTTATTTTGTTTGTGGGAAAAAAGCATATAAATGGCTTCCTGAGAATTGGTCCAGCAGTTGTTTTTTGGGTTACCTGGTTCCAGCCATACAACACACTGCAGCTTTGCCTCAGGGAAAGATTCGAAACGTCAGAGAGGTCAGCAGTAAACCTAAAAGTCCAATTAAGAGACCAGAGAATCCAGTGGGATGAATCGAAGCAGGGTGGAGAAACCATAACTCCGTAAAAAACAAAGATAAGCTGACACGCATGGACTTGAGTGACACCATTATATCGTGGGCAGACATAGCCCCTGCATATGGCGCTGTAAAATCGATTTGGGAGCTGCGAAAACTGTCTAAACTTCTCGAAGTTATGAGCAATGCAACTTTTTCTGCTCTCGAATTAGTGACTGATGAACTGAATGCTATGAGAACTGTGGTGCTTCAGAACCGCATGGCTCTCGACTTCACCCTAGCGGCGAGAGGTGGTGCGTGCGCTTTAATCAAAGAAGAATGCTGTTCGTATATTCCTGACAACCAGCACGAGATAAACGACCATCTTGAGGTGATCCAGCAAGTGTCGACCATGACCAAACCAGGCCCAAACCCTCTGACAGACTTTTTCCAGAATCTGTTTGGGGGGTGGAGCTCCATCCTAATGAACATCCAAAGTGCCATTTGTGTGGGATTACTCCTATTAGTAGCATGCATTTGTTGTGGTATTCTCTATATGAAAAAGTTAATCAAAGATTTTATAGACATGTCAGTTTCTGAGACTTTGTATCAAAGTACTGAAATTGAAGAGTTGTTGAAAAGTGAAACACTTTCATAAGATTAAACTGAATGACTCTCTTAACTGCAAATCCTGAATGGAAGAGGTTAGGAGAAGAAGCAAACTGTTTATGATTTTGAAAATAGAATTAAAAAGTATTAACGGGGGAAATGTCAGAAAAATATGTATTAATGTGTGTGCTTAATGCTAATTAAAAACTAAATGAGTTAACACGTTTTTCATTCTATTTTATATACAGCTTAGTTTTATATGAGACTAAAAGATGCTTTTCAAACTGCAGTGTGCTTTCTGAAAACTTGCAAGATGCCCTCTGACCTAGTAACTGCTAGCACAGCAAAATTCATGTTTATGCCTTTTGGAAATGTACTTGAGAAGCAGGTGATTATCTGCTAGGTCAGAAAGCAATAAATGAACAATGCCATATTCTATAATGTAATGATTTTGAACAATCAGCTCTGTTCAAAGTATGAGAACATTCACAGCTGCAGAAGGAAGAGATGAAACAAACAAGAGAACTGTTGGAGAAATGAACTGCAATCTATACTTGCTTTGTACTCAAATTAGCCATAGTACCTTGAATGGTAAACATTGCATATATCCAACTGGTGGTAGCCAAGGCCACGTTGTTTTTCTTAGGAAGTTCCTCACAAAAATTGATAGTACAAGCAGAAATTTACAAATACAATTACTACGTAATGATGATGTTAAAACTTGTGATTTGCTACTTCAGCTTGGTAGGCAATGTCTTATTAAAAAAAATGTATAAAAATGCTTGCATTTCCTGTTTCTAGTTAGACAAACTCTGTATTAGCAAGTTTTTGTCTCCTTGCTGCAAGATTAAAGTGCCTTAAATAGAAGTTATGTACTCACCATAACGTTCCATCTGAGTAGATACGTCATTTGTCTGCAACCTGTGGGATTCGGATCTGACCTCGGATCCGACCGGCAGCTTTCTAAGCTTCAAGATCCGAGCTCCTAGCTCCTCCCCCTACCCATAATCCCTTGCTACCAACCACATTACCTCAGATTGGTTATTTTGCCCTATAAGCTAAAGACGGAGAGAAATCTCCACAGGCCAATATTTTACCGAGGTTCGGGGGATAGCAGGGGGGGGTCGGTTGCAGACAAATGAAGTATCTACTCAGATGGAACGTTACGGTGAGTACATAACTTCTATATCTGAAGTAGTTACTTCATTTGATCTGCAACCTGTGGGACAGAGTCCCCAGCTTACCTAAAGGCCCTGGGTGGTCCCTACGGAAGGATATTCCAAAGCACCGCGGAGCCAAAGGAAGCCATACTTCTGGAGATCATGTCCAGTTTGTAATGAGAAATGAACGTATGGGAAGAGGACCAGGTAGCCGCTGAACAAATATCGTCAACTGGAACTCTAGACCAAAACGCTGTTGAGGTAGCCACAGACCTGGTAGAGTGTGCCCGGATGGCAACCGGAGCTGGTCTCCCAATTGAAATGTATGCTTGTCTGATACATTGAGAAATCCAATTCACTACTGTCACCTTGGAAATTGGTTTGCCCATGGCGGATTTAGCATAAGAAACAAACAACTGGTCCGACTTGCGGAAATCTTTAGTCCTGTGCAAGTAAAAACGCAGTTGTCTGTGTACATCCAATTTGTGCAATGTGTATTCACCTTTGTTTTGGAAGCTAGGAAAGAAAACAGGGAGATTAATAGATTGATTAATGTTAGACTCTGTGGCTACCTTAGGAAGAAAAGAAGGATTAGTCCTGAGGGCAACCCTATCTTTGTGAAAAATAAGGTATGGATACTTAATGCACAAGGCTTGTAGCTCTGATACCCGCTTGGCGGAGGTAATTGCTACCAAGAAGGCTGTCTTCCAAGATAAGAACTTTAATGGCGTAGAGGCCGCAGGTTCGAAAGGTGGTTCCGTTAATGCTTGTAATACCAGGGTAAGATCCCATGGAGGCATGGCCGGTTTAATGGGAGGCTTTAAGAGGAACACGCCTTTTAGAAAGGCTTTGCATATTTTAACTGAAGCCAAAGAACTTATGCCATCTCCCACATGATAGTGGGAGATGGCAGCAAGTTGAAATTTAATGGTGGATGCGCTAGCTCCCTGCTGAAAAAGGAGGGATAGAAAGTCCAGAATGTTGGGAATAGGAACCGTAAAGGGATTTAATCCCTTATCCTTTGCCCAGATGGAAAAACATTTCCATTTACTGCTGTAGAGTTTTCTGGTGGATGGCTTATGAGCTGCCACGAGAATAGCCTTGACTGGGGAAGAGATACCAGGAGTCCTTGCCATCAACGGAACTGGATCAGCCAGGCTGTGAGCCACAGGCTGACCAGGTTTGGAGTGTGGCATCTCGTCAGATGCGAGATTAGGTCTGGTTTGGGATCCAGAATCCAAGGGGGAGCCACACTGTGAGACTGCAGAAAGGGGAACCAGACTTGTCGAGGCCAGAATGGGGCAATGAGAATCACTTTGCTTCCCAACAGACAGGCTTTCTGGATGAATTTCATCATCAGAGGAAGAGGAGGATATGCATAAAGGAGACCGGGCGGCCAAGCATGAACCAGGGCGTCCCTGGGAGATTCCCCTTTGGGGGGAACTATCGCGAAGTACTCACTGCATTTTGCATTTAGGGGAGAAGCAAAAAGGTCGCAGCGAGGTTGACCCCATTTGTGGAATATCTGTTTCGCGACCGAGGGATTCAGAGACCACTCGTAAGGGCTGAGAAACACCCGACTTAGGCTGTCTGCTAATATGTTGGTCCGTCCCGGAATGTGCGTTGCTATCAGAAAGCGGTTGGTGGAAATTGCCCATTCCCACACTCTCATGGCTTCTCAACACAGGGGGAAAGACCTGGTCCCTCCCTGTTTGTTGATGTACCATACCACGGACATGTTGTCCGTGTGGATTGCAATAGTCCCCAGAGGTTGAAGGTGATGGAGAGCTTGCAACGCCAATAGCACTGCCCTCATCTCTAGGACATTGATATGCAATGCAGTCTCTAGAGGAGTCCACGTTCCTTGGACTGACTTCCCTGCATAATGCCCGCCCCACCCGATGCAGGAAGCGTCCGTGGTCAATGTGGCTTTGACTGGGGGAATCAAAAAGGGTCTCCCTTCTTTGAGATCTTCTGCCTGCAGCCACCAAAGTAGGGAGTCCCTGCATGCCCTGCTCAGGGGAATTGGCATGTCCAAAGGATGGGTCAACAGAGACCACTGGACCTGGAGAGTCCACTGTAATACACGCATCCGCAGACGGGCGTGGAGAGAAAGGCCGATTGCCGCCGACATAGATCCTAATGCCCTCAGGACTAATTCTGCTGGGGGGGTTGGGATCTGAAGAATATCCAAGACTTGGCGGTACAAACTGTTTATTCTGGTTGGTGTGAGGACCACTCTGGAGATTCGAGTATCCAACCTGGCCCCTATGAAATCTAGGGCTTGAGATGGGCACAGGCAGGACTTCTTCAAATTGACTGAAATTCCCAATTGAGCAAACAGAGATAGGGCATAGTCTCTCGTTGTAACCAGAAGATGCTTGTTGGGGGCGGTGAGGAGCCAATCGTCCAGGTAAGGGAACACCTGAATGCCCTGGAGTCTCAGATGGGCTGCTACCACTGCCATGACTTTGGTAAGCACTCTGGGGGCTGAGGTTAGGCCAAATGGAAGAACCCTGAACTGATAATGACTGGCTCCTAGCCGGAAGCGGAGAAATCTCCTGGACCGTCTGTCCATTAGTATATGGTAGTACGCGTCCTTGAGATCCAACGAGCACATCCAGTCGTTCTCCTGTAGCAGGGGGAGAATAGATTGGAGAGTGACCATCCGGAACTTTTCCTTGGGTATGAACAGGTTCAGGGACGAAAGGTCTAGAATGGATCTGAGGTCCCCCGTTTTCTTTGGCACCAAGAAGAACCTGGAGTAATAACCCGATCCGGACTGATCTGGGGGGATGGGCTGGATGGCTCTTTTTCTTAGCAACTCTGAAATTTCTTGAGTTGCGGACTCCCTTTGATGGGGTGGAACATCGGGGAGATGTTTGGGCTTGGGGGGTTGCAAGAACGGAATTGTGTAACCTCTGGATATTATCTGGAGCACCCATCGATCGTTTGTAATTGACTCCCATCTTGATAGGTGCTCCGATAGTCGCCCCCCGACTGCCTCCAGAGAGGGACAGTCGGGCAAGCCCTCAGGGCTGTTGCGGGTCCCCCCGAGAAGGGTTCTCTAGACCCGAAGTTACGCGGGCCCCCTCTGCCTCTGGGCTGGCGTCCACCTTGTCCTCCTCTGCCTCTAGAGGACGAGTTGTCTGCAGAAGGACGGGATTGCTGAGATTTCTGGAACCACAGCTTCTTTTGCCCCCTCTGATTCCTGGAGAAGGATCTTTGGGGGTTCGAGAAGCGGACTCCGACGGCCGACAGCGTCTTCCCATCCTTCTCGCTTTGGACTAGCGTGTCGCGAAACGATGAGGCAAATACGTCCGATCCATCGTAAGGAGCATTCGCGAAGGACGCCTTGAAGGGATCCATGAAATCGCAGAGGTGGACCCAGGAGTGCCGTCGCAAAACTACTCCCGCTCCGCTAGCTCTAGCGGCTCCTTCCATGGCATGAGAAAGAAGCCACATAGATGTGTTTGATATGGACTTTAGAGTGGCCATTCGGGTCTCAAAAACCTTTTTGTCTGAGACCGAGATGGACTCCAGAGGGGCTGCAGCGTATTCCTTAATTAAGTCACGCTGTAGCCTGATAGTGTGTGCCATGTAGTTCAGCGACCTTATAGCAAAGGTTGCTGAAGCAAACATCCGCTTCCCAATATGGTCCAAAGCCCGGGACTCCTTGTCCGGCGGATGGACCGAAGAACTTTCTTGGGCAAGTTCTTTCTTAGTGGCAGCCGCCACCAACATAGCATCCACTGGTGCGCCTTTGGACCACGAAGGTCTATCAGAGGGAGGGCTGAGGACCTTATCCGGGCGTCTAGGGATAGGCTCCACGGTGTCGGGCTCCTTCCAAGCCCTGGTGGTAATTAGGTCCACCAAGGGGTCGGCTGGGGGGGAAACCCAGGAGGTAGATGGGCCTGCCTCAAAGGCCTCCAGAAATACGGACTCGTCCATGGAGGACTTTTGGGCCGACCACCCCCCTCTTATTCGCAACATCTCCATGATGTCTCCAAATGAGACATTTTCAGGGGGTGACCTTGGGGAACCCTCCGTATCCTCCAAATCCGTATCTGTGGTAATGGACTCGGGGGAGTCCAGGTGCCTCCTTTTGCACTGGTGCTTCCGAGGCACCTCTTCGGCGGGGCTGTCCGAAGAGGGCTCGTCCACCGGTTGGTGTTCCTCCCTGGGAACTAACTGGAGGCTTTGGGCAGGCTGTCCCGATGGACGGATGAGCGAAGACAGACCCTGATACAGTGGGGGTACGGGCGGATCCAAAGGCCCGGTCGGGGACCTGGATGACCTCGACAGTACCCTCTCCACTACCTCAAAGGCCGAGGGAGATTCACTATCACCAGCCTGAGAAAGTAACCTCCTCGGCTCCGAGGTAAGGATCGGGGTCGGAGCCGAAGCAATCGGATCCGAGGCAGTGGTGCACTCTGGCCCCATCGGCACCGAAGACACAACCACTCCCTCGGATCCGATGCTCAACCCTCGGCCCCGAGAGCTTGGATCCGACAAGCTCGAAGGCATAGTCGGCGAAGACACTATCCCTGTCGGCGCCGACGTATCCCCGGATCCGAAAGGGCCTGGATCCGAAAACTCCGAGACCCGATAACGGGTCGGAGAAGGAGCTATCGGGGCAAACATGGGGGCTGCACTCCCTCCCAAAGGGGGGGGAGGCAAGAGCATCCCCATCTGCATCTGGGTCTGCAAAAATCTTCGCATCATCCGATCCATGTCTGCTTCGGAGATGCTTCTGGTAGACCGCGAAGAGGTAGTCAAAGCAGGCCAGGAAGGCCGCCTCGAAGACCTCAAGGGTGACCTATCCTCCTCCTCTGGCTCCGGGGAGAAAGAAGGTGAATGGAGCCGAGAGGACAAGGATCCGGAGACCCTCTCAGGAGATTTCAAAATCTTTTCAGGCGGAGCCGAGGGATGAGACTCGGCCCGCCTCTTCGAAATATGACTCTCTGTGTTTCTTCTTCTCCCTGTGGGAAGAAGAACCAGACTCCACAGAGCTAGTACCTGATAAGGGAGGTTGAGTCCCAGGTACAGCTGAGGGAGTAGCCGGCGCTGAAGCTACCGGAGTAGCCTGGATCCGGCTAGGAGAGGAAGAAGAAGCTGATTCCTGAGGGAGTTTTCCCACCAGGATCAGCTTGTTCTTCCTGTCCCTAAGTGCCCGAGGATTAAAGGCCGCACAAATCTGGCAGGCCTCTGACAAATGTGCTGCCCCCAGACACAAAACACACTGAGTGTGACCATCAGCTGGGGAAAGCTTATGGCCACACTCAGTACACTTAGAAAATATAGCTTTTGTTTTAGCCATAACTCTCTCTCACACACACACCCAAACACTAAGGGGGGGAGGGGAGAGACAAAATTTAAACTAAGGAGAAAAGTTTTTTTTTTTTTTTTTTTTAAGTGGGTAAGATTAGATAAACGCTAAAAACAACACACACACAATTTAAACTAGAAACTAGCTTTTAGAAAAAGGAACAATCTCACCAGGCCAGGAGCTCTTCACTAAGAAGCAACTGTCTTTAGCCATGGCAAAAAACGATCTGAGGTAATGTGGTTGGTAGCAAGGGATTATGGGTAGGGGGGAGGAGCTAGGAGCTCGGATCTTGAAGCTTGGAAAGCTGCCGGTCAGATCCAAGGTCGGATCCGAATCCCACAGGTTGCAGATCAAATGAAGTAACTACTTCAGATCCTGAACCTACCGTGTATTGATCATTTTTCAAGTATATTTTTCCTTTGACAAAATGCCACTTTAGTTTACCGTTTAACATACTACTTGTTAAGGAAACAGAACAATCGGCTGAGTGAAACCCCAAATGAATGTACTTTAATGGATAGAAATGTTACTGAGCAGTGATGATATTCTTATTTTAACATGATTGTAATAAGCTGAAAAGTGTTATTTAAACACACTGACTTTCTTCTGACTATTATAGTTGAAATAAGACTGTTCTAAGCTAAAGGAGTTAAACAGCATTTTCTGCATGCTGCAATCATGAAGTAAGATAAATGTAGAACTTTATCAACTGCTGAACTGGTTAATTTCTGATGTTATTACTATAATGTTTAACATTACTTTGATAATGTGTTCAGCTATTCATTGCGCCTAGCTAATTAGTGTAATTTAATCTTAACTGAATGTTACAATAACTAAGAGAGTCTCCAGAGAGGGCTCAAAATAAACTGTTGAGTTAGAAATTCCTGTTTTGTTGCATTTAGTACTATCTGTTTTGGAGGGTATAGTCTGTAGCTATCTCATAGATATTGTGTCTAACCTAAGAATTTTACTGGTATAGTGTCTAAACACAGGTTTTTAAAGGGTAGATGTTATATCTGTTGAGCTGTTAAATTCCTATTGCTATTTTTACAGAATTTAACTTTAATGCCTACATCACATATATGGCTATATAACTGACCTCTATCATTGCCTGACTTCTGCAATTTTCCTTTTACATCTGTCCCTTCAATAAGTACCCTGGATAATACTATATTATACCATGACCCCCCCCCATTAATATCCCAAAACGTGCACGCTGATTGGTCAGCGTGCACATTGTAAATCGACTTCTACTAATGGAAAAAGGTCCAGTCGCCCGGACTTTTTCCATTGGTATAAGTCTTTTTTAAAACACTGTCTCGCTATGTTAAAGGAGTTTAGCATAGCGAGTCAGGTTTAAAAGAAGCAACGGAGATCTCCGTTGCTTTTCTTAAAGCTGTCTTGCTATGTTAAACTCCTTTAACATAGCGAGACAGTGTGCAATAAGCAACGGAGATCTTGCTTTCTCTGTTGCTTTTTTTTTTAAACCTGTCTTGCTATGTTAAATGGGTTTAACATAGCAAGACAGCTTTAAAATAAGCAACAGATCTCCGTTGCTTATTTTAAAGCTGTCTCGCTATGTTAAACCCATTTAACATAGCGAAACAGTTTGTAAAAAGCAATGGAGATCTTGCTTTCTCCGTTGCTTTTTTCAAAACTGTCTTGCTATGTTAAATGGGTTTAACATAGCGAGACAGCTTTAAAATAAGCAACAGAAATTCTCCGTTGCTTTTTTAAAAGTTGTCTCGCTATGTTAAACCTATTTAACATAGCAAAACAGTAAAAAGCAACATAGATCTTGCTTTCTCCATTGGTTTTGCCCACAGCTCTGATGTACTACATAGGCATATGCATGCGCAGTACATCAGAACTGCCGCAGAATACCAGACAGCTGCGGAAGAGCAGCAAGGAGGCATTATACAATGCCATTATTTAAGAAAAGTAATTATTTTTTATTCTTAAATAATGTCATTGTACAATAGCAATAACCCACTTCTGGGTGTGGGTAATGCTGGATTTACCCACGGTTGACTGTTTGGCCACTCAGGCTTCGCCCTCGTGACCAAACCACGCCAACCGTGGGTAAATCCAGCAGTACCCACACCCAGGCATGGGTTATTGCTATAATGTTCTCCTTCTTACCTACCATCCACACTCACTCATTAGGTTGACACCTACCTCCCACTGCATTCTCTTCTCAGCCTGCATTATCTTCAATTCCTTTCCTTACCCATATCTCTTTACCAGAAAATCCCTCCAATTACTACCTGTTAATAGAAAGTAGTTTCTGGCATTCTGTCATTATAGTTCTCAGCATAGCCTATTGTTTTGTTGTTCTATTAACTATTCCCTTTCCACTTTCTAATTTGTTTTGCAGAGGTGAAACAGCCCTGATTGAGGAAAACTGCATAGGACCCACAGCAACTAGCAGGCACACTGACTGTACCTTCAAAGCAAAGACCATAAAACTGTGCTGTTTAACTATTTCTGCAACAAATAGGTTAAACAGCCCTAATTCAGGAAAACTGCAGTGGACCCACAGCAACTGCTGGTTGCCACCCTGAGTGTACTTCCCAAGCAAAAACCTTGAATCCGGTGCCCCTGGACTGTTTCTACAACTATTAGGTCAAACAGCCATGTTTTAGGATATCTGCAGAGGATCTACAACAACTAGTGGGTACCCTTAGTGTACTTCCCAAGCAAAGACCTTGAAACTTGTGCTCCTTGACTCTTTCTGTAACTAATGTATGTTTATACGCATACAACTCCATTATATAGTTACATCCTGCCTCCTGTTTTTGGTTAATTGCATACCCCATGAATTGTCAATTCTTCCCCTACTAAGCTGTTCAATTCACACTATTGCCAATCTCTCTGCTGGAAACTGCAGCTGCTAGTCTCTCCAGCATATCACAATAACTCACAAAAAGGAATACTAAAAAGGTAATATGAAGAAAGTTGGTTTAACTTTCTAAGACAGTTAGACCTGAGAAATACCAGTTTGACTGATTGTTTCTAGAGCTTCTTGCTTGAAAGGTGTACGTGGTTCTTCCCGCTCCATTGGCGCTGTGGGCTCACTCCACTTCCCTACCCCCATTCCCACCCATCCCCATTTCAATTTGATTTATACCCATAGACCACTCCTTACAATTACATTAAGCCACCTCTCACCACCCCTTTCACCTATCAAACTCCACTGCTCTAACTACCTCTTAAAAGACCTACTGCTAACCTCCCCTAGTATCAAATTAATTTACCAACTCCCACTTATTTAATTAAACATGATCCCATCAACAGGGAAATCCATTCTAAGACTTCTTATCTATGTATTCACCATAACTAGCATACTCTTCCTCTCAGCCTTAACCCACTATCATGCCCATCTTCATCTACATCTTATCAGTTCCTCTCACAAACAGACTTCATCCCTAAAAAGTTATTTAGCCACACTAAACTTTCTATGTACTCCAAACCTCTTCCAACCTTTCACCACAGATAATCACCATCATAAACTGCTTCCATCAACTAAGTCCCACAACTATCTAATAAGCACTAAAATTATCATTAAACTCAACAAACTCTACCAATCTATACAAAAACCCTCACAAGCTGTGGAGACATACACCCCAACCCAGGTCCAACCTCAAAAAGCATGCCGAATTCTAATCTAACCTACTCTCTTCTCCATAGGCATAAGACATCTCTTCTCATTCGCAACCTAAATATGAGAAGTATCCTCAATAAGATCCATGACCTACATGCCCTACTAGCTCTGTATAAGCCAGATATTCTTCTTCTGACTGAGACCTGGCTAAACCCGGATACTCACAATAATGAAATTACAGCTCCTGGGTATAATATCTACTGTAAGGACAGAGTAAAAAAAGGGAAAGGGGGTGTAGCTATAAGGTACAGGAATCACCTTATCCTCGAACTTGATATCACCATCCCATATAGCAATAATGCCAAATTCATTCTAACCAAATTCAAATTGAACCCCAAAAAATATATTAATATCATAGGAGGCAACATTCCCCATGGAAACAATATTTCAATTATGGAAAACCTACTAGAATGGATCTTAAACTCTCTACCTCAAGAAAGCATCATATTGGGAGACTTTAACATAGATGGACTCAGCTGTACTAGTCAGAATCCAACCACCCATATTAACCTACATGGATTTTCCCAAGTCATTACATCCCCTACTAAAAATGACAAAAGAACCAAACACCAGTCCATTCTGGACTGGACACTTACATCCCATCCTTCCCTTGCAGCCCAAGCTGGATGTCTTCCAGACTTACTCAGTGACCACCAAACAACATACTTACTAAGAACCAAAACTCCACATATGAGTCAAGTAACACAAAGAAGTCATGAACAAAAAGAACTTTAACCCCAGTGCCTTTAACAATGACCTAAATAGTTGCAACTGGACCCCTTTAAAACAACTATCACTTGATGATGCAGTGCAACACTAATTCAACCTTCCTAAACATTGTTAACCACCATGCCCCCCCCCCCCCGAACCATCAGAATAAAAACTACACATGCACCCTGGTTAACTAAGCCCACCAAAACTATTCTTAAAGAAAGGAACAAAGCATGGGATCAATATCACAAAAACAAAACCCAAACAGTAAAGCAGAAATACTTAGAACTGCACAACAAGGGCAAGAAACTCATCAAAATAGACAAAACCAACTATTATCAAAACCTACAAGAAAAACATGCCAAAACTCCCCAAAAATTCTGGGCTGCAATCAATTCGGTATTGCGGCCTGGGAAAACTAATACCCCCACACCCAAAATTGGTAACATTCACAGTAATATTCCCACACAGTTTAACAAATACTTTACGGAGACTATCCAGGTCCTAGGTAATAACCAAATTAACACCACTCATCCAACCCCAGCAGAGACACCAACCATAATGGTAACAGAAACTAGCGACTCACACTCTAGCTTATCTATCAGAACCATCCTAAAACTCCTCCAAAAGCTCAAACTTACTAACCAAGCTGCAGACAACATACCTGCAGAATACCTCTAAATAGCAGCAAATGCTATTGCCTTTCTTGTCACTATTCTCATCAACAGATCAATCACAGAGTGCAAAATACCCCAGCTAAGGAAACCTTCCCATATAATCCCACTACACAAAGGAGGCAACTCCTCTGAACTCAATAACTATCGCCCCATTGTTATCTTACTGCCCTTATCCAAAATCCTACAGAGGATCATACACACTCAACTTATGAATTATCTCCTTGAAAACAAACTGCTATCCAAAAACCAGCACGGCTTCAGACCCTTCCACAGTACATCCACTGCACTTATTTCTTTCACCAATATCATTACTTATCATAGAAATCAAGGACAGCTTGTCTCAGCCATATTTTAAGATTTACCAAAAGCTTTCGACATGGTGAACCACAGCAGACTTCTCAACTTACTCTCTACCCTTAACCTCAGCACCTCCTCCATCACATGGTTTAAGAGCTGTCAGGTCAACATCAGGCGGTAAAATGGCAAAACCAACTATCACCCTAACTACCAGTGTCCTTAGGAGTACCTCAAGGGTCTATCCTAGGTCCATTACTCTTCACTCTATTCACCAATCAACGCCCATCCTCCACCCCCAGGGCCACTGTTATTCAGTATGCTGATGACATCACTATCATATGTGCAGCCACCACTCCAGACCTCCTCCTCTCACAAACACAAAATGCTTTCTCACTAGCAGAAACTTGGTTGTCTAACCATCAGCTTATTCTCAACCCTAATAAAACTAAACTACTACTTTTTTCTTCCCATAAAACCACCCACCCAGCTGTCAATTTCTCAATCACCTGTAACAACAAAACTGCAATTATCCCAACTACCCACACCAAAATTTTAAGCATTGAAATTGATAATCTTAGATTTGACATCCACACTGCCCAAACCATCAAGAAAGTACATAAAAAACTAGGTCTGCTCTATCGTTACAAACAATTTATCTTTAAACAATCACAGTAGCCAGGACACATCTATTATCCACCCTTCTGTATGCTTCCCCAGTACTAACCAACCTTCGTAAATCTGATCTTAACAGGCTAGAATCCTGTTACAACAAAACAGCTAGACTTGCCACTGAATCTACATATAGAACACATCACTGTATAGCCCTTACAAAAATAAACTGGTTAGAACTCCCTCAACTATTGCAACTCAATCAACTGTCACTAGCACATAAGCTATACCACCACCCAATGTCCCAGCCCTCCAACATCTTATAAAACCTTACACCACAAAAAGAATTTTGAGATCTAATAGCCTTAACCTTCTTGAGGTCACCAATTAAAATAACAAAGCATGGAAATCTCTCTATAGCTACTGCATCTCCAAACCCTGGAACTCTCTACCAACCACCCTCACATCCAATACCTCAACTACTCAATTTAAAAAACTCCTCATAACCCATCTTTCTAACAAATGGCTATGCTCCTGTAACACCCCTGGGTAAAGACAAGGATACTAAAAACTACTCTTCTCATCAAGTTTCTAATTTTAATGCTACCTTTTGAAAGCATTACAGCTTTATAAAGTTACTGAATTTCTAAGAAATGTATCCATAGTTAATACTAAACTATGTCAAAATGTCCTAAAAAGTATAATCACATAGTACTGTAGATTCTTATTAATCCTTCTATATTTACTTTGTAAACTACTTGTATTGTTTGTACGTTACTGCATTGTATGTAAAATGGAGCTTTTCTCCTCTGGCCTCCGCTGTAAATGGACATGTGTCCAGTCGGACTTTCCCGGTCAACAAATGTAAAATAAATAAAATTTGTTTAACTGATGGGTCAGCTACAGCTGACCCAGCTACATGATTTCTTGTGTGACCTCAAGAAGTATATGCTGGAGCACGGACGAGCACCATGTCCAACTTATAATGGGTCACAGAGGTATGGGACTTACACCAGGTTGCTGCAGCACAAATATCATCATTTGGAACTCTAGATGAAAATGTTGCTGATGCAGCTATGGATCTTACTGAATGGGCTTTTGGAACACTAGGCAATTCCAAACCATTTTTTCTAATAAATAAACGTTATGCAACTGGTTATCCACCTTGCTACTGTCACTTTAGAAACTACTCAACCCTTACGGTTAAAGGAGGAGACAGAGACAAAATAACTGCTCAAATTTTCTCAATTGTTTTGTTCTATGTAGGTAGAAATGTAAATGTCTGTTAACATCTAAGGAATGTAACATATATTCTCCTTTGTTAGAATAGTTAAGAAAGAACACTGGTAACTGAATGCACTGATTTATGTTAGACCCTGTGGCCACTTTTGGCATGAAGGATGGATTAGCACATAGGGAAACTCTATCCTTGTGAAAAATAATATATGGAGGTTTAGACGAATGTACCTGCAATTCAGAAACTCTTTTTGCTGAGGTAATGGCTATGAGAACAGCAGACTTCCAGGACAAAAATTTCATGTCACAATCAATAGCCGATTCAATGGGTTTTTGAGTCAATCCTTGCAGAATGACAGTCAGATCCCACATAGGAGTGAGGTCTTTCATTGCAGGCCTGAGAAGAAAGATACCTTTCGAAAAGCTTTACATAACCTGGTTGAAGCTATAGATTCCAAAGGTAATCCCGAATGAAAACTGGAAATGACTGCTAACTGGAGATTAACAGTCGCAAAACTGGAACCTTCTTTAAAAAAGAACTCAAAGAAAGAAAGGAATGAAGAAACAGGTGTTGAAAAGGGGTCACTGTGATGATCAGCATCCCAAACAGAAAATCTTTTCCACTAGCTTTTATATACTTTCTTGGTGGATGCTTTCTGGGAAGCCAGAATGATAGCTTTGACAGGCAAGGAAAACCTGGACCCTCTAGCAATCAAGTGAACTGAAGAAACCAAGCGGTTAACTTGAGGGTGGGGAGATCCGGTGGAGTCCTAGTGTAGGGTGATAGGGGAGGTCTGGTTTATGTTCTAGTACCCACGGAGGATATCTCAGGTGAGACAAGAGAAAGGGGAACCAAATCTGATAAGGCCACAAGGGGACAATGAGAATTACAGTACTTTTCAACTGTTTGGTTTTCTGAAGAAAGTTTGGGATCAGTAGAAGAGGAGGGTAAGCATAAAGAATCGGGGGTGGGGGCAATCATGAACTAGAAAGTCCCTTGAGGAACTCCCTGAAGGACAGATCAGAGTGAAATAACTGCTGAACTTGTTGCTGTGAGGGAATGCAAAGAGATTGCAGCAGGGGTGACCTCAATGGTTGAATATCTCATTTGCTACCGACTGATTGAGGGACCCCTCATGAGGGATTAGAATGGACCTGCTGAGCCTGTCTCCCAATACGATGGATTTCCCCAGTACATGTGTTGCAAATAGAAAGTAGTATGAAGAACATGCACATTCCCAAACACTCATGGCCTCTCTGCACAGTAGGTATGAACAGGCTCCCCTTCCTGCTTGTTGCTATACCAGACAACTGACATGCTGTCCATGTGAATTACAATAGTCCCCAGAGGCAAAGTGTCCTGAAAGGCTTGCAACAATAGGAGGACAGCTCTAATCTCCAGGACATCTATATGCAATCTGGTCTCTTGGGAAGTCCACATGCCTTGGACCATCTTCCCCTCTAAATGCCGTCCCCACTCTAGGTGGGAAGTGTCCTTGGTCACTGTGGCTATTGGAGGGGGGAGGATGAAAGGTCTGCTCACCGAAAGATTGGAGTGAATCCACCACTCTAAATGACTTCTGTAAATATTGGACAACCTGATAGGAACAGATAGGTACTGATGCAGAACTGACCATTGAACAGCCAGTGTCCATTGTAGAATGCGCATATGGTATCTGGCTAAAGGAACCAAGATTATAGCAGCTGCCACAGACCTAGGGACCCATAGAATCACTCTGGCACGAGGTGATGGATGAGATAATATAGCTTGGACCTGAAGAGTCAAGGTGTTGATGCAATGTTGGGGCAAGAAGCTACCTGCGTAACCATGTTCAGCTCAGCCCCAATTAATTCCAAAGTTTGCACAGACATTGGTTGTGACTTGTCTGGATTTATGGTGATGCCTAGGACATGGGATATCCGGTAGAGATGGTCTCTGGCCTGAGAAGACTGACGCTGGGTGGGGGCAGGTTAGGAACCAATCGTCTAGATATGGGCATACCTGAAACCCTTGCAGTTGGAGATGAGCTGCAAAGTACAGTTGTGTACACTTACCATAAATGTAGATGTTCGAGTGTATTTACTGTTGCAAGTCATCACATTTGGCTTATCCCTGCCAGGGTAGGCCTCGGCCAGTCTGAATACCAGAGGCTTAGTATTTTTGTGTCTGTTGCTTTCGCTTCAGGACTGACGCCAGGTCGTCAGTAGTATAAAGTAAGGCAGCTGATAACCATTACATCAGTTTTTCTTACCCTGTCAGGAGCCCCCACATGGGAGTCAGGTTATGGTGAAAGAACCCCACCAGTAGAAAGTAAATACCAAAATGTTCCTTATAAGGAGAGAGAGAGAAAGAAGAGGGGGGTGGAGGGAGGGAAACCAGGACTGCAACAGTGAATACACTCTAGCCCTGGCAAAGGCCTTTATAGACATGGCTGCAGGAGGCCTAGCAACACCACGTGCTGGGGTAGAAACATCCAAAGGGTGTCGATTCGTAGTAGGTAAAACTTCAGTGGCCGATTCAACTAGGGTAGAAGGCCTCGGTGTAGTAGTCAATTCGTCGAAGATTGAGATGCTTGTTCGCGTCGGGCGAACCGCCGAAACCGACTTTGTGTTTTTTGCTTTTTTTGGGCCGCGGACCGCGCGGCGCGGGTGCCGGTCCTTTTCTTTGCGTTTCTTAACAGTTTGTTGAGTAGGATCCGGCGGCGGCATTATGAAATTAAAAAAATCTGGAAAAAAAAGTCTTCTTCTTTCTTTTTCTTTGAGTAGTCGGAGGATCCGACGAGGATATGGCACGCAAAATCTGAGCCGAAAACTGTTCAGCAACCAACTGCGACCCAAGCCGCTCATCGGCCCGAAAGAAGAACAGGCTAAAACAGCTGCTACGTGTGGGTCTGGCCTAAACAAAGGTAGTAAGCAAGTGGTGAAAGTTTATGAGGTATTTGTTTCCACAAAAGTTACCCCAATTCACTTTTCTTTTTTGACTTGCGGTTTCAAAAAGTCTCAAGCTAAGAGGTGCTTAGCTTTAGGGTGCTTTTTTAGTATAGTAGTCTGGATCTGACCGACCGCTGACCGACCCGGCCAGCGCTCGGCTTCCACACGCCGAAAAGAGCTGACGGCGAAAGCCGGCTGAAAAGAGTGCGCCAATAACTGCAGCTATGACGCCAGAACGCCAGGAAAAGTGCCACGGCCGCCCGACCACAGGTCGAATCACGAAAGGCCAGACCCAGACTCCGCAGGACAACCTAAGTCATCTGACTGCAGGACTGAAGGACATCAGGACTGCAACAGTGAATACACTCGAACATCTACATTTATGGTAAGTGTACACAACTGTACTATGTTCTTTGTGTTTCACTGTTGCAGTCATCACATTTGGGATTCCCAAAGCTGAGGAAAAGGGTGGAGGCAGTCAAGGAGACTAGGGGCTGGCTAGTATGCCCCAAAAGACTGCAGCGGCAAAGCCTGCCCTGGATTTGGAGAAGATAGGCAGGTGGTAATACTTGGTGAAAGTGTGAACAAATGTCCAGGTGGCAGCCTCCAGGATGTCCCTGGTGGGGACTCTTCTGAGGAAAGCTGCAGAGGTGGAGGCTGCTCTGGTGGAGTGAGTCCTGACCCCCTGGGGGAGGTTTTCCATGTTGCTTGTAACAGAAATGGATGCAGTGTGCTATCCATTTGGAAATTGTTTGTTTGGATATGGCTTTGCCCTCTGCCCCTGCAGCAAAGCTAACCAGTAATTGATCAGACATTCTGAATGAATTAGTCCTGTCTAGATGGAATCTGAGCCATCTGTGCACATCTAGAAAGTGCAGGAGGTAGATCTGGGAACCTTTTTGGAGTTGGAAGAGTATGGAAAGAAAATATGTATCCCTGGGACACTATGTTGAGGACCCAGCGGTCATTGGTAATGGCAGCCCAGTTGCTTGTGTGAAAGGAGAGTTTTCCTCTTAGGGGTAAGTATAAGTGGACAGAAGGAGGGGGTGGGTGAGGAGAGTCATTGTGAGTTCTTACCATGACGGGGTGGCTTAGAACTCCCTGGTTCTGAAGTGGAGGAATTCCACTGTTTTGATATCTGCATTCCCAGTGGCTGCTGTCTAGGGGGGGGTCTGCTTCCCCGGTGTCTGGGCTGAACTGACTTGTTGGGAGCAGGAAAGGACCAGTGCTTGGAGGGGCAATGCCTGCTGAACCTGGGTGGCTGGACCTGTAGGAAATCCATAACTGTCTGCATAGATTTAGCTTTTTCTTCCATCTTTTTTAAGACCTCCTCTGCCTTAGTGCCAAATAAATTATACTTGTTCAAGGGTGCATCCAATAATTTAGATTTGACAGGGTCTGGCAAGTGCTGTTCCTTAAGCCATGCATGCCTACCAAGGACAGCACTGGTGACTGCTGCCCTGCAAGAAGCTTCTAGGGTATCAAAACCACAGTGTAAGGTGTGCTTAGTCACTTGACTAGCAGAATGCATTAACCCTTTAGATTCTGCACAAGCAGGAAAGGAAGACACTTTTTGTTTGCGTAGCTCCATGGTATGCTGCTGAAATTTTAGCATATGGAACTGGCAATTTAGTGCTCTGATAGCAAGAGTTGCAGAGGTGTATACTTTTTTACCACATCTGTCTAGTGCTGAGGAGGTGGGATTCTTAGCAGAGGTTGGTTTAATTCCTTTAGGCCCTTGAGAAATTATCTCAGGGTCAGCAGTCGGGATTTTGAAAAGAAATTTGTGAGTCGGGGACTCTAATACTGGTCAGGTTTTCCGGGTGAAGGAGGGAGGGTGTCAGGAGTCAAACTGGATTCCAGGAAAACATCGTCCACAACATCCAGGGCTGGGGGAATGGCCAGGGGTCTGTGCTGTGGAAGAGCTAAGAATTCTCTGAGTGTCTTATTTGAACTGGAAATGCTCCCTTATGGTATGAAGAGTTACCCCAAATGAAAAGTCCTCAGGTGGAGAGGCTGAAGGGATGGAATCCTCAGCATCAGAATCCTCATAAGCAGAGAGGGGTTGCATGTCTTCATATTCAGATGCATCAGAGTCATCAGACTCTTATTCAGACAAAACTACTGGGGATATACCTCTTTTCCTTTTGAAAGGGGTCGCTTGGCTTCCCCTGATCAGCATAATAAGATTTTCTGCCATTTTAAGCATTTGAGACCGAGGCAAGGAAGCAGGTGCCTGAGATTAGTTCATCGGTTTCTTGTTTGTGGTTCGTTCCCTGAGCCTTAGAAACTCAGTAGTTTTCGAAGGAATGGTAGACACGAAAGAAGTCGTCGGTTTGTGTTGAGAATCAGTAGTGCGAAGTACTTCCTCAAAAGCCAGTGCCTGCTCAGCGACTCCGGACCTATCCAAGGGAGAGACAACCACAGAATCCTTAGTCGAAGAAGAGTTTTGCGGCATACCGGACTTCGAAAGGGTCTCAGTAGCGGCCTGAGAATCCACAGAAGTGGGCATCAGGGGCTGCGAAAGCTCCTCACTGATGACCAGAGAACTGCCGACTAACTTTACGGAAGCATCATCAGTAGGTTTGGACCTGTGTGGTCTGTCTGTCTTTAGCCTTACATTTTTTCAGTAGATCTGCTGTCGGATGGCTTACTGAAGCCATATCAGAATTCGGTGACTGTAAGTGAAAATAACTAGCTACAATAAGGACCCAACATCGTATAGTTCTGGCATTAAAGCACAAAAGCGACAGCGAGAGATGTCATGGTCTGGGCCTAAGCAAGTGATGCAGTAAGAATGAAAGTTTTGGTATGGCATTTGCTTTCCGCAGGAGAGACAATTGTTAACTTTTTCTGACATCTGTTAGTGCAAGAAAAAAGGATCCCAAATGGGGTACGTAGCTTTAGAAGACTTCAGCTTCAATTCGGAAGACGAAACACGGGAAGCGGTGACTGGCACTCATGCGAACTGCTTCTGCTTCGGGCTCCTAAGCAAGAAAGACTGATGGAATGGTGTCGGCTGCCTTACTTTATACTACTGATGACTCGACGTCAGTCCTGAAGCAACAGCAACTGACGCAGAAATACTAAGCCTCTGCTATTCGGGCCGGCCGAGGGCTAACTTGGCAGTAATAACCCAAATGTAATGACTGCAACAGTGAAACACGAAGAACAAGCACTACCATGCATTTGGTAAACACCTGAGGGGCTGTGGTAAGACCCAAGGGCAGGGCTCTGAACTGGAAGTGAGTGGCTCCCATGTGGAAGAGCAGGTGGCTTCTGGAGCCACTGTCTATTTTTATTTGATAGTACCCATCCTTCAAGTCTACGGAGCATACCTAATCATCTTTCCTTAGTAATGGAAGCATAGACTGAACAGTCACCATCCGGAACTTCTCTTTTATAAATTGAGTTTGCTTAAGTCTAGGATAGTCTTCAGGTCCCCTGTTTTATTTGGCACCAAAAAGAAACAGGAGTAAGTTCCTGATCCTCTGTTTGGCCTGGGACTTCTTGGATAACTCTCTTTTACAGTAATTTGTGAGCTCTAAAACTGCCAGCTACCTCTGGATGGGTGGAACATCGGGCAGCTTCTTTTGAACTTTTGGAGGGGGAGAGACTAGTGGATGTAGTAGCCTCTGGATATTATTCTTTGCACCAAAGCATTTGTTATTTTTGGCTCAGGTGCAAGGAACAATGGCCCCCAACTGCCTCCAGAGTTGGACAGTTGGGCAGCACTTTAGGAGCACTGAAAGGGCTAGTCAGAAACAGGTTCCCTAAAGCCCTGGTTTTGTGGGCTCCCTCTGCCTCTAGAGTGGCATCTCTCATTAAAGCCTCTTCCTCTGCCTCTTCAGGAGTACTCTCCGCTTTGATCAGGAAAGAAACCTTATGATTTTTGGAACCACATCTTCTTAGTCCCTCTGTTTCCTTGAATATGTTTGCAGAGGGGTGGAAAATTTGATCCCCATGTAAGACAAGGTCTTACCTTCTTGTTTGCTGCAGGCGAGAGTGACTTAATTGATGGTCCAAGCAAGGAAAAACCATCAAAAGGGTTGTTGACAAAAGACACCTTAAAGCGCTCCGCAAAATCACAAAGCCTCATCCATGCGGAGAATTTACAAGGGAAGTAAGAGTGGTCTGCTTTGGACTAACCTTATTCAGCTCCTCCTTAGGCACTCTGCCAAGGACTCGGACAGTTCCTTAACAAGGTCCCTCTGTAGGCGAATAAAATGTGCCAAGCAATTAAGTGCTCTAAGCAAAAAAGTCGCTGAGGTGAAGGTGCGCTTCCCTAACTTGTCCAAGGCTCTGGACTCTCTATTCAGTGGGTGGACAGTTGAGCTCTGTTGTGGGAGCTCTTTCGTTGTCACAGCTGCCACTACCATAGCATAAGCGGGGATGCCCTTACATCAAAAATTTCAAACCTCGTAGGGAGAAAGGATTTTATCTGGACACTTTGGTACAGGCTCTATGGTTTCTAACTCCTTCCAGACCCGATGGGTGACTAGATCTATAACGGCGTCTGCTGACAGGACTAACCAAAATCTAGACAGGCCCACCTCAAAGGCTTCCATGAATACAGAGTCCTCAGAAGAAGGATTTCTGGATGACCAGCCATCTCTTTGCTTTAAAATTTCTAAAATGTCTGCAAAGCAGACATCATCCGTTGGTGATTTGGGAGATCCTTCTCCCTCACTGTAGTCCATATCCTTAGTGAGGAACTCCATAGGGGAGTCCAAGTGCCTCCTCTCACACGTCCACTTCCGTGGAATGAATCTCCTTTATGGGATATTCAGGTGAGGAGTCAGAAGAGGAAGAGGTAACCTCAGGTGGAAGAGTCTGGATGTCCTTAGAGGCAGGCTGACCCTGGACAGAAATGGAAGGTTCAAGGCTCAGACAGAATGCCAGGAAGATGGGGAGGATCAGAAGTCAAAGGGTCCGGCACTCTGTCCGCAGAGAAGGCCTCCTCTAAAGCTCAGAAAGCTGAAGGTCCGGGGATACCCTCCCCCACTCCCTAGGAACCAAGGTCCCCAAGGAATAAGGAAGGAGCAACCAAGAACCCCAACTCCCACATAGAATTGGACCTGCACTAATGAGGGCCAAAGCTCCAAGGGGAGGGAAAGATCCTATAAAACTGGAGCCAACCTTCACCCCTTGGATCTGGCCACTACATCATGGACCAGAGACTCACTCTGATCAGAGGATCTTGGAGCAGAGCTATTCAAGGTCACGGTCAGCATAGAGGAAAAAAAAGTCCTCTGATCCAATCCCGAATCCTTATGGAGACTGCTGTCCTGGGGCTCTGAAACTGGTATTTAGATCTGAGAAGGAGAAAAAGAAGTGGCAGGAACGCTCAGATCCATGAAGGGATGGAGCTGGAAGTACCACCATCTGGATCTGAGCCTTGATAATGGACCTAACCATCATGTCCATGTCATTGTACAGGTTTCTAGAGCATCTAGAAGAAGCCACTGAAGAAGGTCTTGAGTGCCTAGGCGTTTGCAGTATCTTCATCAGCACAGTGAGAGAGACAGATATAATGCACCCCCAAGCGACCGAATGCTGGACCCCGGATTCAGGGACTTACAGAGCAGAGAAGCTATCGGAATGTTTGGATCCAAACTGGTAGGATCTGAGGAAGTAGTTGATCTGGAAGTAGGTTTACTCAGAGTCGTCAAGTCTACTGGATCCAAGGAAGCCGACACAGATCTCGGTACCAACATCCTCAGATTCGACTCTCTGGTAATTTTGGCAGGAGACACCGCAGATGTCCAGGAGTACTTATGGCGGCGCTTTTTCGCTTCAGAGTCCTGTGAGTCTTTACAAGGGGGTTGAGCCCCTGGAGAAGATAGAGGAGCAGGCAGAAGTCCCTTCAAAATTAATTTATTTTTCTTCTCTTGGACTGCCCAGGATTGAAACCCTCACAAATCTTGCAAGGGGAATCCAAATGGGCTGCCCCCAAACAATAAATACATTTATCATGTGCGTCTGAGTGCAGGCTATATCTATCACATTTAGCACACCTCTAAAATCCAGTTGGTTTATCCATTCCTGAAAAGAACAGTTAAATATCAATACAAAGCTCAAGAGAATTATCAAAGTTTTTTTTTTTTTTTTTTGTATAGAAAGAAGGGCCAAGGCCTGACTTTATAGGAAAAATGGAGGAAGAAGAAGAACTTAATGCCCTTGCACACTTGAGAGGAAAGGGAGGTAGGATATTTGAATCATAAAATTATAAAGTTAGGTATACCTTAATGCTGAGAAAAACACTTAGCTGCTCAGAGCACTGGAGAACGAATCTGTACGCACTGGTGGCAAACGAGATCTAGGGAGGCAAAGCTAGAGACAGAGGATTATGTGTAAGGGAGGAGTTCAAGTCTGGAAGCTGAAATCTGTAAAAGGAGTCCGAGTCGGACTCAAGGATTGGATCCGTAACCCATCAGTGACGCATAAGGAGAGGGACAACATCAGATCTTGTAGCTATCATAAACTCCCCAGAGGAAAGCAAGATCCTCCAAGAGGGTTTTTCCCAAACAATAGTTGGGATGAAAACCACAGACTAAAACTGAATGCCAAGAAATGGTAATAGGATCATTCGGCAAGCAAGATGCCTCCAGCAATTATAACACTGACAACGCATTCCTGAAAAATTATCCAGTAGTTAGGGACCTGCAAACTATGTAGACAGTGAACTGGCCTTAGATCACCACACATCCACTATTGCAAGAAAATAACATGCACTGCAGTGAAAAAGCACTAAAGGTATGGCACCCAGGTCCAGGGATGTGATCATTCCACTGTACTTCACACTCCTCAGTCTGGTCATTGAGTATAATGTCCTCTTTTGTACATACCTGTCCAAAACATCTCAAACAACTCAAACACCCACGACCCTTACTAAGGGAATCAAGAGCCTAAGTCATAAAAACTATACAGACAATCTCAAATTCTTGTCCCTCTTCCCAGCGTCATACAGGCAACTAACAGACAATCTATGCCTCACGAACAGTCTCAGACTATTCTTGTCAGACCTACTGCACATTTGTTAGTTTCTTTACCTGTTCAAGAGATCTCAAATCTCTTTTGCAACATAAATGAAACATGTTGGCTGGATAGATACAGAGAATCCAACTTCTTTGGAACAGTCTTACTCTCCACATGAAGCAAAGCACTTCCCTCATACTATTCTGGGTAAATGGATGAGTAACAGCAAATTCACCCCTGGTTTAGCACCCTTGTCCCACACGGATATGGGCAACCTGCAAATGTTCTGCTTGTCTCTAGGTTATTCATACTTAAATACAATGTCTAAAAACTTCATGGTAATGTATGGCTAGGCTTCTAAAGATCCTCAAAAATAATTAATTTATCAAGTACATATGAACTTATAGCATATGAAGGAGGCTGCCTTTTTTTCCAGCCATTAATACTTTGCATTTTTTGTGTTTAGCGCATGACAGTTTTCAGTACATCCGGTACTTGTAAATTCCAGCCCTTGCTAGAGCTCTATAGTATCACTGGATGAGCAGATAACAATGCCCATCTTGCTGTCATCAGCAAACCCGCTCAACCAGACAGCTGGGTTATTTGCTTTGATGTCTACAAAATAAATGCCAAACAGAAGAGGGCCCATCACTGATCCCCGTACTATCTCACCAGTTATAATTTTACATTCAACAAGATCATCATTGAGCATCACAACTTAGGATCTGTTGGATAAGACAGTTTGAAGTATAAGGGTTTACATCTAACTCTTCAATAATGCCAGCATGAGAGATAGTGCTAAACAGGTAGCGTGAGCAGATTACTGACATCTACTTCCTCTGTTCCTGTGATGATTAATAAAGGGTGTGTGTGTGTTTAACAATTTTTAGATAAAAGGTGATGGAATGAATAAATTCTAACAAACATGGAATACTGCAGGTTTTCCATTGACTACTCACTGTGAAAAAAGATTTGGGCCTTTAGGTGTCAGTACAGCATTTAACGTCTTTCTTTGGACACAGTATTTAGTTTAAAGTAGTTAAAAATTACGAAAGTTCATACAAATGTATTCTTTGTTATTTCCCTATGTTCTTAAAAGTTTTACCATTTTTACAGATAGTATAGGCGTTACTATAAAATTTCTCTGAAAATGCATCCTACCTAACAGAACACAAGTTATTTCCACAACAGAATACGTTTTTTTAAGACAGGCCACAACATTGATTCTGCCAAAAGGGATGACTGCAATTAGGGATACAGAAAATAGGCAAAAGGGGGCTGGGATTTATTGGAAAAATGGCAAAGGAACCAAGGTATGAGGAGCAAATAACTGGAGAGGGAATGATGACAGAATGGGAAGATGCCAATAATTTATTTGGACTGCAGTTTACAGATTGTCTTCCCAATCCAGGATTGATATCAGAGTATAGGCAAAGAGAAATTGGGGGGTCCTGAAGAAAGACCAGCACTGGTAATGTTTTTAATAGAATCTAGAAAGAAGTTGCCATTAAAAAAGGAATAATTAGTACAGCATATAAAATATTACATCATAACTACAAGAATCAATCAGAGGAGGTTAGAAATAATTGAGAAGAGAGATTGGATAAGCAATTCACAAAGAAACAATGGGGGAGATATATATATATATATATATATATATATATATATATATATATATATATATATATATATATATGTCTCACAAATATGCAACAAAATCTAAAAGATTTAGAATTTTTGACTGGAAATATTTACATATATATTTTTATACCCAAAGTAGATTCCAGAGAATTTTCCTTTAGGCAGACAGCAAATGCTGAAGTGTGAAAGGGAAGAAAGAGGTAATTGGGAACATATTATCTGGGAGTGTGGTGAGTTGGCGGACTTTAAGGCTTTCCTGCGTGATGTATTA
The DNA here is from genome assembly GCF_019279795.1 of Protopterus annectens. Classification (NCBI taxonomy): domain Eukaryota; kingdom Metazoa; phylum Chordata; order Ceratodontiformes; family Protopteridae; genus Protopterus; species Protopterus annectens. The sequence continues at coordinate 295,788,143 of NC_056737.1, forward strand.
TCGTTGATGCTGGGTGGCAGATTAGTTTGACAAGGGAGATGATTTTTCTGAGCTATAACATAGAATTGGAATTGCCAAGACATGGGTAAGGCTTTGCTGTTTCTAATACTGGTGACTGCCAAAAAAAGCAATTAATAGAAACTGGAAATCAAAATCTAAAACAACTATACTAGAAGGTAAATATAGTAACAGAGATAAAAGAATGGAATTGAGATCTTTAGAAAAGGGTAGGAGCAAACTTCATAGGAAAAAATGGGAACTGTGGGAACTATACATACAAGGGAGGAATGTGGTTTAAAAGGCAGCAAGACTTAAATGAGCTATGTAATGTTTGAGTGAGAAAGATTGGGTAGATTATAAGTGATGTATAATGTTTGCAAATAGGAGTATGTCAGGATGGTCTGTGATGTAAAATGCTAGCAACTATGACTGTGTCAGTGTGGTTTGTTTTCATTTACATAAATGTATGAATGCCTATGTAGTAAGTGACAGTTTAATAAAGATGTGTCTTGTTTAAAAAAAATGTCAGGACTTGAATAAGTTATGTAGTACTGCTTAGATTATATTATATACATAGCAATATATGCAAAGTATAATGTTTATTATGTTAATATATTATAATTACCTTTATCTTCTTTTTCTTCTTTCGGCTTTTCCCGTTAGGGGTCGCCACAGAAGAACAACAGTCAGTAAAACATCAGACAGTGAGGTTTTACGGTGTTGAGTTGCCAGCTTGGTACCCAACCTTCCACAGAAGGAACAAATACACACACACACACACACACACACACACACACACACACACACACACACACACACACACACACACACACACACACACACACCTAGGGCCAATTTTAGAGTGTCCAATCCATCTGCAGCATGTCTTTGGGATGTGGGAGGAAACTGGAGCACCTGAAGAAAACTCATGTAACTACAGGGAGGACATGCAGACTCCACACAAAAGGCACCCCAGGTGAGAATCGAACTGGAGAACCTATTACTGGGAGGGGGCAAGGCATACCTCTGCACCACTGCGGCCACACATACTTTGATTACTTTTATATAAATGCAAATTTGCCTATGTCACAAGTGATAATTCAATAAAGGTGTCTGTAACAACAAAAAACAGCTTTACTAATCTTATTATCTTCATAAACTTTATATTTGTGAAGGATAAAATCAAGATGAAATGTCTGCATTCCTACATTTAGGTCTAGTCAAATTATTTGACACGGTTTTACAACCCCATACTACTACTTAGATGCAAGAAATGTGCCTCCCTGACCAGTTTTCGTCTTGTCTTTTCATCAATTTTGGAGGGACGTCCAGATCTTTGCAATATCACTATTGTCATTTGTTTTCTCCACTTGTTGAGGACTGTCTTCATTGTGTTCCATGGTATATCCAATGCTGTGGGAATTTTTTGTACCCTTCTCCTGACTTGACACCTTTCAACAATGAGATCCCTTTGATACTTTGTAAGCTCTCTGCAAACCATAGCTTTTGCTGTTGCAGGCAACTGAGTAAATGTCAGGAAAATCCTAGGAGGACAGCTGCACTTTATTTGGGGTTAATCAGAGTCTCCTTAATTGATGGCAGGTGTGTATCCAAGAAGACTGAATGCTGTAATTAAATCAAAAGGTGCTTCAACAAAGTATTAGTTTGGAAGTGTGCACACTTATGCTACCAGCTTATTGTAAGTTTTTTATTTTTTAAATTTTTTCAGATTTGTTTGTTTTTCAAATGAAATGTACAGGTAATAAATCACATTAACGGTGTTTTGAAATGATTTATTGTGGTCTCATTTTTTTTATATCACAAAAACCTGGCATTTTAACAGGGGTGTGTACACTTTTTATATCCAATGTAAATAAGTCTATATTTCAGTGTCGTATTGATGTGATTTTGTGAAAAACAGGGTCCACCTCATGAAGGTAGTCACCAAGACTTGAGGACGAATTCAGTTTCAGCAATACTACTATTCTTTGCTTGCTGACTTCTCTCTCCATTCAGATCTTTTTTTTTAACTTCTGTTTTTCACAAAAACTCACCAAGACGACACTGATATATAGACTGTATTTATACAGCATACATCATGGACAGAAGTAGGTCAAAACTTGGAAAAGACAGCTGGCTGCACAAGACCCAGTGTGACCTTTCAGCTGTACATGCAGGATGTTTACTTCCAGCTGTATTCTGCACAGACTGATCATGTACACATGCTGTTATTAGGGTCCCATCAGCATGCACTTCAGTATGACCCGCTACTGTATGTAGGATATTTACTGCCTGCTGCATTCTGCACAACACTATCATGTGTTAGTCTGGTGCCCAACTGTCACAGCTAGTAATTGATAGTGGCAGTGCAACTCAGTTCTCTGTTTCTCCCACTAGTGGCAATAGAAACACTGGCCAGTACATGACAGTAGCACAAAAACCCTCCAGCAGGCTCATGCATGGTCAACAGCTGCTCAGGCAAAGAGGTGGCATCTAGTCTACAACTATGGGACATGATATTCACCACATGACAGTGGGAAGTCATAGATATATGACCTGATACATGCAGTGTTACTTACAGGCTACTCTGAATGGTTCATAGTCAACTTACACTGCACACATCAGGGATTTCTCCTCATAGTCAAAAACATTTTTTTTTATTTGTACAGTGTTGTGGGGTGACTGACACTTCCTACTTATACTGGCTGGATTTTGCTGATTAAATTTACCTGTGCAAGGGAAAAAAATACTTTCCTTAAAAAGAAAAAAAAAAAACAGAATCAAAAAAGGAAGTCTGTGTATTTTCTTCTTTTCCCCCCTAATGTTAGTTTATTATTTTTCAAACAAAAAGAAAAAAAATACACTAATGTCACTGACTGGAAAATTGCTTCTGCGCGAGTATTGACTCTGTTGTTTATATGTTCAAAATTTCAATTTGGAAGGTGTCACACACAATGTCCACTAAGAACAGTGTGGGTGATGGTCCCAAAGATAATGAGCAACTTTTGGCATGTAAGCTTGATGTGGAGTTGCTGGAAAGAAAGGATCTACTGGATGCAGGGGAACCTCATGACAATGAACTAACAGTGCTGTGGGACCCAGTCCTTGAATGAGAGGTCCTCCCAACATGTTTTGAAAGTCTGACAAGGAAAGGCTGACTTCTTCTTGTGAGAATCTACATGAATGTCTACGTCACTTTCATATTATACACATGGTGTCTGGACTACTTGTCACCAGATATATGGACAGGCCTTCATCCATGTCCAGTTGTCTTCCTAATGTGGGTATGGCAAGTCCTTTTACTAGTACACACATGAAAGCTAACATGGAAGATCATCATGGAATTGTCCCTACCATCCACCATTCCAATGTACTGGTGAAATTACTTGTGTATAACCAGCAATGCTCTAATCATCTTTACCTGACTAACTGTGGAAGTAGCCTACAACCACTGTATATCATGTAACATCTGCTGCTGGCCAGCCAAGGCCTTGCCAATTCATTGGAGTTAGCTGTGAAGTATCTTCACCTGGCACCTCCATGTACAGGTGTGATAATGGACTTCTACCGCCAAAAGGGCAGTCTCTTCATCAAGGGTTTCAGGATATGCACAAGTTAACAGGTGGAGAGCTAAGTGGTGTCCTTCTACCCAACCCCCATTTTAATGTCACTTCCACACTCCATTGTGAAAGCCTGCGTCACTGCCTATGGAGTTTATCTACATACTGCGAGGTAAGCGGCCCTGCAAGGATACCTTGCGACTGTCTGGCATTGTCCTCAGGTTGTAGAGTTATGACATTGTTGTCAACAGCCATTCTGCTGTCAACATCAGTCTACTGTGCTGAAGCACTGGTTGTGGTTGATGCTGTTGCTGACCATGTGGAGAATTCTGTCAATATGTGGTTACAGTGACCTGTAGCAGGCAGAATGACTTTTACATAATATTAGGATTCCAAAACTTACGATGTATTGTTTACAGAGTGTTTGTGCCATACCTGATGCTGATGGCGTACCTGATAATGAAGCATGTAAGGGTTATACGTACACAGGTAACAGGCAATGTAGATCTCAGCATAACTTAGCCAAATCAGCTACATACTAACATTCTACACTGCCTGTGTTTGTTGTAGGGTCTGGAAGTATTGCAGACCACACCATCTCTGATGACTTTGATGCAGATGAAGATACTGCTGGAATCATCACCCTTTACGAAGACAGGAAGTATGCCTCATCCAGCATAAAGGGTATGGAAGGGACACCACCAGGCAATTGCACTCTTCCTAGCTTTTGTCCTAGCATGTCCCACCATATCATCTGCTCTTTTCCAATTCTGTGCGGAGTGCAGTTCCTTCCTACTACAGCATTTATGTCAGCCACTAGACTCCATACCTTAGCGATATCTGTTCATTTTGGGCCCCCTTTTCTAAAATGACTTTTTCCATATGTCCGCAGAGTATCCACAAGAATGTGATTCTCTTCAGGACTGAAGTTATATCTCCTGTGTCTTGCTTCCTGCTGTGACACTTTAACCTCAAATACACATTAGGCAAAAATTTTACTTTTCTCACATGCAAACTGCAAGAAATTCTGGATAATTCATGTCAATGCACAATTAACAAAAAAGCATCACCAGCATAGTGAAGCTTTAATTCTCAAGTCTGGTTCTGAATTTTCATTTTATTGTGTATGTATTCTTCTGCTGCGGAAGTAAAATGTATTGCAATAAGCATTTGCTGTAAGAGTGTGGTACAGTGATTATTAATTTGCCATGCATCTCATTCCTTAATTAAATTGGCTTAGTTTTTGGTGTCACTCTAGTGGGATATATTTGTCAGCATAGGAGGACATGGTTAACAAACCACGTTGCTTAACTAAGGATGGTGTGCACCTGTCCCCTTCAAGCTTTCGAATATTGGCTAAAACATTGCTTACAAAAGCTCTATGGAGGAGAATAATGTCAAATTGACAAACCTAACAAAGCAAAATCTACCCAAGGAACTCTAAAAGTGCTACTGCTTAATGCCAGGAGTCTAAAGAAGCTCCACTCCCTCCAAGCTCTCCTCACTTGGAAAACATGGATATCTGTATAATTACCAAAACATGGTTTAAAACCTCAAAGTATTCCAGCAGTGTCTTCCATACATTTGGACCAGAAACTTGCACAGACACGGACTAAAGGCAAAGGTGTCTCTACCTACATCAACAACAAGCATACCTCTAGACTGGTACAACAGGACATACTGGAATTTCTCCATGTCCACATTACCAGAGACAAAATCCCTTGCCATACCCTATCAAGTTTAGATCACCTCTGTGGCCCATGAAACCAACAGCTCACACTTAGACCTATTGGAGACGCTCACCATTCAACCGAATACCATACACATGGGAGACTTCAGTTATCCATCTATAAACTGGGAATCCTACATGATCCCAAATTTGCAGGCACAGAGATTCCTAGACCTTGCAAATACAAACAACCTGGACCACTTATGTGCATATGCCTACTAGCGGTACAGTACAAGCATACTGGAAATGGAACTCCCAAATATAGGAGAATGCAATCAGCCCTTTATTAAGTGATACCCTGTCAAAATTTCAAGCCCCTCCAACCAGAGTAACACGGCAGGCAGCCTGTGTAGAACTATTCACAGAAGCTCTGTAAACCATGTCAATGACTGCATAGAGGCAGCTGTGCCAACAAGAAGCAAACCCAAAACTAACAACCTAGTGGAATCCAAACGTAAAAAGATAACACAACTAAGAGAAAAAAATACAGCTATAGCGAGGGAGTTTAACACCAAAAATGATAAGAACTCTCTCAACAAACCGAATAGACAACTAAGAAAACCAAGTCCAACAAAGTAAATTTTGAGGTTAAGATGGTGTCCAGGACCACAGACAACCATGAGGCCTTCTTTAGCTATATGCAAAACCTCAAAGGCAGCACACGGAATAGGGAGATACAGAAATTCTTCTGGTTGACAAATTCAGTTTCAACTTTACCCTCCCTCACCCTCAGGTAATACTATCTAACATAACTCCTCCAACAATCAGTAGGGAGCAGGTCTTAGAATCACTCTCTAAGGCCAATAATACAGCTTAGATGGGCTCTGATAATATCATAGGATGCCTCCTAAATAGCCTGAAATATGACTTATCAGGGCCACTGGAGTCACTATTCCACCACAGCTCCCACACAGGCTTCATGTCCACTCAAATGGAGGGCTGCAATGGTTATCCCTCTGCACAAAAGCAGACTATTAATGAATCCTGGGAACAACAGACCCGTTAACTTCCTCATTGATAAAACAAATACAAATTCGTAATCAGAGATTTGGGGACCCATCTAGATAGTAACCTGGGTTTAGACCAACATGTGTCTAAGGTAGTGAGAAAAACTTATAAGTAAGGGCATGGCATCTAGGTGCAGGGAAGTCATTATGCCACTGTACTCAGCCCTCAACAAATCCATCATGGAGTATATAACCTCCTCTTCAGTATGTACCTGATCAGAGGCAGGCTACATATGGGAACGTCCACAGAGGTTCCTCACAAAAGGAATATAGAGGGTAAATGGAATGTTTTATGCAGATCACCTCAAAGCCCTATCGCTATACTCTGTTTCCTACACACTGCCGAGAGACGATTTATGCCCGACATAAAAGGCATCCTTGGATACCACTCTGATGGAACTTTTACATATCTGCAAAATGAAAAGCACAAGAACTATGAGACCCAAGGATTTAAACTTTGCTTGCAACTTGAACAGGATATGTTGGAGGTGCAGGTATGCATCTCAGAATGTATTCTCCTCAGTTTTGGTAACTTGGAAAAAACACTGAAATGTGAATAGGTTGGGAACAGTTATTTTTCCAAAGCTACATTTGGAAGAAGAAAAATTAAGGATCTTTGATACCCTTCTGGCTGATGTCATCACCACTAAAAGAACAGTCTTCCAATGATAAGTAATTTAATTCTACTGAATGTGCTGGTTCAAAAAGAGGTCTGGATAAGGCTTCTAGCACAAGTCCCGGGAGACAGGATCCTTGATAGGACTGTTTCACTTAAAATGTCCTTTGAGAAAGGCTTTGCACAATTTATGAGAGGTTAAAGAATGTTCTTGAAAACCTACATGGAAAGAAGAGATGAAGGCTAAATGAACCTTGATGGGAGGAGAAGCTAGAATCTGCTTCAAAAAGGAAAGACAACAGATAGTCTACCACAGCAGCTTTAATGGGGTCCACTCCCTTTGATCAACCCAGATGGCAAATTTTTTTCCATTTACTGTGGTACACCTGGGTAGATGACTTCTGGAAAACTGAAAGAATCTGTAAAACCTCTGAAGAGGGAATTGTCATGTGCCATCACTGGAAGTGGAGAAACCATGCAGTTAATCATAGATTGGAAAGATTTGGATGTGGGCCTCTGAACAGGTGAGATATCAGATCCTGTCAGAACAAATCTTCAAGTAAGTCTTTAGGAGGGAAAACCAAATCTGTCTGGGTCAATAAAGGGCAATGAAGATGATTTTGGCCATGTACCAAACAGCCTTCTGTATGAATTTAGTCATAAGAGGAAAGGGAAGGGAAGAGAAGCATAAAGAAGCCCTGGAAACCAATGAATGGACATAAAGTACTACTGCTCTTGATGTTCTGTGGGGTTGCATATGTACTGCAACATGGTTCACCAAACGATTGAAAATCTGCCTTGCTACTGCTAGATTTAGAGACCACTTGTGAGGAAACAGAAAAGTACTCCTCGATCTATCCGCAAAGTCAGTGAGCCTCTTAGGAACGTGCATTGCTGTCAGAAACTGGTGAGAGATCACTGCTCATTGACACACTCATGGCTTCACAGACAAGTGGATAACACCAGGTTCCCCCTTACTTGCTTAAACACCAGACCACTGTTAAGTTGTATATCTGAATCTTTATCACACCCAGTGGAAACCAGTTTTGAAACTCCTGCAGTCCAAGAACTGCCCTCATTTATAGAATGTTAATGTGACAACCAGCCTCTGATTTGTACCACATACTTTGGACCATTCTCCCTTTGCAATGCCCCCCAAACCCTAGGGAGAATGCGTCCATGGTAATAACTACTGCTGCTGCTGCTGCTGCTGTGGCAACTTGGAAAGCTCTTCCTTGGGTTATGAGTGGTGAGCAGAGCCAGATTTGAAATCAACATGAATTTGTCATTCATATAGGGAGAGAGAGAAGGTTGTATCTCTGGCAACACTGCGATTAAAGCAAACAATGTAGAATCCTCATCTGAAATCGGGCAAACTGAACTAAGAGTACAGATGCTGCAACAGACTGTGTGGGGGACGACCTGCCTATAAAAGGTTTCTGATCACTTGCCTGAGGGATAAGAGCCTCTCAAATGAAAGGATGATTTGTGAAATTGTACTGTCCAGTAGACACCCCAAAAAAACTAAGTGCTGAGTGGGGATCAAGTTGGATTTCACTAAATTCAAGATAATGTACAGGGAAGTAGATAGCTGGAAAAGACAATGTTTTGCCTGAAGGAGGGACTTGGAGGCAGCAGCCAGGAGCCAGTTGTCTAGATACGGGAAAAGTTTGAATCCCTGAAGTCGTAGATGGGCTGCTACTACTGTCATGCATTTGGTGAACACCCTGGGGGATGTGGTGAGACCAAATGGCAGGGCTCTGATTTGGTAAGGGCCGACTCCTAAACAGAAGTGTAAAAGTCTCCTGGACTCCTCCTAAACTGTTTTGTGAAGGTAAGCATCTTGGAGATCTATTAAGTACATCCACTTGTTCTGTAAACATGGAAGAATCAACTGCACAGTGACTATCTGAAAGTGTGTCTTTTCGACAAATAGATAAGGAGACTGAGGTCCAAGAAGGGCCAGAGGTCCTTTGTTTTCTTTGGAATCAAAGAAGCATGAATAGAATCCAAACCTGTGCTGGTATGGTGGGACCTCCTGGATGCCTCTTATTTGTAGTAGAGAATGGATCTCCGACATAGCGGCCTTTGTCTGACTGGGTGGACATCTGGCAATGGAAAGGGGGGAGGGGCACTGCAAAAATGGAATTAATATCTTCTATATGTTATCTTTCTTACCAATTTGTCTCGGTTGATTTGAACCAGAAGTGAGGGTAGAGGTATACGTGTCTCCTGACTGCCTCCACAATAGGACAGTCACACAACACTTCAGGGATTCTGAGGTCTCTTGTCAAAGAAGGGACACCTGAAGCTCTAGTTCTTTAAATCCCCTCAGTCTCTCAGTTTGAAGTCTAATGAAGTGACTGCATCTGCCACAGCCACCCCTGAAAGAAGCATAGTCGTACTGATAGTGACACTTGTGAAAAAGTGATTGAGCACTCTTTTGGTTCCTACTGAATGCATGCTGTGATGGTTCAAATTTCACTCCTACTACAAAGGGTGTCTTACCATCTTGCTCAGACTTTTGCAAGAATTCTTGACGGTTTTGCCAAACAAGGCAGTTCCATCAAATGGCACATTCATAAAGGAGACTTTAAAATTGTCCGGAAAATCTCAGGTTGCAGCCAAGCATGGCATCTCATAGCTATGCCTGCTCCAGCTACCCTTACTGCTCCATTCACCGCACTGCAAAATAGACATATGGACAGGTTAGTAATATTGTTCACAGTTGACAGAGTAGCCTGGAGTTGCATCTGTGTCTCCGGTGAGATGGGATTTTTCAGAGTGAACAGAGCCTGTTGTGCCACGTCCCACTGGAATCTACTCATATAAATGGCATAGTTCACAACCCTAACAGTAAAGCTACCAAATGCTTATGCCCATTTTGCAAGTCTATATATGGCCCAAGATTCCCTGCTGGGCAGGCAGACAGAATAAAAGTCCTTTGGCAGTTCTTTTTTGGTGGCTGCTTCAATACTGACAGAATCCACAGGAGATCTGACCCACAGGGGTTTGTCTTTACGGGGTCTAAGTACTTTACTGGGCTTTCTGAGTTCCTTCCAATTTTTACTTACTGCTGGCTCAAACATCTTGTCTGCTGGAGGGGCCACCCATGAAGTAAAAGTGGTTGTCCCATGAGCCTCAAACAGAACTGCTTTATTCTGAGATGGAGGTTCAGTTGGGCAAGATCCCCCCCCCCATTCTCATGAGCTCCAGTATCTCACCAAAGGACACATACTCTGGAAGGGATTGTGGAGAACCCTCTCTATAATCAGAACTGGTGTTTCATGTGATGGACTCTTCTGGAGAGTCTACATGTTTCTTCTTGCACACCATCTTCCAATGTGGCTCAGGGGATGACAAACCCAAGTCTTCAATGGGTTGCTGCTGCTGTAACACAGTAGGTTTGCATCCAATGAGGCAAAACTGCCCAGATAATGCCTGCTGCAAAACTAAACCCAAGGAAAGGTGGTCATGGTGAGGACTCGTCAGAATCCTGTGGATCAACCTTACAAGGCAATATGATTCTCCCCAACATTCTGAAAGCTGTTCCAAATACACAGGGTCCTAGGAAATCACATCAGTGGTCGGATCCAATCCCTTAAATGGAGAGAAGAGCCAATGAACTGGGTTAATTCCCTGGATCCACCAGAGTGAACGGCACTGAAGAGACAAATGACATAGAGATTTTGGGTTCCTATTACCTTGTCGAAGTTCCGAAACTTCGAACACCATAAGGTCAATACCTTATGTTTGAAGTATCATAACTTCGACAACGTGAAAATAAAAAATAAAAACAAAAGAAACACACAAAACTCTTGCAAGCAGGGGGGCAAGCCCCCCTGCACCACCCACATGGGGGGCTGCACCCCCCACTCCGCACTCTTTAAATATACCAACTCCAAGATCGCACTACAGTGCGATAAAGAGAAATCTTCCCTTTCCGCACTGTATTGCAATCTCGGAATTGGTATATTTAAAGAACGGTGGGTGTGGGGGGTGCAGAGGTGCTTGCCCCCCCTGCTTGCAACAATTAAATTGCTGTTAGGGTTTTTATTTATTTATTTTTTTGTGTGTTTGAATTCCTGGAACTTCAAACATCTGAGTTTGATGTTCTCAGCTTCGAAGTTTCAGGAATTCGACAAGGTAACAGGAACCCAGAGATTTCTTGGGTGGAAGTCTGCGACATAACCAACAGAACTGTCCACTCACCTCAGAGACTCAATCATATGATCAGGAGGACTCAGTGACTGAAAGATCACATCCAACTCTCAGAGAGCTGTAGAGACATGGCTCATCAACTCTGGAGCCACAGAACCTGGTTGACCAAATTAATTTGAAAAAGCTGGAGCTGTAGGAAGGACAGGTGAGGGCCCCTGGATGGAGGTAAATGCACAGATCCAGTCAACTTTGGAGCAGACAGAGTCACAATGACCTGCATCTAGATTTGGGTCCAAAGGATCTTCTGCAGCAAATGACCCAAGTCCACTTCTGAGGTGCTGCAATAGGACATGAATGATTTAACAGATAAAGCAGATGCAGGCCTGGAAATGTACTTCTCCACCTTCTTCAGAAAATCTTGGATGGTAATTGGGAAGCTGTCAGGATCCAGAAGTGGAGTGTATGTCAGTGCTTTGGCCAGAGCACCTTCTAGTCTAGGCTTCTTCATTGTTGAAATTGGAGACAAAGGTTCTGCTTGCTTTTTCTTCAGCTCCAAATCTTTCTGCTTCAAAGGTTTTGCTGTCAAAGCTTCTTAATTTTGGAATACTCCTGATTCACTGCGAGAAAGCCCTGAAGTACGACTTTGTTGTACATATCAGACACTCTGGCACAGATATCCCAGATGGAATTAAGGTTCACCATCCCCAGAGAAGCCACACATAAATCATGTGGTTGGGGAGGGGATTTATATCCACACTGTGTACATTTTATGAAATTCTACTTCTGCTCCACATGGAAACAAGAAAAAAAAATAACGCACAACACATACACACAAACAGAATTCATAAGATACGAGAGTCCTCCTAACAGACTTGCATATTTTATGAAACAAGCTAATTAAGGAGTAGAAAACTGTCACCAATATGCAACTTCAGATAATATTCATAACAGCTTTACCATATTCGCATTATTTATCACATTTTAACTAATACCTCCGTCTTGCATATGCCACCCCAAACAAGACCGTATGACAGTAAATATCAAAATGTCACTTATAGGTTCATAAGTGTGTGTTAGGCTAATGGCCCAGGAGCCTTTACAAGCCTAGCCCATAGAAATGCCCTGGCATTGTGCTGCCTGGCATTAGTTCCCAGTGCCTCTATCAATTAGAACTACTGGAGTGAACCCCGGGGTGAACTGTCTATTTCCCATCCACACATCAAGATTTCTCTTGAAGAGGGCCAGTGAGGTGCTCTGCTTGACATGTATGGGAAGTCTATTCCAGAGCATGGGCAGTCTCTGAGTTATAAACCTGGCCCTCCAGTATGTTCTGTTGATTGTGGTAATGAAGTTGAAGACTCTGAAGTGTGCAGTGTGGAGGGAGTGGGATTTCTTTAGATGTACCATTTCTAACAGAGCTGGGTCAGACATGTTTTTGTAAGTCAAGTAGAGATCGCCTCTTAGTAGATGATATGAGACAGAGTATAGCTGGAGGTTTTCTTGAGTCTGTCCATGTAGGACATGTGTTTAAGGCCTAGGATCCTCTTCGTGAGTTACTTTTGTGGCCTCTCCAGCTGTTGCAGGTGTCTAGTGAGGTGGATGCCAAATGGGGCATTATACTCTATGACTGGTCTAAAGAGGGAAGAGTAGACAGAAATGATGACCTCTTTCTTCCTGGATGCAAAACTCTTGGTAATGAGATGTGCCACACAGAAGGACTTTCTGACCACAGTGGCAATGTGGTGGTCGAAGAGGCTGCTGTCAACCTGTGTCCCCAGATCTCTTATAACGTCTTCAGTGTTCAGTGGACTCCCATTGATGTGGTAATTAGTGAGAACGGAGTTTTTCCCAAAGGGGATGACGATACATTTTTTGGCATTAAGCTTAAGGTCATGGTTTCCATATCAGTCACTGGTTTTAGTGAGGCCTTCTGTAGGATGTCTGCATCACTTGGGGATTTAATAACAGCTCCCAGCTTGCAGTAGTCTGTAAACCTGCTCAGCCAGAGTCCCTCCACGTTGGCCTGGACTTGAGAGAAGAAGATGCCAAACAGGAGAGGACCCAGAACCAATCCCTGTAGGACTCCACTTGTGACTGGTCGGCAGTCTGACTTGGAGTCTGCTACTTTCACACTGTGGGTTCTATCTAACGATATAGGGGTTTGATGCCTAATTTGGTGAGTTTATCAATAATTCCTGAGTGGGGAATGGTATCAAAGGCCTCGACAAGATCGAGGTAGGCTGTATGAACTGCCTTAACTTCATCCACGGCTCTGGTGCCTGACTCAAAGAAGTCAACCAGGTTGAGCAGGCTTGATCTACCTGTCAAAAAAACAAATTGCGTGGGATCTCGAGTTTGGAGATTCCCTGTAACCTTGTTAATTAGGTCCATGATGATGCGCTCCATAGCCTTACATATCAGACTTGTCAGGCTAATGGGGCGATAATTTCCAAGGTCTGTAGTTGATCCTCCTTTATGGACAGGGATGACTGTAGCACTGCGTCATTCGGTAGGGACAAAGCCTGAGGTGAGGCTGTGAGTGAAAAGGGCACACAGATGTGGTGCCAGTTCGCTTTGTAATTCATGTAGAACACAGCCAGGGATATTGTCGGGTCCCATGGAAGCTGTATTCTTGGCGTTGGACAATGCAGCTTTAACCTGTGCTGCAGTAATGTTGGGTGCCTGGGATTCTTCTGGCATTGAGATTGGTCCTTTAGGGTGGGAGAGAGGAGTAAAGTTGGCACTGAATCTGTCAGCCAGTATGTTGGCAATGTCTGTTGGCTCAGTATAGGAGGTACCATTGTGCAGTAACTCAGAGCAAATCTGGTATAGCTGTGGAGATTCTTGATATAAATATAGAAGTCTTTATGGTTATTTTTAGTGGCTGCCGCAATTCTGCCTTCATAGCTGGGTTTGGAGGTTTTGATGAGGGATCTCAACTTTTTGTCGATGCTAACAAAGGAAGTTGTCTTCCTTCTGTTGTAGAGTTTATTAATGTTAGGGGACCACCAGACTGGCTTCCCTGGTTTCTGTTGGGTATGGCTAGTTCCATTCATTTATGTACGAGTTTGTACAGTGCATTGGTGTATGATTCGGCAGTCATGCATCTATTTTCCAGTGGCATGAGTTCCATGAAGTTATCCACCTCTGTTTTTAGGAGTCTAAAGTCAGCTTTGGAGAAGTTTTTCATGGTGGACACCTTTGTGGGGGGTGTGGATCTCCAGGGTGATTAGTTTGTGGTTGGATCTAACCAGGGAGAAATTGACTACTGGTATAGAGCAACAGTTGCCCATGTTAGTAATAACCAGGTCAAGGATGTTACTTCCTCTAGTGGGTTAAGAATGAGCTAGTCCAGGGCGCTGGAACTGATGAATTCCAGGAAGCGTTGGGCCAGTGCATTGGTGCATGAGTAGTTTTCCCAGTTGATGGAGGGATAGTTGAAGTCACCTAGTATGAGTGTTGGGTTGGATCCTAATAGTTCCAGGGTGCTGAATGTGGAGTGAGAGTCTTGGGATATGGTTGGGGACCAATAGCAGGCAATAACATGAATCGCCATCTTACTCAATGGTAGTTGCACCTGAAGTATTTCAGATGCATTATGCTGGGCTACTAGTCTGCAGGTGTGCATATTCTTTCTGAATATAGAGACACCACCGCCTTTGGAGCTTTGGTCCATGTTCTGGGGCCGAAAGGCGTGAAATGAGTTATAGCCTGGCAGCAAGGGCGTGCTTTCTGCTGCTTTAAACCAGGTCTCTGTTACAACACAAAAGTCAGTGCTCTCCATTTTGAGGAGTGCTTTGAGCGAGTACATCTTGAGATTTAGACTTCTAGCATTGAGCAGCATGACCCTCAGATTGCATTTATTTATAGCTGTTATGGTGGTAATTTGGTCTTTGGAACACCACCTAAAAAGGCACTATAGGGATACTCCAACACACAATTGCAACAAATGTCAATGCTGTTCTTGAAGCAAAGGCAATTAATTAAACAAACAATATTTGTAAAGCGCTTTTCGTCCCACAGTGGGACTTCTTCAGACAAAAAAATATTCTCAACTGCTGTTTAAATAACCCTGTCATACATATGATACAACCACACATAATTAATGCAATTTAAAATTAAAGTTACAGTTGGTAGTTTAAATTGGTAATTAAGGCAATTAAAGCAAAAGGTGCAGGCGTTAACACTGTGTGCAAAACCATCACAGAAGAGTAATACAATGTATTAAACAAATCGAACACATGATTAAAACTATTCCAATACCCCCATAAATTAAGTAGTTATTGAAAATTATTAAAAATTATTAAAATTTATTGTGTACTGTAAGAAATATCAAAATTGTGTATGTAGTACCTACGGCAAAAAGCCTTTCACAAAATCTCAGCAGGTAAAAAATACCACCTTTATATATTACTATACATACATGTTACACAATTCAAACAAATATACCTATAAATGTAAAAAAATGGATAAAGATGTGCATAAAAACCATCAAGCTTAGTGATCCAAACAACTAATATTGTAAATATTATAGAAAAAAAAAATATATAGATATATACACACACACATTTAATTAACATATGTAAATGGAATTAATATAAATGTTAAACATTAAAAATTAAGTATAATGCAGAAAACCTGAATATTACCTACTTAAACTTTTCATTTTTAAAATGGGATATAGGGAGCAAGTCTCATTAAAACCTGGAAATGAACAGGCATTAGTACGAAGGTGCCGATACAGTTCTAATATTTCCAACCGTACAGAATCAGAGCCCCCCCACCCCGACCATCACTTTGAACACAATCTACCGCCTTATATAAAAATGTATGGTGGGGAAAATCACTGACATGTTTTGCTAATGCATTTTCTAATTTACCTTTCTTTATATAATAAAGATGTTCATACACCCTCTCACGTAGCCTTCTATATGTCTTACCAAAATAAAATGCTAAACATTGTTGGCACTGTGCAACATAAACACCACCTTTGGACTGGCAATTGAATCTATTTTTTACTTTAAGTGTATTGTTTCTTATGTTAAAAGTCTCAACAGTGGCCATTTTAGGACAAAAGTTACACATGTTGCATTGAAACATACCCTTTCTCCATGGCAACTTTGGAATATTACTCTCCATGATTTGCTTCAAATTTCTACCCCTTTTCCACACTATTTTAGGGGTGTTAGGCAATTTGTTTCTTAACTCATTATCGTTGAAAATCAGTGGCCAATTTTTGTAAATGATAGATGAAATACATTCATTGTCAGTAATGAAGGGTGTTATGAAAGACAAATTCAATTGATTATTTTCACTGTATTCAGTCTGAATTGTAACGTGTAGGCCTTCACCCAGGATTGGTTGGAAAAACTTGGACTTCATCTATGAGGTTAATAATCAACTGTTCTGGATAACTTCGATTGGTGAACACATTTTGTAATGTTTCACATGCCTGTAATAAGTCAAGCTCCCTTGATACCATCCGAGCAGCCCGGACCAACTGCCCTTTCACTACAGATCTCTTTTGGTATCAAGGGTGATTACTTTCATAATGTAAGAAACTGTTGGAATAAGTATCCTTTCTGTAAATCTTAGCACAGTAGGTTTTGTTCTGAAAATCCTTCCATCGTTCTACATCTAGACAATCATGTCCTTACCAAATGTATATGTAAATTCCAAGAATTCAGAACTAGTATTAAAATAAGGTACAATGTTCTTCGCTTCACTTTCGTCTCCTTGAATTAACATAAAAATATCAAGGAAATGTGTATAGAGTTTAATCTGATTGTTTACTTGTTCATTTTTCAGTACAATTTCCCGCTCCCAGTAAACCATCATTAGATTTCTGAAACTACCACCACATGGGGATCCCACGGCAACCCCTACTTTCTGGAGGTAAATCTTGTTATTAAAGGTCAAATAGTTGTCAGACAAAACAATGTCTAATAACTCTGAAAAAAGTGACAGTTAGGCTTGGGTAGCTCCCCTTTTCTGCATAAGGAGGCAAACCCATTCTATACCAAGCTCATGAGGTATACATGAGTACAAATCCCTCACATCAACAGTTAAAAAATGAAGATTCTCATCAAACATAAGAGTATTAATTCTCTCAAGAAATTACCAGGAATCCTTACAAATGTCTACTTCCTGTTTAAAATATTTTTGTAGCATGTTGTCAACTACTTTGGCACAAGGGTAAGTGATTTCTTCCATCAACTAGTGGTCCCATGGGAGGCTCAAGAAAGTGATTTGTGAATCTTAGGAATACCAAATAACAAAGGAATCCTAGGTGTAAATCACAATGAGATAATTAAATGTTTGCAGGTCAATTCTACCCTCAATGAAAAAATCATTGAATACTGAGCGGATTCTTGAATAAGTCTGATTTACTTTGTTTTTTCAGGCCTCCTGAAACACATTACAATCAAGTATTTTAACCATTTTAGTAGCATATTGTTCTTCTGTTATAACAGCGAGGCCACTTCCCTTGTCAGGTTTCATAATGCTTACTCCTGTTTCCTTCCATCTAATGACGGCTTGTTTCGCATGCCTACTTACATTAAACACAGTATTCTTGCAAAACATGTTTGAGGACAAAACATTACGCAAGACAATTTCACAAATTTTGTCAAACAAGGCCGCCAGTGTAGGATGCATAGGCGGAATAAAGGTACTTGTTACGTGACAACAGTCACATATATATACACACACATACATATATATACATATATATTTATATATATACAAATATACACACACACACATATATATATATATATATATATATATATACACATATACACACACACACATATATATATATATATATATATATATACACACACACACACACACACACACACACATATATATATATATATTTATATACACACACATATATATATATATATATATATATATATATATATATATATACACACACACACACACACACACACACACACACATATATATATATATATATATATATACACACACACACACACACACATATATATATATATATACACACACACACACATATATATATATATATATATATAAATTCACAC